>NW_015539819.1:4406-19001 GCF_001515605.1 Sinocyclocheilus anshuiensis | reverse complement strand
TTTTTTTTTTATTATTTTTTTTTTTTTTTATATATATATATATATATATAATAAAGAAAATGTATTTAGTAGATAATGATTAAAAAATATATATTTAATTTTTCTTTATCTTGGACATTCTTATTCCATTGAACCTAGAAAATGGCATACTGGTTTGGGATGTCATGAAGGTCATTAGGAATAAATAATGACAGCCTTTTCATTACTGTGTGTGCTATTCCTCTAAAGTCACACTTCCTCAAACACTTTTTTTTTTTACCATGAGCAGGAAATTGGAGACATAGGCCACCTGCCTGCAGATCTGAAGCTTGAAAAGAAACCAGTCCCTGCTGACAACGAGAGTGACAGCGATGACTCTGAAGTGATGAACAGCACTTCCAGCTTTCTCCGGAGTAAAAAGAGAGGTCTAAATAACTTCAAAAACAGCTTTTTCTCTGGCTGCACACCCATCCGTGAAGAACATTAGCATTAAAGTAGTAGAATGTGATATATAAATACTTGCTAACTTGTCTCTTTTTTTTTCATGTGGTTTAAATGTATGCATTTGTTTAAATTGGTAATTGTAATATAGGTTTGTAATAATGGTTAATGCACTAACAATATGAACTGCTCATGTCATTGGTTATTTTATAGTCTCTTAAGCAAAATAGCTGTATGACATTTGAAAGTCAGGGTTGTAGATGTTATTTCTATTAAAAATCTAGTGACTTCAATAAATGGTTCATTTTATTTTTGTTGTTTATTACTTAACATTACTATGTTAAAATATCTAAATACACTATTAATTTTTATGCTCAGTTAATTCTAATATTACATATTGCAGGTGACAAATGTGAATTTTAGTGCTCAGATTTTATATATTTTTTTTTTCATTGAACAATTCCATAAATTGTCCATTTCTATATTGGCAAGCAGAACCACACAGGGCTTTGTACTTCAGGGGGTCTCGTGAAAATTGGCAAAGGGATTGTGACTTGGCCATAGCTTACACACCATAGCAGGTCCCAGCTAGAAATTATTATAATGCTTTTGAACTGTTTGCGAATAATATTTTTTATTTTAAAATATGCACTGATACACTCTTAATCATATGCGTAATATGCAGGAAACTCTATTGATATTTCTTGTCTTGTCACATTCAATAGCAAATTAAATTAATCATGAAAATCCTTTAGCAGACAAAACAGGTGAAAATTTCTCATAGACTTAAGGAGCAATCTGAATCATATCTACAGACCAGTGCTGGGGAACACAGTTAGTCTACACTGACACTGCAAGCCTTAGTTTTGTTTTTTGTTTTTCTTTAAATGTGGCCAATGTCAGATATGAGTGTGAAGTGGTCATGGTCGAAAACTAGGATTGAAGGATTGTGAGAAAGAGCAAAGTTTTTTTTCTTGTGTAGTTTTTCCTCAGGTTTTGCTTGCCTAGATCTGTCACCATAATACTTACAGTAGTTCTAACACCTCACTGTCCTTCCACTAACTGCCTCTGCAGCTGTCTTCCATATTCCAGGGTTCATACAGTCATGAAAAACCTGGAAAAGACATGGAATATTAAAACGCAATTTCCAGGCCTGGAAAAGTTTTGGGAAAATTAATAAACCCAGAAAGTTTTGGAAAATTGGTGGAAATTTATTTCACAAATATCTTTGCAATAGAATATATTTTTAATCAGGTCCTGAATTTTGGTATGGTATCGCGCATATATTGCCTAGTTTTACTCTTTCCTGCAGGTTGAGAAAAGCCAACATATTATTATTATTATTATATTAAGTTGTGGCCTAATGGTTAGAGAGTCGGACTCGTAATTGATTGTTCGAGTCTCGTACCGGCAGGGATTGTAGGTGGGGGGAGTGAATGTACAGCGCTCTCTCCCACCTTCAATACCACGACTGAGGTGCCCTTGAGCAAGGCACCGAACCCCCAACTGCTCCCCGGGCACCGCAGCAAAAAAATGGCTGCCCACTGCTCCGGTGTGTGTGTTCACTGCTGTGTGTGTGCACTTAGGATGGGATAAATGCAGAGCACTAATTTCCGAGTATGGGTCACCATACTTGGCCACATGTCACGTCACGAATTATTATTATGCTATTTAAACTTATTATTATTATTAAGTTGGCTAGAGAAAGCCAACTTACTGAAATGCTATTTAAACTTATTAGTGGTGCTTGCCAAAGACAAAGCATCACTATTGTTCTCTTGCATACTTATTATTCTGCTTCTTCTTCTGGACAAAACTCAGCGTGCCATTCCTCCTGCACCGTTTTTTCTTAGACCCATGAATGAGGTGTCAAATCGACCGGCTCATTGAGTAGAGGTGTGCTATATCTTTTCTAAGCGATCGGACCTACGATGTTTGCACAGCGGACGAAAAAGCAACATGCTAATCATGCTAACATCATGCAAATCATGCTAAAAAATGCTAACAACATACTAGCGACATGCTAATCATGCTAAAAACATCCTAGCGACATCCTAATCATGCTAGAAATATAGTAGCAACATATTAACATGCTATCAACATTCTAATGTTAGAAACATGCTAGCGACAGGCTAATCATGTTAAAAACATGCTAAAAATATGGTAGCAACATGTTAATCATTCTATAAACATGCTAGCAGCATGCTAAAATTTCTATCTAACTTCTGTCTATCTGTCGATATATCGATCCATCCATAATGTATCTATCTATCTAGCTATCTATCTGTCTATCTATCTATCTATCTCTATTAGCAACATACTTGCTAATCATGCCAGAATAATGGTAGCAATGTTAATCATGCTAGAAACATCAAAGCAACTTGTTAGCGACGGGTTAATCATGCTAGAAATATTCTAGTGACAGGCTAATCATTTTAGAAACATCATAGTGACATTAATAATGCTAGAAACATGCTAGCAACATACTAGTGACATGCTAATCATGTTCAAAACATGCTAGCAACAGGCTAATCTTGTTAAAAAAAGCTAACAACATGTTAGTGATATGTTAATCGTGTTAGAAACATGCTAAAACATGTTAGTGACATGCTAATCATACTAGCAACATGCCTAGTGAAATGCTAAATATGCTAGAAAAATGCTAGCAACTTGCTACAAACATGTTAATGTCATGGTAACAACATGATAATCATGCTAGAAACATGTTAGCAACATGCTAAAACATGTTAAAACATTCTAGCTATGTGTTAATTCATGCTTTAAACATGTTATCTATCATCTGACAATATCTATTTATTTTTCTGACAGACTGTATTGCCTTCAAAACATTCAAACTTTAAGCTTTAAAACTACTTTAAACTTGAAACTATTTTAAACTGTCTGACAAACTTTTTTATCTAGTTATAAATTTGGCTTGAAAAAGCCAACTTACTGATCTACTATATAAACTTATTAGCCATTAGCTTATTAAAGCCAACTTACTGGAATTATATTTAAATTTAGGCTTATGGTTTCCGCAATGCGCAGAATCCAGTCAAAATGGAATTTACTGTATAACGCAGAAATGGAATGTCATGGAATTTGTCAACTTTTGGGTAAATAAATTAAAATGTGGTCAGTACACTTAATCAAATCGCGATAAGGACAGGGTTTAAATTACACATGGACTGTATTTTATGCATCTATTGCTGAGGCGAGGCTCACGCAGCCTATCCAGGAGAAATCAAAATGCGCAACACTAAGTAACTCAGCATCCTGAGGTAAAAATTCAAAATGGAAAGTTTTTATATTTAAAATGCAGTTAGTTAGGCAACATCAAACAACGTTTTCACCATTACGACTGTTTAATAGTTCTATAAACAGTTCAATAAGCAAATACAATAATATTAGGTCACTTACATTTAAGGTGGAAATACAGCACATCTCACAGCAACCAGCCGATTCATTGCTGATAGATTCCATTTTTTTAACGAATCGGTTGAATCAAAGTTTCAAATAATTCTATAAACAGTTCAATAAGCAAATACAATAATATTAGGTCACTTACATTTAAGGTGGAAATACAGCACATCTCACAGCAACCAGCCGATTCATTGCTGATAGATTCCATTTTTTTAACGAATCGGTTGAATCAAAGTTTCATTAGCCCACGCATAAACATCTGATGAATCTGCCGTTTGAACGAATCGTTTGAATGAACGACTCAATGACTCACTCATTAAACACTACTGGCACTGGCGTTTTAATTTCGTTGAAAAGTATCATTTCCACAATTTCTTGTTTGTATATTCAAAAATATTTAAAAGAATCTCATAATATTATTTAATGCAGTTGTATTTTTCAGTGTAAATTATTTAAATTGATAACAAATGGATAATCACGTTATTATAATTGAATTTATAGATCAAATGTAAGAATTTGAAATGAAAGTATTAATGAGATTAGTGGGGAAATGCCCTCTATAAAGGTAAAAAAATGTCCTTTGATAAAATGTTTTTATTTTTATTTTTTTAAAGTGACGTGACATGTGGCCAAGTATGGTGACCCATACTCGGAATTAGTGCTCTGCATTTATCCCATCCAAAGAGGCAACATCACACAACGTTTTCACCATTACGACTGTTTAATAGTTCAATAAACAGTTCAATAAGCAAATACAATAATATTAGGTCACTTACATTTTAGGCGGAACCACAGCGCATCTCACAGCAACAGCCGATTCATTGCTGATTGATTCCTTGTTCTGAACGAATCGGTTGAGTCAAAGTTTTATTAGCCCACGCATAAACATTTGATGAATCTGCCGTTTGAACGAATCGTTTGAATGAACGACTCAATGACTCACTCATTAAACACTACTGGCACTGGCTTTTAAATTTCGTTAAAAAGTATCATTTCCACCATCATTTCTTGTTTGTATATTCAAAAATATTTAAAAGAATCTCATACTATTATTTAATGCAGTTGTATTTTTCAGTGTAAATGGTTTTATTTGATAACGTAAAGATAATCACATTATTATAATTTAATTTAAAGATCAAATGTAAGAATTTGAAATGAGATTAGTGGGAAAATGCCCTCTATAAAGGAAAAAAAAAATGCCATTGGATAAAATATTGAATATATAAATATTGAATAAAATGAGAATATTGCTTCAGAATAAATCATATTTGCAAAACACACACACACACATATACACACACACATATATATATATATATATATATATATATATATAAAATATCGATATCATAGAGCGCCCCCCCACATAGCAAATCCCAATTTAAACCCTGGATAAGGAGTAGTGTCTCTGAGTATTAAACCGCAAATATGAATCCTGCATGTTCTGAGTGTCTCTTTGTGAATGAACTGCGCAGAAGTCAGTGTTAATTTCATCAACTAAGACGACGATGAAAAATATTCGTTAACGAACATTTTTTCTGTGACTAAGATGACGTTGACGAACTAAAACTAATATCTGATGATAAAAACTATGACGAAATTTATGCCGCGTCTTCGTTAAGACGAGACGGGACTACAATGTTATTTGAAGACTACCGGACATTTGAAATATATCCTATAGACCAGTGGTTCCCAACCCGTGGGTCGTGACCCCCACTAGGGGTCGCAAATGATTTTCGAGGGGTCGCCAAGTGCACTCTTTTTAAAAAAAATTATTTTTTTTTATTTCATTTATAACAGCACATTAAATAATTATATTCTAAATATTTTTAAAAATAATTAATTTATGAAAAGAAAAGAAATTTCCTGAACGTTGAGAATTTTTTGCAGCGTATCGCGAGAGTGGGAACGTACAGACGTAACTTTAAAAAAGATGCAGCAAAGAGAAAATGGCAAAGCGCCAGGGAGAAGATAAAACTGACTTAAAAAGGACTTATTTGGACAGTTATATTGAATTCGGGTTCATTGAAGCAATGGACAAGGTGAGAGTTGAGTGTGTAATCAGTGGTGAGAGACTAGCGAATGAAAGCATGAAGCCCTGCAAACTAAGGAGACATCAGAGCACCAAACATCCACAGACGGTTGGTAAACCCAGATAATTTTTCCTCAGGAAAAAAGAACATATCAAATAGACCCCAGAACATCAGAGATGCTCTGACTAGAGCTGTAAATGAAAATAGTCAGGTGACGGTTGCATCCTTTGAGTGCACTCTCCTAATTGCCCAATCAAAAAAGCCACACACCATCGGGGAAACTGCTCAAACCCGCATTCACGAGTTCACACTTACATATAATGAACAGAGTAAAGGTTATGACGCCGGAGGACCCGTGGTGTCAAACTCATTGTCGTCCGGGAAAAGTTCGATATCTGACATGTTTTTGCAGCGATTGGATGTGCCAATGCTTAAAGACAGGAGATAATGGAGGTAAGGCTGCTTTGATTATTTATAGAGGTTCTCTCTGTATGCTGATTGGATAGAAGGTGTAATTACTGATGATGAACTGGCCGTGTTAATTATCTGCGCGCGCTCCTCCCGAAACTTGTTAATAAAACATCACTTTGTGAAAATGGCAGAAATAATGTGCGGGCCACAGGTGGCTTCAAAACTAAAAACTGTAGGCCTACCTCTGTCCAATAATACAATAAAAGACAGAATCGACAGAATGGCGAATGAAATTGCAAAATGCAGTAAATTGAAGATGCCGAAATAAAACAGGACATACTTTTGTCAACTAATTTATCTACAACAACACGAGAAGATATTTTCCACGTGATTGACACGTACTTCACCAAGCATCACATTCCCTATAATAATTTAGTCGCATGCTGCACAGATGGAGCTGCTTCAATGATGGGAAAAAATAAGGGCTTCAATACACTTTGAAGGAAGAGGCTCCCCACTGTCTTGTTTCACTGTATGATACACCGTCAAGCCCTGGCTAGCAAACACCTCTCTGATGAACTTAATGAAACGCTGAAGACAGTTGTAAAGATCGTTAACTTTATTAAAGCACATCCGGTAAACAAGCGAATCTTTGCGGAGCTGTGTGAAGATGAGGTGCATTAGACACTCCTCCTTCATACCGAAGTGCGCTGGCTATCAAGAGGTCAAGTGTTGGTTCGTTTTATTGAACTGAAAGAAAAAATAAAGGAGTTCCTGAAACTGAACAACCAGAAACTGTTTGACGAAATCACAGATGAATTTTTTTATCAGAACATCATACCTGGCGGCAGGGGCGATTCTAGGATTTTTTCAACTGGGGGCATTATATTGTGTATTTATATGTAGAACTGTAGATATCTGAATCATTTAAAGTTCAGTAAGCTGCAATATACAGAGATACCTTATCAATTAATAGCATTTATTCACTGCTGTAAATCAGAACAGTCAAATACAATTTGTATGAACTTTTCACGTTTAAGATGTGAAAAACTGTAATAAAAGAATCCAATATGAATAGAGTGCAACTCACAAAAATAATAAAACTCAACATTAAGTTATATAAACTTTACACAAATCCTTACAAGGGCAAAACAAAAAGTCCAGGTTTCAGAAAATAATAGAACAGCTTTATTTACACAAATGCAGAGTTCTATTAATCATTCATATAATAAATACACAATTAAGGAATTAACAACTTTATAAATTACATAGAATAATTAAAAAATAGTTTATTTATAGTTGTATCCACATCCTATTCAATTTGCATACCAGCAGTTGCAGTAAATTTGCATTGAAGAATTGACCAAATCTAAATATGACAAGGCTAACTAAGCTTTGAACATAATGATTGTAAAATATCAAATAACCTAATGTTAGATATTATCTATTTTATCTATGCATATCTTATATAACCCGTTATTTTAGTATTATTTACTATATTACAGTGTGTGCATTTTTAAATTGATATTCTGATCATATTTTTCAAAGCACATTTTACCAGTAACTACTATTAATTTTGTTTAATCATTTATAAGTGATACATAATTGTCCATGAAAGCTGGAAGTGAAAATCTCCTTATATTCAGGTGTGCAGAATTATTAGGCAAGTTTTCAACAAAATTAATAGTATATTCTGATCATATTTTTCCAAGCACATTTTACCAGTAAATACTATTAATTTTGTTTAATCATTTATAAGTGATACATAATTGTCCATGAAAGCTGGAAGTGAAAATCTCCTTATATTCAGGTGTGCAGAATTATTAGGCAAGTTTTCTTTTACAGATAAAATGAGCCAAAAAAGAGATTTAACTCAGACTAAAGTCAAAAAAGTAAAAAATGATTAAATGTCCATGAGAAGGATGCAATACTAGAATTTGCAAAGGTAAAGCATGACCATTGGACAGCTAAATGTTTATTGGATCAGCAGGGTCAGAAAAAAAAAAACGGTAGAGAAGAAGAGACAAATGTTAACTGTAAAATAATTAAGAATTAAGGTGAAGAATTAGGTATGAAACCATCAGGAACCATTTAGTCTCCAGCGCCACCAATTTCCAAAACTGCAACCTACCTGGAGTCTCCAGAAGTGCAATGTGTCAGGTTCTCAGAGACTTTGCTTGGGTAAAAAATCCTAAAAAATGACCCTGACTTAAGAATAATAACAAGCTGAAGTGTTGTGAAATACATGAAGATTGTTTTTTTTTTAATGGGCTTTATGGACAGATAAGTTGAGAGTGAATCTTGAAGGACCAGCACCACATCCTCTTGTACCACTATTTGAAGAATTGATCTTCCAGAATCTGGCAGTACATTTTGGGAGTTCATTTGTCCTCAATCTCTGCAAGACAGACTTTTCAGGATAAGAGATGGACTAAAAATTAACTCCCAGAACTTACTGGCAGATTCTGGAAGACAAATTCTTGAAAGAGTGGTATAAGAGGATGTGGTGCTGGTCCTTCACGAGTCACTCTCAACTTCTGTCCATAAAGCCTATAAAAAAATTAATTTAAAAATTAAAAAAATTCAGTCTTCATGTATTTCACAACACTTCATGTTATTCTTATTTAGTTGACTTCATTTGTTAGGATTTTTTACCCAAGCAAAGTCTCTGAGAATCTGACACATTGCACTTCTGGAGACTCCAGGAAGGTTGCAGTTCTGGAAAATGATGGTGCTGGAGACTAAAGGGTTCCTGATGGTTTCACACCTAATTCTTCACATTAATTCTTAATTCTTTTGCAGTTAACATGTGTCTTCTCAACCTGTTTTTTCTGACCCTGCTGATCCAATAAACATTTAGCTGTCCAATGGTCATGCCTTAACTTTGAAAATTCTAGTATTGCATCCTTCTCATGGGCATTTAATCATTTTTGACTTTTCAGTCTGAGTTAAATCTCTTTTTTGGCTCATTTTATCTGTAAAAGAAAACATACCTAATAATTATGCACATCTGAATATAAGTTTTTCACTTACAACCTTCATGGACAATTATAGTTCACTTATAAATGTGCAAATACACACACAAAGGTACACGGATGTCACTGTCCACTTTCTAGCTGGTCTACTAACCTGGTTGAGGGTGTACGGGGCTGTTCTGACCTACACTCGCATCTTCCTGAACCAAGATGTCTCCTGTTGAGCAGCCAGGCTCTGAAATCACTGCGTGTAAACCATCAGACCGGCTCTCCCTCACTGGCTGGCAAAATACTGAATATCTCCCTGCCTTTTCATCCTGTTACACTGTCTGAGATAACAGAAGTAAAAAAGGGAAAATTATTGTTTGTTTAAATGCTATTGTTTTATTGGCAGATTACAAAAACTTCATCTCTGTAATTAACTGGTAAATGAATAGTTTAGCCATTAAAATGTTAAACCCTTTATTCACACATTATTGTCAGGACATAAACTAGACTGAAACAGAGGATACCGAATCAAGACAGGTGTTTACTGAGCAGTTGGAGAAAAAGGTAAGTATTGCAATGATTATTAATTGAAATGGTTAAGGAGTAATAATAAATGCCCTTTTCTTTCACAGGGGAAGTGGAGTGCACACATTGGGAAGATGGCAGAAAGCACACATCACTGCAAACACAGGTAAGTATCCAGGTAATGACGGTATGATACACACAGGTTTGCAGGTGTTTAACAAAGTGGAGTCAACAAGGGACATCGCTGGAGACAATGACTGCTTACAGGCTATCCACAATGGTGAGTATAGCAGGTAAAATTTCAAGTTCAAACGAGGAGAGAAGAGTTATGCGTGCTTTAATGCGGGGCTGATTGATAAGCTGATGAGTGGCAGTTGATGGTCATCAGAAGGCTGGTGAGAGAGAGTGCTGTGTGTGAGGGTGTGTGTGAGAGAGAGAGAGTGTGTGTGTGTGTGCGCGCGCGCGTGTCAGAGCGTATGTGTGTGTGTGCGTGTGTGTGTGTGTGTGTGTGTGTGTGAGACGGGAGAGCCTGGTGAATACATGACACATATGTTGTTCCAAACCTGTGTGACATTCTTTTTTCCATGTTACAAAAGAAATTGTCAAGTCAAGTCACCTTTATTTATATAGCGCTTTTAACAATACAGATTGTGTCAAAGCACTGTACAGTATCAAATAGGAAAATAGTGTGTCAATTATGTAAAATGACAAGATTAAACACTCAATTTTCAGTTCAGGCATTTCATTATTGAATTTAGTGATGTCAAGGTCCAGCTCGGTTCAGTTTAAATAGTGTCTGTGCAGTCAAGTCGACGATATCTCTGGAAATTAAGTGTCCTCGAGTTGTGAAGAATGTTTGTCCATACTGTATATAATAAAAGTCAATGGTGATCAAAATAGAGCTTGATTTGTTTTCCCCTGCCTTTCATTACAGTGGACAAAAGCTTTTTCTTTTCTTTCTTTTTTTTGTTTCATGGAAGAAAGGAAATCATGAAGGTTAGGAATAACACGAGGAAGAGTAAATGACGACAGTACTTTAAACCTTTCACACATATTTAGTTTCTAAGTTTCTAAACGAAACGTTAAATTTGACATTGGTCACATTATTGAAACTACAAAACGTGCTATTAATGATTATTAACAAGGTTTATAAAACACAAGCTACACATACAAAATATCTTAATAATCTCTAGATATTAGTCAAATAATCCATAAGAAACAGGTGCATACCCATACTGTACATGTGGTGAACGAAGTTCGAGGTCATGCTCGGGTTGCAAATTGTGCATACCCCAAAATTTGTTCGTAGATTCTCTCTACCCCTATATTGTTCTGTGTTTGCACAGCGTCATGCAGCCGCATAGATCTGACCAGAGGCCTCTGTGACTTGCATTTTGTATAGGCTACTGTAGCAAAGATTTTTAAATTTTTTTTTGTTTTGTTTAATTATAATTCTTATAAAGTCATATCGAGTCAAGCGATATTTAATTTAGATTTAATTTAGAGTTCTCAAATCAAAGTCAAGTTATTAGAAATCTTTAAATTCGCAAGTGCAGTCACGTAACTTACGTTAAGTCAAGACCACTTCAGTATCGACCGAAAAAAAGAAATCTCAAAGCAGGAAAACCCTGATTGTGTTAATTATTTATTATGTATTCAGCCACAGAGCATTCTGATTATTATCTTGGTCTAGGAACTAAGTTAACATCAAACTTGCTTGTCCTAACACTGAAAGACGGTACCAAAATCTAGTGCTGCAACAACTCGCTAATTGAAAAATAATAATAAGGAATATAAAATAGATCAACTTACCATGTGCTTTTTTTCATTGAAAAACAGCAGCTCCAGTTGTTCAGATCATCGCGGAATTCAAATGCTAGCCAAAAGATATGATTTGAATTTTTGACTGACAGACACGTTGAAGGGTGGGGGCACACTTGGGGGGGCCGATCGGTTCTCGGGGGGGGCAAGTGCCCCCATGGCCCCTCCCCTGTCTACGCCACTGCCTGGCGGATATTTTCAGCCTCTATAATGAAACACACCAACGCATGCAGAGCGTGGATGCAAATGTGCTGGAATGCAAGGAAATTATTGACGCATTTTTGCATAAAGTGGACTTCAGGAAGAATAAACTGATAAAACGAGACCTACACCTATTTCCATCACTTCTCAAACAGACTGGGGGACATTTACCTGAATCCTTGAGCAAAGAGTTCACACGTCACTTGAAACGGCTAATGTTACAGGAGGAGATGAAATCACAATTTTCGGATGTTGATGAACAAGTCGCCAAATGCGCATGGGTAATGGATCCATTCACCGCAAAGGAGCAGGACGTGGTGTATTTAGAAGCGGAGGACGAGCTCTTGGATATCAAGTCTAATTCTCTTCTGAGGAGATTCTTTACCGAACATGGGTACAAACAGTTCTGGCTGGTGAAAGGACCCAACATCGCACCCAAGCTTGCGCACCATGCTACAACCAGACTCATCCTGCCATTTGCCACAACATACCTGTCTGAGACTGCTTTTAGCTCTCTGGTAACCATCAAAACGAAGGCACGCAACAAGCTGGAAGTGCACAATGACTTTCGTCTGGCTGTCACGAAAATCATGCCTAATATCCAATCTCTAGCCCTAGATATGCAGGCCCAGAGTTCACATTAAATAGCCTTTAACAATGAAATAAGGGCTTAATTCAACCAGGAACACAAGAAAAGGCATGAAAAAACACGCATAACTTAAAATATTCAAATAGTTATTATGTAGTGGTTATTGTTGTGTTTTAACTATGTATGTTTTTAGTTTTTAGAATACAAAACAAAAAAACAAGAATACATTAATTCTCTGATTAAATGATATTCATGTTTACAGATTTTAATTTGCTCCTATTGTTTGTTTTTCAGTTAAAAAGCAGAGCCTGAAAAGAAAAGGCTGTTCTTGTGAACCCTTGCATGTTGTTACACGTTTTTAAGGTAACAAGTAGGGCTGCATGATAAATCGAAATGGAATCGAGATCGCTTATGAAATACATTGCGTGCCTTATTCTGTGTAAGAAGCCACATCATCAGAAGGATTTATTTCAAACACTCGACTGACGTTATGAAGTGAGTTTGGAGTAAAAATATGTTATTAAATGTGGTATTTTCACATGCTTTCAGATGGAGCAGCATTTACTTCACAGAGCCGTAGTTCACTGAGAAGCTATGCAAACAGCTGTCATTATCGTGAACGATTTCTTTGATTTCATAATCGCGCAATAAAATTGTCTGCGATTTTTTTGCGTAACTTGTCAGTGAACATACTGTGTGTACAGTGTGTTTACTGTACATACATTTACTATGTGTAGTAAATTCTGCTCTATCTGAAAGCACGTGATGATGATTTCCTGCTGATTACAGAACCGGCATTACTATCAAAATGCGCATGACAATCGCATCTGATTAATCGTGCAGCCCTAGTAACAAGTGAAATGGATAGATTTGTTTGATATTTACATTAACAGAATAAAATGTGATGCTGTTATTTGTTCATCAGGTTTAGGAAAAAAAGTGGAACCTGTTGTTGGGAAAAAATCAATAGTTGCAGCTAATTGTTTGCATTCAGCTGTTTTTGCATTGATTAAAAGTGTATTCAACTGACTGTCACATTAAATGAAATGTGTCAGCTAGTGTGTTTGAATGGGGGGGCATGGGGGTCGCTAAAAATTTTCACTGTTAAAATAGGGGTCTCCTGAAAAAAAGGTTGGGCACCATTGCTATAGACTACTGTCTTGTCCTTCAAAATGTGCGTCCCTGTCATTGGATTGCAATCGGATAAGGGGCGCTTGCATATCTAGTCTCAGTATGGCAGCCGCAGTGGATGGATAGGCTACCAAAATGAGAACTAGCGATCTGAAACAATGGGCCTCAGCACCCGAAGGAGTGTGGTTACCAGACGTCCCGTTTTTCCCGGGAGTCACAATTCGTTGTCGATTAATTTAAAGTTAGTGAAGGCGGGATAGGCGGAATCGCGCTGATAGAAGTGCTCTCTCTTGCGCACGCTCCACTTCTTTAGTTCTCATATACAGCGCGCGATCAGGGGCCCGTTCTTTGGGCCGGAGCCCTGCAGAGTTTTCTTCCAACCCTGCTCCAACACACAAACCATGTAGTTTTCAAATAAGCCTGAATGACTTGATTAGCTGGATCAGGTGTGTTTAATTAGGGTTGAAGCTAAAAGTTTTCAAATAAGCCTGAAGGACTTGATTAGCTGGATTAGGTGTGTTTAATTAGGGTTGAAGCTAAACTCTGCAGGGCTCCGGCCCTCCAGGAATTGAGAAACCACGATCAGCAATGCAGCGATTGGCTGGCGGCAAGACAGCAACGTAATGACATCATATAATTAAAAAAACCTGACGAAAAACTTGACAATTTTTTGGACTTTTATAAGGAAACAGCCAAGCGAACAAAACTAAATAAATGTTATAACAGATAAATTAAATGTGCACTGTTTTTATTTTATTTTAATTTTTTTACATGATTCCCAATTACGTATATTCACGATTTCTAATATTTGTACAGGCTTTACATTTTTATTTCAATGTAGTAATTAGCAATTCATTTAATTTTATATTTGAACAGATTTGTTACGTGACGGCATTAATTAAAGTTTCTTAAGGGTCAAGATCATGTTATCTGCATCTTCTGCGCTCCATCAAGCCACTCCCATAATAACTGTCATCACTCAAATTAATGCACGACTCTACATTATCTGTATAGCATGTGTGTAAGACTCGAATACAATTATGAAGAAATAATTTTATGACGAATAAATCTTTCAGTG
>NW_015539819.1:0-4096 GCF_001515605.1 Sinocyclocheilus anshuiensis | reverse complement strand
GTATTTACAACACTGTTCCAGAACAGTTCAACCCAAATATTCAGATGTGTGCAGCACATTTTATGGAGGACTGTTTCCTGATCCTGGTAGAGTAGACTACAATGCCGGCTGTTCTGACTCACAGACTGCAAGTAAGTTTTTTATATTTAAAGAATTTGCCACTGACGATTCAAACGCGAGTTTTGAGCAGTGTAGAGTAGCACTTGTTGTTTGTCATTTCTCCGATCACAAATGCAGACATGGTTTTATGTTTACGCGGTGCGATGCAACGCATAAAAAGACAGTATAAGTCATTATAATCCGTAATTATGTCCCCACTGGATGCAACAAATGCCTCGTTTATAATGGGTTTTAATGTTTTTGTCTCGTCGCTCCGGCCGGACAGGGCATCACAATATGGTAGGGGCGTAACATTTCCGTCACACGCTTGAGGTATTCGGCCAATTACAACGCACTGGATAGCTGGCCAATCAGAGCACACCTCACTTTTCAGACTGATGAGCTTTGTAAAAATCGATGCGTTTCAGAAAGGCGGGGCATAGAGGAGAAATAATAATATACAGTATATGGAAAATAATGTGTTTTTTGAACCTTAAACCGCATAAACAAATTTCATCACCAAATACACAAAATAATGTTATTTTTAGCAGCATCATATGACCCCTTTAATTCATGTATAGCTTATGTGCTAAATATGCTTTATTTATTTTTATGAGCAACTTTCATTCGTTAAATGTATAGCTACTGCACTAAAGATGTTTTACATTTATTAGGTATATCTTATGTGCTAAAAACCTTTTATTTACATTTATGAACAACTTTGCATTTATTTGCTAAAAGTATAGCTAACATGCTAATGAAGTTTTATTTACATTTAAGAACAAGTTTATCTTCATTTATCATCATTCCCAAATGCAGAAAGTACAGAGTCCAAAACACACTTCTGAGGCCATAATTTCACAAACTATATAGGCTATGTGAAAACTGCACATAATAAAAATAGGTGTCAACCAAATATATAAATATACTATATGCAATATACCTGACAGATATTAAACAAATAAATAGACCAGGCATATTGCAAAAATCATAGTCTTCACAAGAAAAACAAACAAGGATTATGCATAATAATGACCGTATCCTTCACAGCGGGTTATCTGAAGTCCGACAGTAATTGTCTTTTGCTACAAAATCAAAGTGTTGATGGTTGTAGCTGCAATGCTTTTAAGGACATGAAGACAGAGACGGAACTTCTCAGAAACTGTCAGCACAATCTCTAGAAGTTGCATCTGTAAATGTATTCTTTATAAAGTACTGTCACCACAAATATTAAGTCAATCATCAGGTGCTGGACAACTAGTCGAACATCCTGACCAATCCGCATACTTTCCTTACACTTTGGATACATGCGAGTATACACATCTTTACCAATAGGTCTTACATATGTAGGATTTCTGTCTTCAAAAACAGAAACCACTGAATCTGTGAGCAGACACAAACGAACATTGAATCTCTGCATTCCACCGGAAAAACTAAAGGTTCTCCTCCCCAGCCATCTGCGGTCGTAAAACTACATACAGGGTCAGCTCAGTGTCTCAGCAGTTCCTGTCCCCTTCGGCTTATCTTCTCAAGAGACTCAAAGAAAAGCACTAAGGCCGCAATAACTGACCCCTGCATCTGGACTCATTTAAGCAACAGAACGTCAGTGTTGTCTCGTGACTGGCTTCAGCATAAATAAACTATCTAATAAACGACAGAACAAAGAACCTGGTATCTGGAAATGTTCCAGCGACAGACACTCCTGGACCCCATGACCGTTTAACGCATAAATTGATAGTCCGATAAACAGAAAGCAACAGATTAATAGCTTCATGTCCGAGCGAGAAGAATGGCAGATCTCCACCCTTGACAGTGTCATGACCTCAGGACATCTCCCCTCTTTCTCCCTCCATTCCAAAAGGGACGCATCCTTTTCCTACTTTCCAGAAAAGCACGCGGTTCTCCTGTCACAGACAAAGAAACAGAACTTACACAGACAATTCAAAAGACAATCATTTATGCATATAACAGGGCAACCATATTCACAAATAATATGGTGTATGTCTTATATATATGCTTGAGGTGTCAAAATGTAACCTTGCAACTTTAATCAATGTTTTGTTAACCCCTTTTAGCAGATAAAGCTATTAATATGAGAAGTTTAGTGTTGAATGAAAGCGTGTGATAATTGCCGAACAGGGGTTCTGAATGAAAAAGTGGGAAGTATGTACAATACTTGCATTAAGAAACTTTATAGAAGTATCGACCAAATCTTCGCAAAGATATTTCTCCACATGATAAATTGAAGCCTCATGTTAATATATGCACGCTCCGCCTTGCAAGAAGTCGATTGGAAGATTGCGCCGTGGGACGGACTTATGCCGCGGATAAAAAACCCAATGGAAGACAGACTCAGCGCTCGCTTGTTTCTTCGTTTTTCGCCGTGTTAATAGCACTCCATCCTGTGCTCACACCCTTACCATCAAAGCGATCGGTCATCCAAAACTCAAATACTTCAGTTGAAACTTCGTGATTGCCAGAAATCTTCAAAAGCCTAAAGTCTTGCAAACTCAGTCTTTTGGAAGGCCAAACAAAGTAGTTTCACTTTCACAAGGAAACACCGCGCCTTCACCACATGGCGTCGTCAACAACTATACTACAGCGTGAATAAGAGTTACGCCTTCTTTCTTTGCGTGAACATTTGGGCTTCTTCGTTTTTCGCCGTGTTAATAGCACTCCATCCTGTGCTCACACCCTTACCATCAAAGCGATCGGTCATCCAAAACTCAAATACTTCAGTTGAAACTTCGTGATTGCCAGAAATCTTCAAAAGCCTAAAGTCTTGCAAACTCAGTCTTTTCAGAAGAACTGCTCAAGCCTCTGCGTCATCAAGAAACCAACCAATCTCCGAAGGGAATTCCCTGAAACCACATCATCCAGACGCCCGACCAGTAACCAATCAAAAGCGGGGATTCCCTCAAGCAGCCAAACAAGGAAATGTCACCCAAACAATCAAATCCAGCTAACTGAGTTAGCGATGTACGAAGAACGGGCCCCCGTTCTCAGTGCTCAAATACACACAGAAGTCCAAATGTCTATCGTGTAGAGCAGAGGTGTCAAACTCAATTCCTGGAGGACCAGAGTCCTGCAGAGTTTTCTTCCAACCCTGCTCCCACGCCAAGTCTCTGTTTTATGAATTTTCTCAGGTTGCAAGTAAGAGAACTGTAGCGAATATCTTGCTAAAACTTTGGGCTTTCCTCAGAACTCCGTTAACTTCATTTCCCTGAGCCTTTGTGTGTATGTGTGAGTGTGTATGTGTGTTTTATCTTAGGTTAATGTAATCTAGAATAGCCAATAAATTCTTGTTTCATTTATAAAGAATCATTGTCTTGCGTTGTAATTTTAAAGTTAAAACTCTGCCTAGATCCTTGTTACCTTGCTCAAAATTAATAAGATTACCATTTTGTTTATGTGCCGTTGGCCACGAAGTAATGTGAACAGAATTGTTAATATACACGGACGTTAACGTCTCGCTGGACGACCGTTGATAAAGTGTAAACTATCAAATTTGAAATCAGTTCTAATCAGGTTGACTTCGAATCTTCGGATTCGAGTCCTCTCAAAACCTGAATTAATTAATAATAATTAATTCCCTAAGAAAAGTAATCTGACATTACATGTGGTGGAGAATAGAAAGCTGGCAGATTTGACTTAAAAATTAATGACGCCAAGATATTATTGTGAACCTTTCCTATTTTTATCCGGAAAAATAGATTAGATACAGAGAAACAGAGTTTTGTGAGTTATTGTACCTGTTATTATAGCATGGCAGAGCGTGTTGAATGAATGAAGTGAAACTCGAGGGTTTGTTTAAAGTTGAACTGCAGTAAAAACATTTAAGAATTGTCCACCGAGACAAAATAAGTCGCTCTAAAGCGCACAAGAAAGAAACGAGCGTGTTCCTCGTTTACTGTCTTTTAAAAGGCCTTTAGAGCTTGATTTGTATAAGTGTGTGTTCCACTTCCAAATTCAACTCTGCTATTCATCTCCCCGGTTT
>NW_015539818.1:320440-360990 GCF_001515605.1 Sinocyclocheilus anshuiensis | reverse complement strand
CCCAAAGGTCATATTTATCTTCGGATCCATCAAACAAAAGCTGCGGTACCTGGAATCCTGTCGCTCTGCTTGCCATTTTGTAGAGTCGCCGTCTTTTCGCTTCTTTTAAACAAGGCCTATAACTTTACTGAATAACGCGTAATACGTCGCGTATAACTTGCTCAAAACGCCCGCTTGCTTCCGTGACTGGGCCCATAACCTGTTGAGCTAGAGTACGCAGTTCACCATCAATCGGATACGAAGACAAAACGTTGCTCAAGGTTTTTACTTTTTCAGCATACTCTGTTTATTCATCACTTCTGCTTTAGCCTAGTAGTACAAAACGTAGTGACGTAAAACACGTAACAACATACGTCATCACTCCCATACCATAATACCTTCAAATAGAACAATAGGTAATTTGGCTGATACCGTAATGCAATGTATAAGAGTGCAATACTTAATTTCATTTTCTTTATGGATTTAAAATAAACTTAAAGGGTTAGTTCACCCAAAAATTAAAATTAGCCCATAAATTACTCACCCTAAAGCCATCCTAGGTGTATATGACTTTCTTCTTTCAGACGAATCCAGTCGGAATTATATAAAAAATTGTCTTTGATCTTTCAAGCTGTTTAATGCCACTCAGCGGGTGTTGCGTGCATCAGTCCAAAAGAAGTGAAATAAAAAGCAACAGTGAGCGCAAGCTAGATTAAAGTGATTATTATGTTTTGAATATGGATATTTTTCTTACAAAAATGCATCGATTTGCTACAGGAGGCCTTTGTTCACCCCCCGGAGCTGTGTGAGACACTTTTTTTTTAATGGATGGGCGCTTTTTATTTCACTTATTTCGTTATTTTAGTTTTGAAAAGGCCTGTTGGTGCATTGAGTTTTGGCGTTATGTCTAAGTGAGAAAACAAGAAAAAAGTTAATGTGTTTTGAAAGATGTTTTTATTGAATGCATTTTGTGCCAAAGCAATAAGTGATTCACAGTTTAGCCCGCATAGACTGCTGTTGTGCTCACTCTGAAGTTTTGAAAAAGTGACATAAGTATTAAGAAATGGGTCCTAGTGACTGTATACAAAAAATCAATCAATAAATCAACCAGTGTTAAACCTTGTAAGTATTTGTAAAGTTTTCACTCAGAAATTGGTAGTAAAGTTTACAAATATATATATTTTTTTGTATACTCTTACTATTCCTGCCATTAGAAAGTTATGGGTTGTGCTCTATTTTATAGTATGTGCACTTACTTGTACCTAGTGTGCTTATCTAAGAAAGTACCGGGTAACAAGATAACATGAGGTAAGGTTAGGTTTGGGTACAGGTTCAGGTTAGTACCTAGTTATTACCAAGTTATTGTAATATCTATAACAATTGTTTAGTATGTAGATGTGGAACAGGACTGTAAAACAAAGTGCTACCAAGATATTGTCAGAATAGTATGCAGTTCTGAATTGAGCAACTGTCTTCCCTCACATTGGTTCACGCTGTGACTCAAAGAGCTGTACAGTTCCACAAACCACAAATAACTCTTCTCTGTCGTTTGCAGCTCAGCAAGATGTTCTTTCTCTTTCCGGATCCACACTTTAAGAAAACCAAACACAAGTGGCGCATTATTAGCCCTACGTTACTGGCGGAGTATGCGTACACGCTCAGAGTCGGGGTAAGAACACTTTCTTCTTTAATGAGCCATTTAAAGCAAATGAATGCACGATGTTGAGCACAAGGCTTTAATTGCCAGCACATTTTGCACCGGTTTAAATCCTTAATTAACCCGCAGCATTGACCTGAAAGCACTTCCCTCCCCACAGTCAGAGCAGTATAGCTTTCAGTCCTTTAATGTGTAAATGCTCTTTGTGAGGCCATGCAGAGCATCCATTTTTATTTATTTGCTTTACCTTAGTGTTATACATATGGAATGAGAGGAAACGTATCAGTCTTGTCATATTTTATATCTCTATATGGCCTCTCGTGTGTGTGCACATCTGTGTGAAGGTAGGTGTGTGTGTGTGTGTGTGTGTGTGTGTGTGTGTGTGTGACGGCGCTGGGGGAGGTCGATGAGAACAGAACAATGCCAGGCTTGTGTTTTGTGAAGGTGGGTTATTAATACAGTCTGAGTGCTGTGCCCCGCTGGGGGGGAGCAGACGTCTGGAGAGCTCAGAGAAAGACAGAAGAGCCACTTCAGCAATGTATATGGAGATTTTTTCCACAGTGAAGATGGAAGCGGTGAGGACAAAGGTAAGATGAGGTAAGATGAGTATGTTGAGTGAATGGAGGCTTAATTAACGTCATATAAAGTTTTCCATTGCTGGTAAGAACGAACGGGCTGCTGAATACCTGTTACTTCCCAGAATCTTATCTTCTGATTATTCTGTCTGCGCTGTCTACAGAGTAAACGCCAATGACACGGCCGATAAGATCCCATGTTTGCTGTGCTGCTATTTTGACTCCCTCTGTCAGGAAAATCTGTTACGGTTCAAAGTATTTAAGGCAAGACCGCGGCATTGATTTTCATGTAAAATGTGCTGGGCAAGAGTCAAATCAATAGTTGAGATGAAGCGAGGCGGAGGTGTGTGTCGTGTGCACGTCCTGAACCGGCTCTGTTGCACTGCAGGGAAATTAATTCTCATTTAAAGGGGTCATCAGATGCTACATGCACTTTTACATATTGTTTGAACATAAATGTGTGTTTGCAGTGTGTGTACACAACCACCCTACAATGTTAAAGATCCACCCAGTGGTATTTTTTTAATCTCTATAAATAATATCCCCTTTTTCAAATCAAGCCGATTTCAGATTCTTGGCTGTGTGACGTCACACAGACCCAGGCCCCTCCCACGATTGTTGATTGACACTGGTGTTTAATCACAGCTCCGCCCTGAGTGAGCTGTCATCAGTCCGCCATTGTTTAGACTCCGGAGCAGAATGGCTCCTAAGAGATTGAGGTGTTCGGTTGTTGGATGTAATAATGAACAGCAGTCGTCATTTACTCCCGACATCTGAGCCGCTGAAGACACAGTGGATTACGTTTGTTTTTGAAGGGAATGCGCACCCAATCTACATCAATGTGTCTGTTTGCGCAAATCATTTGTGATCCAGCTTCACCTACAGAAGAAGTGAGTATAAGGGGTTTTTATGCATCTTTGCAAATCACCTTTCTTAATAACATGCTAGTTAGCAAGTTCCGCGGCTAAAGTAAACAGTCTCATGAGAACGGCTCATCACCCCACGGAAGAGAGGGGCGGGGTCAGCAGAGCTCATTAGCATTTAAAGAAACAAAACGGGTTGCTGAAAACAGCTGATTTCGACAGGGTAAAAAGGGTGTTGTTTTACACTACCATTGAGAAATTTTAACCAAAGTATGTTATAGACTTTTCATTAAGGCACTGAAGAATCATATCAACATCTGATGACCCCATTAAAACTTTCAGTGAATGAACGTGTGGTGGCCAGTCATTCAATGTGTTTTCTGTTCATCTTGGTGTTGCTGTGCAGGGTTTAGTGTACACAAACACTGATGTTGAGGAGGTTCACGACTGGATCGTCAAACACTTCAGCGATCATCCTCTCTTCTGCAGAGTGTCTGATGAAGAACTGGTACGTTTACCTCTGACAGTTTGTCTTTTAATGACTTAAGACCCAAGACCTCGTTTATTAGGCACAGTAATCGTATTAAAGCACAAGGTTATGGCTGTGATTGTATTTGTGTGTGTCGGGTTGGTTAACGTGACATTTGGGCTGATTGCGTCGCAGGCTGATGACCTCATCATTAGCCATCTGGGAACATGTACGGAGGAGGGAAAGAAGGTTCAGAGAAACGGAGGCAAGAATTTCTTAGCAGTTTTCCGCAGAGTGGAAGATCCTCAAACGTGACGCTCCTCGAATGAAGCCGTCGCTCTGTAATTGCTTCTATTTCCGATGATTTGATTAACAGCAAGCAAAATGTTATTTACGAATGTGAATAAACACTGTTCTTGACATTTTCTTTATATTAAATGTTTATTATATTAAGTGCCTCTCTCTGTTTCGTGTCTGAACTATTTATTTTCATATGGATACACAAACGCATACTTTATGATCCTTTTGAGTTTGCTGAACACATCGAGTCAGTACTGAGAGCTTCGTTATGAGGCTTCTGTGGGGTTTTCATACAAGTGAGCTTAAACATAAACAAACTCGCATAAGCAGTGAATGGGTGCCGTCAGAATGAGCGTCCAAACAGCTGATAAAAACATCACAGTAATCCACAGCACTCCAGTCCATCAGTTAACATCTGGAGAAGACAAAAGCTGGGATTATTGTGATGTTTTTATCAGCTGTTTGGACTCTCATTCTGACGGCACCCATTCACTGCAGAGCATCCATTGCTGAGACACTGATGCAGTGCTACATTTCTACAAACCTGATGAAGAAACACACTCATCCTGATTTGATGGCCTGAGGGTGAGCACATTTTCAGGGAATTTTCATTTTGGGGGGAACTATTCTTTAAAGAGCATTGGCAAATTCCAAATTCAAAGTGGCTGAGATTGCTGTTTCCAGACACGCGCTGCAGCACACGCATGTTCGTATGGTCACATGTACCTGAGCAATGACAGAGTAAATGTTTGCACATGCGAGCACTCATGAGACCAAACACACATGCGTTCAGACCGCAGGATCCTTGACACGTCTGATGGTCAATCATCTCTCAGGCTGACTGCAGGCACTGAAATACTGCAGCAAAGAACGTGGCACGTTCAGTTCAGCTCCTGCTGCTCATGAATCACATCAGACGCGTGTTCACACCGCAGCTCAATCCGCCTGACACTACTATTTCATTTGTACACAGAGTTCAGTTATTTACAGGAGTGATGACCGCATTCATGTTTACAGTGTGTCATGTTTCTTGCTTTGAGCTGCATTGCATGTTCAGGAGTGACTCCTATATTACATACACATAGTAATTCAAGAGATTCATTTCTGTCACTTGCATTTTGTATGTAGAATAAATGAGCAACATCACAAATCCTTGACTTGCTGGTATGATCTGGGATGTCATGAGCAATCCTCGTTGGAAGTCTGTGTCTACCATGGAATAAAAAAATTTGATTTTTAATATCGCCACCATTTTTTTACATTACCACCATTCTTAATAAAAGGGTTCCTCCAGGAATCTTTAAGGTTCCTCAGAGAACCGCCCCTTTTGAAAGGGTGCCTATAGGTTCCACAGAGGGTTCCGTTGGTGTGGCAATGTGAAGAAACCCAAAAGGTGCCTCCAGGAACCTTTAGTTTTTACAGTGCAGCAGCACAAAACAAGTTAGATCTGGGGTGGCGAACTCCGGTCCTGGAGAGCCGCAGCCGCTACATTTCTACAAACCTGATGAAGAAACACACTCATCCTGATTTGATGGCCTGAGGGTGAGCACATTTTCAGGGAATTTTCATTTTGGGGGGAACTATTCTTTAAAGAGCATTGGCAAATTCCAAATTCAAAGTGGCTGAGATTGCTGTTTCCAGACACGCGCTGCAGCACACGCATGTTCGTATGGTCACATGTACCTGAGCAATGACAGAGTAAATGTTTGCACATGCGAGCACTCATGAGACCAAACACACATGCGTTCAGACCGCAGGATCCTTGACACGTCTGATGGTCAATCATCTCTCAGGCTGACTGCAGGCACTGAAATACTGCAGCAAAGAACGTGGCACGTTCAGTTCAGCTCCTGCTGCTCATGAATCACATCAGACGCGTGTTCACACCGCAGCTCAATCCGCCTGACACTACTATTTCATTTGTACACAGAGTTCAGTTATTTACAGGAGTGATGACCGCATTCATGTTTACAGTGTGTCATGTTTCTTGCTTTGAGCTGCATTGCATGTTCAGGAGTGACTCCTATATTACATACACATAGTAATTCAAGAGATTCATTTCTGTCACTTGCATTTTGTATGTAGAATAAATGAGCAACATCACAAATCCTTGACTTGCTGGTATGATCTGGGATGTCATGAGCAATCCTCGTTGGAAGTCTGTGTCTACCATGGAATAAAAAAATTTGATTTTTAATATCGCCACCATTTTTTTACATTACCACCATTCTTAATAAAAGGGTTCCTCCAGGAATCTTTAAGGTTCCTCAGAGAACCGCCCCTTTTGAAAGGGTGCCTATAGGTTCCACAGAGGGTTCCGTTGGTGTGGCAATGTGAAGAAACCCAAAAGGTGCCTCCAGGAACCTTTAGTTTTTACAGTGCAGCAGCACAAAACAAGTTAGATCTGGGGTGGCGAACTCCGGTCCTGGAGAGCCGCAGCCCTGCAGAGTTCAGCTCCAACCCTAATTAAAACTCACCTGCCTGTAGCTTCCTCGTAACCCTTCAGACCTTGATTAGCTTGTTCAGGTGTGTTTGATTAGGGTTGAAGCAAAACTCTGCAGGGCTGCGGCTCTCCAGGACTGACGTTCGCCACCCCTGAGTTAGATCATGAAAAAAGGCAGTCTGAAAAATGTTATATAACCAGTTTCACTCCAGAAAAATGAATTTTCCTAAATCTTTCCACCAAAGGGACAGCCTTCTGTATAATCGTAATAACAAGATAGTCGTTTTAATGAAACCTTTTCTCATTAAAACGACATATTTTATCATAATAACAACAAGATATGTCGTTAAAACTACATAATGATCTCATAAAAAAAAAACTTGTGTGTGTGAAACAAATATTAAAGCTCTTTTTTACCCACAAACAAAAAATACAAAATTGTATGTACACAGCTTAATTTTCCTTAATTACAGAATGAAACAGAATGAAAGAATGATAATAATAGGCTAATAATAATGATAATGAAATAAGCCGTTTGCCATTTCTCATTTCTTTTTGCTCTTATTTCTATTTGGTGTTAAATCAAACTTAAGTCATTCAAATCAAGAAATATTCCAAGCCCAGGATCAATTATTCAAAAATAACTGGTTTGATCTGATCATTTTAAATGAGTTATATCCTCTGGGTCTGAGTGCAATTACTGGATAGCATTATATTGTAGACAGATTAATCCTAATAAACATGCTGCTACAATAAAAACAGTAACATTTAAATACATTTAAATCAGTGTATTTCTCTTATCCTTCCTGCAGTAACTTCAGCAGCGTGCAGAACAATATGTCGTTTTAATGAGAAAAAAAGATGTTGTTTTAATGACAACTCATTATTACGAGAAATGATGTAATTTTAATGTGAAAAATGTCATTTTAACAACATAACATCTTGTTATTACGAGAAAAGATCTCATTATTACGAGAAAAGATGTCGTTTTAATGAGAAAAATATGTAATTTTAACGACGTAACGTCTCGTTATTACCAAGCGGCAACCTCCCGCTCTCTCTCATGAAACCAACACGGAAGTGACTTAAACTGCAATTCATCGACTGGCCGCTAGAGGCTGGCTGCAAAAGGGAGTCAGTCCCATAGACTCCACATGTTAAAATGTACAAAAAGTATGGGGGTAGAATCGTTGCATAATTCCAAATAAATACATTATGATCCACAAATAAATGTAAAGAGATTAACAAAAATAAAATGTATTGATAAATAAATAGAATGAGATCCACAAATAAATCTTAGAGTTTCACAAACAAGAATTAAATTCACACAAAAAATAAAATGAGATTTGCAAATAAAAAACATATTCACAGATATATTTTTATGTCACAAACACAACTTTGCCTGGCATTCATTTGTGAATCGCGTCCTGTGCATTTGTAGATCGCTGCATGCATTTGTGGATAGCTCCCTGTGCATTTGTAAATCGTTGCGCTTATTTGTGGATTTTGAGACATTTCAAGCGTCAAGAGGCAAACCAATCCACAAATGGATGGACTCCACCCCCCTTCTACTTAAGCCAATCAGATACCGGTCACGTGGCGCCGACCAATCGTAGCGTGTTCTCGCTCCAACCAATCACGTTTTGCCTTACAATCAGTGTGGGACCAGGCACCAAACACGCTATTCTGGCTAATTAACCGCTTCAAAATGGACGATCAGGACAGTTTAAGACCGGTAAGTCGTGTTAAATTAACATAACAAAAATTTAACATGGTTGTTGCTATGCTCATATTTGTGGTGATGGCGAGGGGACCTGTATTAAGAAATTATTATATTATAGAAATTAATACATTATTAAAAGATGATATTAACAATAGGCGACGCTGTCTACGTGAATGTCTATGCGCGATGTAAACCGCATTAGGCAACAGCTCCCACCAAAAAGACGTCCGCATAATACTAAGTCAATGCTTAACTTTAATTCTTAATCACTGTTATAATTTCAAAGGTAAAAACTGGCAGAACGGTAAATGATTTGGTGATTTGTTACTCTTTGATTTTAGGTTATCCTTCAGCACATTGCATGGCCTGTTGCAGATTCTGATGATGATGATGATGATGATGATGACAGCTTGTGCCTTGAGGTTGTCACTCATCAAACTACATTTCTTCGTGAATGCATTCAGAGAGGTAAAATGGCCTTTCTTGATTTTTAATTGTATTTATTCGCTACGATTGGTCGGCGCCACGTGACCGGTATCTGATTGGCTTAAGTAGAAGGGGGGTGGAGTCCATCCATTTGTGGATTGGTTTGCCTCTTGACGCTTGAAATGTCTCAAAATCCACAAATAGGCGCAACGATTTACAAATGCACAGGGAGCTATCCACAAATGAATGCCAGGCAAAGTTGTGTTTGTGACATAAAACTATATCTGTGAATATGTTTTTTATTTGCAAATCTCATTTTATTTTTTGTGTGAATTTAATTCTTGTTTGTGAAACTCTAAGATTTATTTGTTTATCAATACATTTATTTTTTGTTAATCTCTTTACACTTATTTGTGGATCATAATTATTTATTTGGAATTATGCAACGATTCTACCCCCCATAGAGCAGTAACGCACCGCAGACGTGTGCAGTGTAAATAAGGGGTAAAAGATTTATTCATCATACAGTGTACATAGCTTCACTGATTATAATGAGAGTGTTTTTTAAAGTGCATAATACTTGCGCTAGACTGAAGTTACGTTCTTTGGTAATGTAAATGTTCTTTGCTCGTTTTCTGTAGCTGCTTTTTGAATAACTAAGAAAATATTAACATATTAATTAGTAACTTAGAATGTTTCTATTAAATTGTTATCATGTTAAATACAAATACAGTCATATTAAAAACTTTAGGCTGCTTTTTGCGGCTTGAGTAGACAGAGGGTGGAGTCCACACGTTTCAAAATCCACAAATGCATGCAGCGATCTACAAATGCACAGGACGCGATTCACAAATGAATGCCAGGCAAAGTTGTGTTTGTGACATAAAAATATATCTGTGAATATGTTTTTTATTTGCAAATCTCATTTTATTTTTTGTGTGAATTTAATTCTTGTTTGTGAAACTCTAAGATTTATTTGTGGATCTCATTCTATTTATTTATCAATACATTTTATTTTTGTTGATCTCTTTACATATATTTGTGGATCATAATGTATTTATTTGGAATTATGCAACGATTCTACCCCCATAAAAAAGTGGTTTTGGTCTATATAGCTAATTTTGCCCTTCATGACAACTGTGAGGGGGGTGAATTTTTTTATAACCATCCGTTTAAATTATATTAAGCCTTAAAGTTCTGCATAATTAAGGGCGTGGCCACTTGAGTGACAGGTGGATTGCCGCTGCTGTCACCACTGTCGAGCTAGGTGGGCGTGGCTTCAGCAACCAGCTCCCGCCTCTTTGCCCATTTTCGATTATCCGGGAGTGACGCGTGGTGACGCACTGCCAAGATGGCGACGGCCGGCTCCGCCTACTTTAGCCTTAAAAAACGCTCTTCGGAAACCTACGGGTGACGTCATGGACACTACGTCCATGTTTTTATACAGTCTATGGTTATTACAAGAAAAGATGTTGTTTTAACGAGAAAAAGATTTCATTTTAACGACTCAACATCTTGTTATGAGAAAAGATGTCGTTTTAACGAGAAAAAGATGTAATGACGTAACATCTCATTACAAGAAAAGACGTTACAATGACACAACATCTCATTATTTTGACATAATTGAGTGGAAAAAATAATGTGTGTGGCAGCAAAGCGTCACCATAGATTAATTCTTGACATCTTTCGGATACAGTATGTTGCTACCGTAGATATTTTCTATTGCACTTTCTAGTAATTTTTTAATTGAAGAGATATTGATGCCATTAAAGTTTTGCATGTGCATTATGTGCTTAAGTAGCTAGAAGGGTCATGACATTAATCACATGTTGCCTTTGAAGGTATTTTATTTCTCTTCTCTCCTGTTAAATGAATCGGAATCAAAAACTCTGCTGACAGTGACTGTGCAACCTGAGAAAGAAGAAACTAATCGAACCTGTGTTCTTCAGGTGGGTTCACCGGACATTCAGAATGCTCTTTTCTTGGTTCGACCTTTGACCTTCCCTCCACATAACTTCACCTGTCACCTCATTCCTATACATAGAAAGCAAAGGCTCTAGTTTGACCCGTTCAGGTGTTTTCATGGTGTTCTGTGGCACAGGAGTGACATCAGTCTGATCTTTATTGCGGCTTTTGCTCTTGTAACACTGTATGCAAGCCTTGAGCAGCTCGGCTGTGTGGATATAGCACGTTCCTGAAGGCAAAACCCAGACTATAGTGTCAGCAATGATAAATGCTCACCTCCTGCTGTGGAAGGAAGGGAAGACAGAATGTTATGTTTGGATCTGTCTGGGATCACTAGTGTTTTCATTCTTCCTTTTGCATTCAGATTCACATTTGCATGATGTATATATATATATATATATTACATAAAATCCACCAAACTGTAGGAATGACTCTAATGTGGTCAGCAAAAATCTCTCTCTTTCTTTCTCTCTCTCTCTCTATTTCACACTAATACCAGCAGATATGCTTCTCTATCATCGGGTTTCTGTGAAAGAGCATTGCATTGCTGCCATCTGTCCCACTGCACAGCTGAGACCGGCGCTGCTTCTCAGTACTGTTGATATATTACCCCACACAGACAGCACGCTGGACATCAGCCACGATCACTGGAATCAGGTCAGCTCTCATCATAACCTCCTGGGACTATCACAGACATCAAGCAGATCAGTAAACCACGGGCTCGGATAGACAGCGTGTGTAATATCTCATGATTCGTGACAATACACTCTCCAGTTACTTCATCACTCATCGATATATGGATTCATCGACTGCTGCTCATCTGAAGAGGTTTCCGCGGATCGGTGGGCGGGGCGTCGGCGCTCTCCGCACGCCATTGGCTGAGCCGAGGAAAGGTGTGCGTGGAAGTCTCGCTATAAACGGGACCGCTGCACGAGCGTCCTGCGAAGGATGCTGCCGCAGGCTCTGAAGATGTCCGGCAGGAGCGCGTTTCCGCTGCTCAGGTGTGCGGACCGCTGGGCTGACGTCATCGCGTCCGCTGCGTCACGCCAGGTGAAGACGCTGGAGCAGATGCCCGGACCCTCCGCCGCGGGCTTCATCTGGGACCTGCTCTTCAGACGCGGACTGTCGCGCCTCCATCAGCTGCAGGTGCGCCGGATCTTACTTGAGTTCTGTTTCTGAGCTGCTTTCGAATAGTAATAGAAACGTTACTGCTTGCTTACTACACATTCTGTTACAGTTGCAGTGAAAACATGCAGTTTATTAAGATTAATCGTATTGTATAAAAACAGTAATGAACGCTGTAAAATAAGCAGCATTCTTTTTTTTTTTTTTTGGCTAGGGAAACATAAACTGAAACAATGTTTGTAAGAATATTTTGTTTCACAATGTTTTTTTTTTCTTCTTCTTTTCTTAACCCTTGTGCTGTGTTGGAAATCCTACTAATGTGGTATTCCTAGCCACAAATATCCAGCCTTTCTTGCTTATAAATCTCTCATTATGCTATACTATCATTAAATCATGGATTCCGTTCTTTTTGTCAGCTTGTTTTCTTTCAGTCAGCACAGGTTTGGGAACTGATTGATCGCAGGCTGATCACTGATCTGAGCTTATGCTCCTCAAGCGTTATTTGTGGAACACTTTGTTCACTCAAAAACTGAGGAGCAAAAGCTCGGATCAATGAGGCCGACGATCAATCAGTTTCAGGAACAATTACAAAACCTGTGCTAACTGAAAGAAAACAAGCTGATAAGAAGATCGAATCTGATATTTGGTAATAATATAGCATAATGAGAAATTTATACCCATTTTTTTTGTAGGTCTGTCATTTTGACCAGGAACACCACAAGTGTAACACGGAGTATGAAAAAATTAAAAACAATCTAACACAACATAAATTATTGGTTAATTAATTAGTATTTGAAAATTAAGACACTGATGACCAATCCACATCATTTTTTCTTCGTTCATCTTCGGAACACAAATTAAGATATTTTTGATGGAATCTGAGAGCTGCCTGACCCTCCCATAGACAGCAATATAACTGAAATGTTCCCAAGTCCAGAAACATAGCAAGGAGATCGGTAAGATAATCCATGTGACATCAGGGGTTGAACCGTAATTTTACGAAGCTACGAGAATACTTTTTGTGCACAAAAGAAAAAAAAAAACGACTTTATTCACAACTTCGTCTCCTCCGCGTAACCCTGTAGCGCCATTTTGGAGAATATCAGCTGGACGTAAACAGCGTATGCTGTTCTGTGTCAGCTGCGTCACACGGACGCGCTGATTATTTTACAGATCTCCTTGCTACGTCTCTGGACTTGGGAACATTTCAGTTGTATTGCTGTCTATGGGAGGGTCTGACAGCTCTCAGATTCCATCAAAAATATCTTCATTTGTGTTCTGAAGATGAACGAAGGCCTTACGGGTTTGAAACGACATGAGGGTGAGTAATTAATGACAGAATTTTCATTTTTGGGTGAACTAACCCTTTAATGGCTTCGATGTGAATGAATAGTGTGCATCTGAAATGAAAGTGCTCTGTGACTGTGTTTGAAGCTGGAGGGCAGGAGGAGGTACGGGCCCGTGTGGAAAGCCAGCTTCGGGCCCATCCTGACAGTCCATGTGGCCGAGCCGGAGCTGATCGAGCAGGTGCTGAGACAGGAGGGCCAGCACCCCATGCGCTCGGACCTCTCGTCCTGGAAGGACTACCGCAAGCTCCGCGGAGAGGGATACGGACTCCTGACGGCGTGGGTACAAGCGCTCACTCATAGAGCATTTCTAGCAGATTGCATGCATGCAGCTCGTCCTTTATGATCCAATTAAAACACTGGTTGCAGGAGCCAGTTTTACATGCACTGCATCTCACACACCAGGGAAGCGTATACAGTAATTATCGGTTGCTGCAGGTCCTGTAAGGAAATTTAAAGGAGTGGTTAATGAGAAATGAGAAATTATTTACTGTACTGAAGCTGTATGAACACGCAACACAGTTTAAATGTTGCTTCTTGTTTCAGAAGAATATCAAAAAGCAACATTCCAATAATCTTTGCAAAAGTTTCCTTAACGTTAACACATAACCAAGAAAAAGCCTTTATAAATAAAAAAAAAATTGATATTTTGAATGTTCAGAAAACATTCAGAAATAACATTTTCATATAGCTTAATGGCAACAGTAGCCAAACATAACCACGGGAACATATTTTATCTGGGGGGCGGGGCTTGATGTTGCACGCGGAGCCATGGTGATGGATTTTAAACAAAAACTTCATATTAAACAGCCCAGACTCTTCTAGATGAACATACAAATCAATGACAACAGAGTTATATGAGAACGAATATATATTTATGATTTTGTGATTTTAGTACAATAATTTTTCTTTAATATTGTAAGGGGATTTCACTAAATATTAACCTCTAAATAAATTATGCACCATTTATCATCTGCAATACTACGGTGTAACCACTATATGGCTGGATAGCCATATATATATAAATACATAAATCGCTTGCTGAGAGAGAACGTGAGAATGTAAGACATAAAGCACATTAGGACATCCATTTGGATATCTTTTCAGACATTATTAAAGACTTCTTTAAGTAAAAGTTGACGTTTAAATGTTGATTTGAAGTGTCAGTTTTTCTCATTGCAAGTTAAATCTGGACACAGAGAAAGCATTTTGTTACTCATACTAGCTACAGCATGATCAGTCACACGAAAGTCATCAGAATAAATATTGGCTCAGTGAGACCAGGGCGATGTTTCAAAATATATAATTGAGTGTCTGCATACCATGAAGAGAGATTCTTGAGTGACGACGTTGCAAGCAGTCATTGTAGATGGAGTTTGAAGTGTCTTCCTTTGCCTGATTTTTTCCCCGCCACATTGACATGCATTGATCTGTGCGTGTGTTGCAGTGAAGGCGAGGAGTGGCAGAGCGTGCGCAGTCTACTGGGGAAGCACATGCTGCGGCCTAAAGCTGTGGAGGCGTATGACGGCACACTCAACGCTGTCGTGACGGACCTCATCCACAAACTCAAGCTACGCTCGCAGCAGAGCTCCAGCGGCCTCGTCACAGACATCTCTGCTGAGTTCTACCGCTTCGGTCTGGAAGGTAAATCGAAGAGAGTCAAACCTTCAAGTTATAAAAGAGTTTGAAGATTCCTAACCCTCACTTTCAACTTGCTCAGTACAAAGAGCTTTTATTACAACTGAGTTGAAAAAGATTTTTCACTGGGTAATACACTCTTAACAATAAAGGTGCTTCACGATGCCATAGAAGAACCTTTTTGTCTAAATAGTTTCATAAAGAACCTTTAACATCTGAAGAACCTTTCTGTTTCACAAAAGGTTCTTTGTGGCGAAAGAAGGTTCTTCAGATTATAAGAAGGTAAGAAAGAGATGGTTCTTTAAAGAACATTTGACTGAATGGTTCTTTGTGGAACCAAAAATGGTTCTTCTGTGGCATCGCTGTGAAGAACCTTCTAAGCACCTTTATTTTTAAGAGTGCATCAGAAAAATTAACAAATCTTAATTCATGCTTCTTCTAATTAAGATCTTAAATCAAGCAGAAAGTCTTAAATTCATAAAACCATGGCATTCTTTCCTTGGTTTTAAAAAGTCGTAAAACCTGCAGAAACCAAAGTGAGAGGCCTCTTATCTTCTGCTCCTCCTCCAGGGATCTCGTCTGTGCTGTTTGAGTCCAGGATCGGCTGTCTCGACCCGGTGGTTCCTGTGGAGACGGAGCGCTTCATCCAGTCCATCAACACCATGTTTGTCATGACGCTCCTCACTATGGCTATGCCTCAGTGGCTCCACCGGCTGCTTCCCAGACCCTGGGACACCTTCTGCCGCTGCTGGGACTACATGTTCAAGTTCGGTGAGTGTCGCGAGTCTGCTGGAGGTTAAACCATTCCCGTGAACATGAAGCCCCGACTTGGCAAAAATCAGATTTTCAGAATGGACTTTCTCCAACTTCATGAGTGTGAAACTGAAATGAGTACACCTTGCAGAAAGTTGAATTGAGGTGAAACAAAGTGAAATTCAACAGGTAGTGGCATTCTGGGAAATTAAAGGAATAGTTCGCTCAAAACAAAAATCTGCTGAAAATGTACTCTTCATCAGGCCATCTGAGATCAGGATGAGTTTGTTTCTTCATCAGATTTGTAGAAATGCAGCATTGCATCAGTGTCTCAGCAATGGATGCTCTGCAGTGAATGGGTGCCGTCAGAATGAGAGTCCAAACAGCTGATAAAAACATCACAATAATCCACAAGTAATCCACAGCACTCCAGTTCATCAGTTAACATCTGGAGAAGACAAAAGCTGAAACAAATCCAGCATTAAGACGTTTTTAACTAAAGTACGAGTCCATAATCCATAATAACGCTTCCTGAGGCCTGAGGGGGAGCACATTTCCAGCACATTTTCATTTTTGGCTGAACTACTTCTGTAGTGTTTTATAAGGAATCCAGTCTATAAAATACAAATTTCTATAGATGACACTTAAAACAGTGTTTTTCATCTGGACTGTGGTTGTAGTTGTATAACAGGGTTTATGATGTTGGAGATGTTGAAACTCTTTGTGTCACCGTAGCTAAAGGTCACATCGACCAGCGTCTTGAGGACGAGAGGCAGAAGATGGCGCGAGGAGAGCGTCTAGAGGGACGATACCTCACTTACTTTCTGTCTCAGGCCGGAGTTCCTCTGAAATCTGTGTACAGCAATGTGACCGAGCTGCTGCTCGCTGGCGTCGACACGGTATGAACCTCACATCACTTCCAGTAAAACGCTTCACACCTGAAGAAAGGAGTACCTTCTGAAAGATCATGTCATATCAGCCGCCTTAATGAAAGTTTAGCAGGACAGATAACTCAGTTACACTAAAAACAGTAACTGTAAATAATAAATATATCATAAAGATAACTACAATGAAAACTATGCAGACATTTAAAAACAACAAAAACTAATAATGACAAAAACACAACAGAATTGCTCAAACTTGAACTCAAATTAACATGAAAACAGAAAATATAAAATTAAATTCAAACTATTAACTCAATGATATTAACATGACACTGCTGTAACGGTGTAGTTTTAAAAATCACTCTAAATGTAAAAGAATGACAGTCCACACCACAATGATAACGGCACAGATGAGCGATATCACTGAAATGCAGAGTTCTGGCGTGAAACTCTAGACGGCGCAGTCCGATAGGTCTAACTCAATCTGACCTAATGACGTCATTATCACATGGCACAGCTGATTGGTTCTCTCCTGTATCGGTAGCCAATGAGCTCGCTGCTCAACATTCAAATATATGACTAGTGCTTGCCGTAGCAGTTGCAGCTTGCTTCAGAAACCCTCCACCTTCCCCAGCTCCACCTGTATAGATCTGCCACGAGGTGATTCATGTATGCTATATGGGGGTTATTTCATGTATGTTATATGTGCAGCAGCAGTATTTCTTACATGCTCACAGCAGCATGTTGTGGATGTATTGCACAGCAGCGTAGCAGATCTATTCCGCCAAGACCAAATACATTAACTTTGTCATGTACATTACCATGCCAATCCCTCCGAGGGTTGTCATGACAGAAATCACTTTCAGAAATGTATTTCCAGCATTTATAATAAACAGAACGTTATTGTGTGTTGGTATGGACACAAATATAGTTTTTATTCATTTTTATTTAATTGAGATATTTTAGTACATCAACTTGAACTAAATGAAAATGAGAAGTGTTGCCTTGTTAACTAGCTGAAATAAAAACAAAAGTTAGTTTTTTAATATTTTATTTCATTTCAAGTAACGAAAATGTTTTTTATGGTCTATTTTTAGTTTTAGTTAGCTATAATAACCATGCATTATAGTTATCGTCCTTCAGTCACTTTAGGCATTTCGCAGGTTTTCTACAATGGCCTTGTTAATCAAAAACTACTGCTTTTGCATCCAGACCAAGATATCGTCCAGTGCTGCGTTAACAAAAACAGGTAACTCTTTATTTTAAGGTGTCCTTGTTACACACGTTACATGTACTTACAATTATAATAAAAATAAATTATGCATAATTACATGCAAGTAATCCTAACCATATAGTAAGTACATATAGTTAATTAATATTACTCAGTACTTAAATGTATTGTTACACTGTAACAAGAACACCTTAAAATAAAGTGTAACCAAAAACACACTGACTGTACCTTTCAATCAAATGTTTGTACAGCATTTCTGTGAACAGTAATCATCTGAAATAATTTACATTTATTACTTTGGCAGACGATGTTGTATCCAAAGCGACTTACAATTGAGGAATACAACAAGCCATTTATCATAAGATGGCAATAAACACGAGAAATGCCTGTTATATAAGGTTTCAGTCATCGTTTAAAATAGTACAAGCTAGAAGGGATGAAGGATAATAAGAGAACAGAAGGATGGAGTTAGGTTTGTTATTCCACTAGCAGAGTAAGGCAAAAGAAAACTAGATTTGTGATGAAAGCTGAATTAGGGAGCTCCGACTGTGGTGTGGCAAGATATGACATGATTATCTGATTTCTTTCCATCCTTGGAGAGCAGTGAACACTGATCTGTTTGGAGGATGTGTTCACTGTAACTAACCTGTGATTTGTGTGCTCCAGATCTCCAGCACGCTGTCGTGGTCTCTGTACGAGCTCTCGCGGCACCCTGAGGTCCAGACGGCCCTGCGGGACGAGGTTCGGCACGGGATGAAGGGCCGCAGCGTCCCCGAGGCGCGAGATGTGGCTGCCATGCCGCTCATGAAGGCCGTGATGAAGGAGATCCTCAGGTACGAGCCTTCACTCGTATCATCAAACACAGTTCATCCTGTGCATTATATAAAAATAAAGAATCGAACGCTTTCCAGGCTCTATCCTGTGATCCCAGCCAACGCTAGAGTCATCACAGACAGAGATATTACTGTCGGCGGATACCTCATCCCGAGAAACGTGAGTACTTCATACTCCAGCAGCTTCGGTGTAGGGCGATCAAGCATGCTTCTCTCAATTAATTAAGCATAATTGTGCAATATTGACCTATTGCCCTAGTAAGAAACTAATACATTTATTTCATACTAAGTATAGTTAAAATCTATTAATATTTTTACAGACATATCGCTCAAAACTTACTGATATAAAATTGATAATTAAACTTTATTTGGAGTACTGGCTTGTGCACAATGCACATTTCTTAATATTAAGCCTAAAATGTGTTTTAATGTCACTATTGATGAGGATTGCATGATCTTTGAATATTATCAGTTTTTAAATGCAAGATATTTAAAGTTTACCTGAAGTACACTTTAGCACAATCAAATACACTTCCGTATATCTTTAGTTGGACTTCAGCACTACTTCCGCACAATTAAAGTGCATTAAGCACAAAATTAGTTGTTCCAGTTTAGCAGACTTTTAAGTTTTCCAGGTTAGTATAGTAAAAGTACAATTGCAGGGTATTTTCATTAAGTACATAAATATGTATCTGTAGTATACTTGGCATTTCAAATACATTTTAGTATATTTATTTTTCACTTGGGTGGTTATTTATCCTGACATTTGCATTATCATTGGTAACACGGTTGCCAGATCTCAAGAGTTTAAAATTCCCCAATCAGAGCTTTTCTTTTAAATGGATACATTTTCTGACTAGTGTTTCACTTAATCTTCCCAACCTGGCAACTGCAAGCAGGCAAACATGTAAGCTGGAGTTTAGCGCTCTCCATTGAGATATTCTGCTCAAAATGAAAGCGCAACACGGCCAGTCTGTGTTTCTTCACACAGCTGTAAATCTGCCATCATACCTTCTCATGACAAACTGTAATAAATCCAAACACGGATCTGGGATCTTGCTGAATAAATGCACTCATGCAACATCTGAGCCACAATACAAAGGCTTTTGTGTTGTTGTTTTAAAAACAGAGACATAAATATAATGAATATATTAGGAATTTGGCAGGTTTAGCTTTTGAGAGAAGCTTTCCCTGCTGAAAAAACAAAACAATAGACACCATCACAAAATTTATAATGGTTTTACTGGTTATAACGGGAATTGTAATGGTTTTAATGGAAACTATATTGGTAATTACTCTACTGGTAATTGGTCTTCTCCTATTGGTGGCTTGTTAAAACCAATAAATCCTAATGGAATATGTCCCAAAACACACTACAAAAAAACATGTTTTAATGGTTTTAATGGTTAAAAGTTGATGGTTTGTAATGTTATTTGTAGTGGAAACCATTAGAATTTTTTGTGATGGTTCTATTGTTTTCTTTCAGCAGGGAATTTTCTTCATAGTGTAGAAAGTGTTTGTTTATATAGACTAAATATAATAAATTAAAACATGCATGCGAGTTGATGTTCCCTCGATTTGTGCTTACATGAAAGTGCAATAATTCTGATCAAATGCACAAAGAAATTCCTCACATGACAATCGTGGGTGTAAACTGAAGCATTATGATGCTGATGTGAAGGTCTGTGTTTGCTCGGTCCTCACAGACGCTGATCACTCTGTGCCACTACGCCACGTCCCGTGACCCGCGGCAGTTCTGCGATCCGGACGCGTTTGTCCCGCGGCGCTGGCTGAGCCGCTCCGAGGGCAGTCACCCGTTCGCCTCCGTGCCGTTCGGAGTGGGCAAGCGCAGCTGCGTCGGCCGGCGCATCGCTGAACTGGAGGTCTACCTGGCGCTGGCTCGGGTATCTCAACTATTCTGAAAATTCACCCCATGGGTTTTCTAAATGCATGTTGTTGATCTTATTGTCAGGTTCATCCGTGCGTGTGTATTTGACCTCGTTGATGCAGGAGAAGAAAGTTCAACACTATTCAGCAATAACACAAATCATTTTTGCTTAGTATGGTTGAACTGGATCATTGAAGGTCAGTAGCAAAGACGTACGTTAATAAAATAGGATTAAATACATAAATGATATTTGACTTATTTATCATATTTAAGTAGTGCAGGTTTGTATAATATTCTGAGTTTGCATTTGACTGTTTTTATTCATATCGAGGAATACTGAATCTCTTTTTGTGCAGGTGAGATGAGTAAACACATGTTCATATTTAGTCTAGAACTACAGTAACATCATGTTCACACAACGCTCTGCACTTACTCCTGATTTCTGTCACCGTGGCAACACCGGAGCTGTCAGTCAATACATGGAAACAAAGTAACTGGTGTTACTTATTTGAAAAAGCAACTCAGATATTTCCTTCTAAATTAAAAAGTAATGCGTTACTTTACTAGTTACTTAAAAAAAGTAATCTGATTACGTAACTTGCGTTACTTGTAATGCGTTACCCCCAACACTGCTCGTAACGTTTAATCATAAGGTCGTGACTGGACCTCTGATGCATGGCTTGTTTTTCTCACAGATTTTAATGCACTTTAACGTGGAGCCGGCGGAAGATAGCGATCCGGTCCGGCCGATGACCAGAACTCTTCTAGTGCCAGAGAAACAGATCAACCTCCACTTCATCGAGCGCTGACGTGACGGTCTGAGTGACCGGGTGTGACAGAACTGGCCCTGTCCCTCACAGAGAGCCAGGAGGACGCTGGGACGTCTGCAGCAGGAGCCGCTCTCCCTTACCTGAGCGGATACCAGCTCAAGAACTAACCTGTGATTCATTACCCATGAGACATAACCCAGAAACGAGTGCAAGAGAAGCTGAAGGTGTCCGTTGCTGGATGAAGCTGCACAGACCGTGCTGCAGATCTTCATGAAGAGCCCCGCTGCGCTCCTTCGTTTCGCAACAGAGAGACTAGAAAGAGAGAAAAACTCTAGAAAAGCTCTTCACTTATAGATGCTTGTGTGCAAAACGAATGAGGAGCAGCTTGTGCTCATGGTCTATATTAGAAAAAGAAGATTTGGTGCTACTGTGTTTGAAATTGGCCAGTTTGTTCATTGTAGCCACTGCAGACCCGTCTCCTTGAGACTTCAGTAATCATGCAGAGAAACATGCCACAGCTTTTATGAGTCCACAAAGTGCTTTTTCCACATGTGGTTGATCCTCTGTGAAATTCTGAACTGACATAAGTTCAGCCATATATATTCAGGAAAAATATCAGACTTGAAAAATTGCTGATGAAACTACATGCAGTATGATTGCTTACTTAATCGCACAATTTTTCTATATTGAATAAAAATGTTGTTTTGAGTCAATTGTAAAGGTAACTGCATTTGCTGTCGCTGGTTATAAAGTCTCTTTTACTAACAGTGCACAAAAAACCAACTTTACTTTCTGGCTCGCTGCTATAGTTTAGTCCACGGTAATTCCACAAAACCTACTTACTCTAATAGCAGGTTTTCTGAGAAGGCGAGTGCCGGGTTGTGCTGTTCTAGTAAAACAGCTGATGGACATAAGGCCACGCTGTGTTTGCTCTGGGGTTTCCCCAGCGAGCGCTCAGAGGGTCAGCGTGTGCTCTGAACCCGTGATACTGGGAAACCAGCAGTCTCCTAAAATCACTCGGCTTCAGCGCAGCTGTAGTGTCCTCTAAACCTAAAGCCTGCTCTGATGGCCACGTCAAGATTGAACATTCAATGCTGGAACTCGTTTTGTAACAACAAAGAAGCTTGGAAATAGTTTGAACTATTTCAAACTGGCAATAAACTCGGTAGTTTGAACTGTGAGCAGCACCAAACACAGTGCGATCCATATTCCTGTAAGTGTTTGTGTAATAGCAATCACAGAGAGTCATCCATGCACAGCAGCTGATGGAAGGATGCCATCTTGTGGTGTAGGGTTGTTTAAAGGGGTCCTATTATGCTTTTTCACGTTTTCAACTTTAGTTAGTCTGTAATGTTGCTGTTTGAGCATAAAAAGATCTGCAAAGTTACAAAGCTCAAAAAAGGAGGCTCAAAAGGAGATATTTGATTAACTGTCCCATTGCCTGCCAAGTAAATAACACTGTCAAGGCCCAGAAACGTATGAAAGACATCGTCAAAATTGTCCATCTGCCATCAGTGGTTCAATTTGAATTTTATGAAGTGACGAGAACGCTTTTTACAGTCACAAACCTCCTGGTTTTCATCCAAAATATCTTAAATTGTGTTCCGAAGACGAACAAAGCTTTTACGGGTTTGGAACGACACGAGGGTAAATGATTAATGACAACATTTTCATTTTGGGGTGGAGTAACCCTTTAATATCATAGAATATTTACCCTGTAAAGCCTGACATGAAATAACAGTCAGCAAAACATTAAAACCATTAGTTTATTGAAACTTGAAGGAATATGAAGGAAATGTGTTTTATATCATATTTAATCCATCAGGCTTTTATAGCTCATATAGTCTGATATAGTGAAAATATGGGGGAAAACAGCTCAATTTTACTCAAACTGAACAAAAATAAGAATTTGCTGCAGATGCTGATATTTACATGACGAAATTCTGATGCTTGTAATGTAAATCAGTGAGATCTTTACAGCAGTACAGCAGATACTGACATAAAATTATCTAAATATTAGTCGTCACTCTATATCTGCAATAATATGTTTTAGTAAGATGAGGTTGAAATGATCCAAACATGTAATGCAATGCAATCCAATGATGACTGAGAGATGAAAAATATACGCTCCTCAGAAGTCTGAGATCAGATTTGAGACTAAATATGATTTTTATAAATAAATGAAATCAGTAAAGCGGAGTGTTCATCTTGAAATTAATCTTTTACAGTTTACTTAAGAATAGCTTAATAAAAATAATAAAGTTAATAAAAAATAATCTGATCAACGTTTACTGTATTTCACATATGCAGGATTCTACTTAAGTGCAGCCGACGAAATGCATCCACATGATCATAAACCAGAGCCTGTCAGCAGATAAATCACAGAAACTATATCACAGTGAAGGGCGAATAGCGCAGCAAACAAAAAACTGCTGGTGATTTTTGAATCTGCTGGCGTTCCGTACTCAAGACTTCTGCATTCACTCTCGGCGATGTAAACGTGTCTTCAGCTGTTGTCATGATCGGAGACGCCGCGCACATTTTCCCAGCAGAAGATGGTTTGTTTGAGGAGACGTTCAGCACAGATAACACATACAGGGTTCACGGACTGAACATCACGATTCACCAGGATTACAGCGCGAGCCTGGGCGTCGCTGCGTCAGTCTGGGACTCCGTGAGTTATTATTAGAATTACATATTAATACTGCAAGCAGATCCTGTACATAGTGAAGAATAAATCTGTGTAATAAATTAATGCATAGATAAATGGAGGACAAAACAAATACAAAAAGCGTCTTGTGTTCAAATAAATTGTTTTTATTTATTTATGTATTTATTTATTTGCTTACTTAGCCTATACTAATTTGGGGTGTATGGAGGTCTTCTTTATAGCCACTGGATGCACTTAAAATGTGTAACATGATATAATATAACAGACTGGTTGCGCACATTTTGACCATAAACAAAGTTTTGCAGCGGTAGAACCGAATGTTTCTGTGAACTAACTAATTTGTATTAGTTCTAACTGTATTTGAAACCCGCATTATTCACAGCTGTTGTGTTCGGCATGTTACAGAGAGTTCTTGAAGTGCGTGCACGTGCATGAGTTGCGTGCGTGAGACCGAGTGAATAAAGAAAAGAAGCATCCGTTCAAGCTCCCGTGTAGAACTGAGTTTTTTTTAGTGTTCAGTCAGTTTAAACACTACATTGGTGACGAAGATGGCTGATCTTCGTAGCTTACCGCTTCCATCACCTTTTCTTCCCGTGCCTGGTGAACCGCCTATTCCGTGGGCGCGTTGGTTTGATGGTTTCATGGTATATATCGAGGCCATGGATTACACTGATATTTCCGACCGGCGAAAGATTGCCCTGCTACGCCACTGTCTTGGGGCGGAGGGACAGAGAATATATCGTGCCCTCGGACATGCAGAAACTTACGAGGAAGCGGTCGCTTTCCTCGCTAACCACCTCACAGGCCAACAACGAGTACTGCTCCGCCGATACAAGTTACGCAAACGGCTTCGTAAACACCTGCACCTGCACAGATGGGGTGAGCGCCTGAGACAGTACGATTACCAGCTGAAATTCACGCCAGAGAGGGACAATGTGGTTGCTGATCTCTTATCTCGGTCCATTACCGCACCCGCAGCCTCACCAAGCAGCCATGGAGTGGAGCTGGAGTTCATCCAGATGCTCCATTCACCTTTACAATCTGCTGTCTCCTTGGAAGAGCTACAGAACGAATCTGAGCATGACTCCATGTTAACAACAATCCACACCTACATACACTCAGGGTGGTCAGCGCGAGTGCCTGAGGAACTAGTGCCATTTGCGAGGGTGCGGAATGAACTGACATGTTGGGGTGACGTATGTGTTTCCAGGGGTCTCTGTACAGTAGTGCCAAGCAGCTTGCGTGCATGTGTCCTATCAATGGCGCAGGAGATCCATTTGGGCATTATAAAATTTAAGCAAAGATGCCGGGACCAGGTCTGGTGGCCGGGCATAGACCGGGATATTGAGGGGCTGGTCAGGGACTGTGAACCGTGTCTTCTCAGTGGAAAGACTGGACAACCAGCCCCAACCCCTTTGCAGCCAGTCCCATGGCCTTCACGTCCATGGAAGCACCTACAGTTAGACATCTGTGGGGAAATTCATGGCCATGGAGTTCCGCCTCATCAGCGCTTTCTGGTTGTCATCTACGATCTCCATTCTAAATGGCCTGAGGTAGTACCAGCAGGGACAGTTACATCACAGACTATCACGCAGATACTGGACAGCCATAACTACTGACAATGGGCCCCAGTTCATTTCTGCAGAATTCTCCACCTTCCTCAGCAATAAGGGAATTAAGCATATTTGTGCTGCACTTTACCATCCCCAGGCAAACGGTGGGGTTGAAAGGTTTAATCAGAGCCTTAAGAATGGGATTTGGGCGCATCTGGTCCAGGGGTACTCATTTCAAATGGCACTTAATCAAACCTTGTTGCACTACAGGGCCAGCCAGCACAGCACCACTCAGGCTTCACCTGCTCTGCTCATGCTCGGCCGGGAGATGGAATTGCCCCTAGACAGGCTCAGAGCACAGGGCTTGTCGGCAACAGTAGTAACTGGCCCCCAAGCAGCAGTCAAAGTGGCAGTAACTACAAACCAGGGGCGTATGAAGAAAAACTTCGATAAGAGATACAAGGTCAGGCATACTAACATCAAGGTACTGGACTGGGTGTGAGTCCGCAGACCTCACCGTAGCAGTAAAATGGCATCGTTTTGGTCTAAACCTCACCAAGTGGTCCGTCAGCTAGGATCTGCCACATTTCTGTTAAGTGATGGCTCACACTGGCATGCTAGTAGATTGCAGGAAGTGCCCATCCCTCTTACACCAGCAAGAGGTCCGTGGGCAACAGAGCCCAATGCAGGAGCAGCACAAGGTGTCAGTTCCTCAGTCCCACGACCAGAACCAGTACAGCCACGGTCACACTAGGCACCTCAAGGTTTCCAGCTCAGGGAGCCCCCACAACAGCCAGGATCTGACCCGCCACCACTCCTGTCAGCATATGGCCCTCACCCTCCTCAGCCATTGCTTGATGTTACCCAAAAACGGCCAGGAAATGCCCCAGCAGGCGACTTTGGGAGACAGACCAGTTCGGGCAAGGGCTCGTCCTGCCTACCTGAAAGATTATATCACAGATTTTCATGCATAGGGGTTATACTGTATGTTTTTCTCTCTTATAGTTTGAGTGCAACATTGAAACTTGTTTGTTCATCAAGTTCTAGGGAGGGAGGGGGGGGGTGTTGTGTTCAGCATGTTACAGGGAGTTCTTGAAGTGCGTGCGCGTGCATGAGTTGCGTGCGTGAGACCGAGTGAATAAAGAAAAGCATCCGTTCAAGCTCCTGTGTAGAACTGAGTTTTTTTTAGTGTTCAGTCAGTTTAAACAGTACAACAGCATTGTGATATGAATGACAATATTTAGAGAACATAGGCCAATTCCACGAAAACATGAAGCTGCATGTGCCAGAGTGTGAATTAGGAACAGCGTTTCTGCCTTATAAAAACACAAGAGTCTCAAACTCTAGTGATGTGTCGTTCGCGAACGAGCCGGCTCTAAGAGCCTATTTTTTGTAGCGAACGAGAAGGGGAGAGCCGAATCTTCAGCCGGAGCCTTCCATTTTAGCCCAATTTAGCAATTGTGAATGGTTTGTGTGTTGGTAAGCAATTTTATATTCAGTGTTTTCATAAAAGCCTTATTTTTATGCATTTTTTCGTTACAAAAAAATAAAAATAATAATATACATGCGGCTAATCATATGATAGACTAGGATCATACCATTATGTGAAAGAAGGAAGGGGGACACACGCTTCGAAGATAACGAGTGTAGTGGTACAGGCCAGGTACACAGAACGACAGAGAGAGGTGGGGGAGCCGGATTTAAACGCAAGCATGTTGGTTAAGGTAATGGTAGGAAGACACAGCCTGCATCCCAATGTGCATACTATCCATCCTAAATTCTGTGTGGTATTAGTAATTTTAATATACTATTTAGGGCAGATAGGGTGGATAGTATGCACATTGGGACGCAGGGACTGCATTGTTGCAACTTCGGTCCCCTCAGAGAGGGTCTTCACAAAAACAGGACAAATAATCACAGAGAGGAGAAATCGCATCAGCACACCCAAGCTGAGGCAGCTGATATTTCTGAATGCCAACCTGCACTAAAGACTAAAGTGTCTTAATGTTAAGACTTTTGCCTTTATTTATTTGATTTGTTTTCTGTGGTTCTGTGTTCAATTGTTCAATTAAAGTTTTATTAAAATGTTAAATAATAGTAACTGTATTTTTTGCTACGAAAAAATGCATAAAAATAAGACTTTATGAAAACACTGAAAAAAAAATTGCTTACCAACACAAACCATTCAAAATTGCTAAAATAGAAGGCTCCGAGTGATACTAAATGAAGAGCCATGTGGGTGCCGTAAGAGCCGGCTCTTCTAAGGGAGCCGAGCCAAAAGAGCCGGACTTCCCATCACTATCAAACTCACTGGCCGACTGAGGAATACACAAACCCCGCCTCCAGCCTGCAGAACGGGGCGGGGCTAATAATGCCCCATAATCACTCTCATTGGCTCGTCATCTTTCGTAGGCATACATGATATGCTCATAATCTGTAAAAGATGAGCATTTTCACAAAGAGAAAAATGCCTGCATCCGTTAACTGCTGATAGAAATTAATTAAATGAACCAGGAAATGTTTATTCGTCAGTGGTGGACAAACTACTCATATGAGTTCGTTTTGAGTTCGTTTATTTCTCATGTGGCTTATGAAAACTAATAACAGCAGCTTTCTGCTGACCTGTGTGTACAGTTTTGCCATGTTATGATGCTGATACACTTTATAAATTTCCTCATTTAATTCATAATTCATTTCTTTTCACAAAGAGAACCTGAAATAGAGAAGGTTTTCACCTGAAAACCTCACCCTCCTGCTGAATACAGTCGACCAAAAACTAACCATTTAACAGTGACATTGCACTGCTTTTGCAGTTTTAATATTTCATCGACAGACATGTGAAGTTGTCTGTTCATCAGTTCATGCACTCACATCTACAGCAGATGAGCCAGTGACATAGTTACATAATTAAAATTACATCCATTAAATCTTTTAGAATTGCATTTAAATTGTAAATCTAAATTAACATCCATAAATAAATCCCATTACATGGATTAGGCTCATACAGTGCCCTCCACTAATATTGGCATCCTTGGTAAATATGAGCAAATGCAGCTGTGAAAATAAATCTGCATTGTTTATCCTTTTGAGCTTTCATTACAAAAATTCACAAAATTCTAACCTATTAATAAAGTAAAACAATGGAATACGGGGGGAAATCTAATTGTGAAATACATATTTTCTCTAGTTCATGTTGGCCACAATTATTGCAACATCTTTTTATCTGTTGGTATTTGATTGAATCCATGATGCCATGCATCCGGACATCTTGTTTAGATGCATGGCATCACTGCAATAGCCAGTGCTATGTGAAGTTCCAGTCGTGTCTGACAACTGAATATGCTGGAAATTGTTTTTGGATAAGCAAGGAGAAATTGTCTTGAAACCCTCCCGAACACCATGTGGTATTTGATACATATTTTTTAGGCTTTCTGACCCGAAGACTCAACTAATCTCTGCAGTTCTCCAGCTGTGATGCTTGGAGAGTCTTTAGCCACTCAAACTCTCCTCCTCAGCGTGCATTAGGACGATATAGACGCACATTCTCTTCCAGGCAGATTCGTAACATCTTTAGTTGATTAGAAACTCTTAATTATTGCCCTGATGGTGGAAATGGGGATTTTCAATGCTTTAGCTCTTTTCTTACAGACACTTTCTATTTTGTGAAGCTCAACAATCTTGTTCTGCACATCAGAACTATATTCTTTGGTTTTACTCCTTGTGATGGATGATTAAGGGAATTTTTACTTTGTGTTACTCATATTTATAATCCTGTGGAACAGGAAGTCATGGCTGGACAATTTCAGTCACCTAAAAAAATGCTAAATATGAATGGGAACCCTAACCCTAACCCTATACTTTAGAGATATTTTACTCATAAGAATTTCTAGGGGTGCCAATAATTGTGGCCAACATGCATTGGAGAAAAACATTTATTTCATCATGAGATTTTCTCCCCACTTTCAATTGTTTTACTTCAATAATAGGTTAGAATTTTGTGAATTTTGTACGCCTTTGCTCATATTTAACAAAGGTGCCAATATTAGTGGAGGGCACTGTAAGTCATTTACCTTGTTTGTCACAGGCTCTGCATTTATGTCAGTTCTTTGAGAACGAGTCTCTGGATCTCAGTGGGACGCGGATCATAGAGTTGGGTGGAGGAACAGGACTGGTTGGCATAGTGGCTGCACGATTAGGTAAAGCTTTGATTTATGTTTGTGCAATTCTCAAAATTCATCTCAACATGAACATAAGGAGAGCTGAAAATCTCTCACTCAACCAAACTTTCACTGCTGTCAAAATGAGTGTAATGCAGTCTTCGTATGTCTTTTAGGAGCCCATGTGACCATCACAGACTTACCTTCTGCTGTTTCTCAGATAGAGAGGAACATTGCAGTGAACACGCCTCTCTCAGGATGGCCCTCAGACGGCCCCGCTGTGTCAGCGCTGGCGTGGGGCCTGGACCACAGCCGATTCTCCTCCAGCTGGGACTTTGTGCTGGGCGCCGATATCGTCTATCTGCCTGAAACCTTCCCTCTTCTCTTGGACACACTGGTTCATCTGTGCCGGGACGGGGCTGTTGTCTACCTGGCGTCAACGATGCGCAGAGAACACGGCGCTCAGGACTTCTACGACCGCATGTTACCGCAAATGTTCAGCGTGGAGCTTGTGCAAAGAGATCCTGAGAACAATATCAATATTTATAAAGCCACTTTGAGATGAGCCGTCCATCCATCCATCCTCCACACCACGGCTTGTGTAGTGTATCAGAGTCTATTTTTACATCTAGAGCTGGGAGGTTTGAATATGTACTATAAACGTATGTATAAATACCAGTTATGTGGCAAATTGTACACTTCAGTGAAATTGTTGTTTTCCATTAAATTTTTATAATGAAATGTTAATTGTAACTAACTGACAGTATTGAGGAGTAACAGAATACATATAATTCCATTATGTATTTATAATACAAAATATTCCTTTATAGTTGCAATTTTAAACATTTGTAATACCATTACCGTTACATTAAACATGTAGATTACTTAACAGATTACCATAAATTTAATTGCCAGTTTACTCTGTGAAATGAATCCATTGATGTCTGAGGAGTGTTTTAGTGAACTTCTCGCTTATAATGTACATTACTGTCATGTAGCATGCAGTGGCAGAGATAAGAACTGAAGCCTAGCAAAAACATTATGAAAAAAAAAAAAAGTTTTCAACTTGTAAAGAGGAGTTTGTGAACCTGAAGGGACTGGATGAGCTGGATCAAGTGTGTTTAATTAGGGTTGAAGCTAAACTCTCGCTCTCCAGGAACCGAGTTTTGCACCCCTGGTCTAGCACTACTCACATTTCCTTCAGAAAATGTAAAAATCATTAGATATAGTTGATCGATATTGATATATTGTTTGAAATTAGTCGTTTTAATATTTCAGTAAGTTTTAGAGGAGGTTGTTATTCTTCAAACACTCATGAATATACAGTACGGTATAATTATAATGCTAGTTTTTACATATGGATAAGATACAGCAGCTATAAATATTAAACTGCTAATACAGTAAAATCGGGCATATTTTATCTAGTCTTTTAACAGGGTTGTTTAAGTAAAGGTATTGTTAGTGATCCACAAGCCCCAGTGTGACTCCTGTTAGTTACATTAATGCTGTCAAAAGGCATTTTAAAATAGTACCTTAAAAGTAAACTTTCCATTCAAAAATGCAAAAAAAACTGTGCATAAATTTTATTGTCCCTTGTGTACAATGTCCATTGTAATGCGAAATTGGAAAATGCGGAAATTATGAGAACTGAAGGTTTACAACAGCTTTAACCACAAAGTAGGATCGAATGAGAATGTAAAATATCAAGCAATCCCAGTGCAACTGACCCTCCTGCACAGTAGGTCACAAATAGGCACAAGTCTTGTTGTTTCTGTAATTTAATACCCACACCGTTTGAACTTCAGAAGCTGACACTGCACTACAACAACACTTTTCTAATACACTTTAGTCTGTCATTCCATACCATTTGGCCTCGTTGTGTTTGTGTGTGAGTAGACAGCTGAAGTTTAACATCTAATACAAGAAAAACCTTATTTTGAAGTAAAAGATCCAAAAGGCATTATTGAGAACCTTTAATGTTCTAGACCTATTGCTATTGTAAAAATCACACTATAAGGGAAATATATTATAGGGACTATTAAAAAAAAAAAGCAAATCTCTGTATCTGTGAGTGCTACAGATAAATAGCAAGTGATTTATTATCCATGTTTTATCATTCATTCATTCATGTATTGATTGTACAGGTCCAGTTTTTATTATTTGACAAATCCAGCCTCAGGCGACAGGCATAACCAATTTCTCGTAATTTTTTAAAAACTATTTATGCAACAAAAATTATGCAGATCATGCAGAAAATCACGTGGAAATTAAGTACACCCTTCTTGCATGTTATTAATTTTTTTTCAAACAAAGAGACATCAGAGTTAACCATTGCATGTCTCACACACAGCAGGTGATGCTCCATTCCTGAATGAATCGCCATTTTTGAACTAATTGATTGAATGAAAGATTCAATGACTCACTCATTAAGACAGTCACTTGTTGCTACCTACTGTACTGGCATAACAATGTAAAGTGCAGAAAGCGTCACTGTAAAATCCCTACTACCAATACACAGACTGACAGTGCCTGGAGCAGTGAAATATTGGTGTGTGGTGTCACTGGGGTTGTTGCTATTTCACTACAACCTATGCTTGCAATGCAATGATAGTATACACTAGGGGTGCAACGGTTCAACTTACTCACGGTTCGGTTTGTATCACGGTTTTAGAGTCACGGTTTCGGTACAGTTCGGTATGTGCTATGTTTAGGGAAAAAACTATATTGTCAAATAAAAATAAAGAAAATAAGAACAAATAATCTAACTACAAGCAACAGCACAAATAAATAAACAGTGAAAGAGATACAAATAAAATCAACAGTGCTTTTAAGTTTTTTTTAAGTAGGTCTAACATAGTTTTTTTACTCACGGTTCGGTTTGTATCACGGTTTTAGGGTCACGGTTTCGGTATGTGCTATGTTTAGGGAAAAAACTATATTGTCAAATAAAAATAAAGAAAATAAGAATAAATAATCTTAACTACAAGTAACAGCACAAATAAATAAACAGTGAAAAAATATACAAATAAAATAAACAGTGCTTTTCAGTTTTTTTAGGTAGGTCTAACATAGTTTTTAGGTACAGAAATTGAATAAATCAAATGTAAAATAACATTGCATATTTGACTGTATAAATTAAAGATTAATCCTTAGTTACAAAAGTTATTAAATCAAGAGCAGTTAGGATACTCACCAAGATGGGCATTTTGACATAATTTTTTGAATTTGTCCATTCAAACACAATACTTCACAGAGAGCTTAATATTTGCGCCCGTTCTGAGATGCGGGTTCACGTGCTTCGGATGAGTGACCACACAGATCTTCTCACTGCGCGCGCGAGTTCACATCTTCTGGCTCTTTAATATTTAAACTGGCCAGGCTTAAATGAGTTTAGTTTAAACACAGATAGCAACGTGTGCTGTTCAGGTCTCACCTGCGCTATCAACACGTGATGACGGCATAAATGACAGTTATTCCAGCATAAAGCACTCGCATTGATTAAAGAGTGACTGGTTTGTCCACGTATTGTTTTTTTTCTCTCTGATCGCTCTTGTTATAATGTATTGGGAAGCCAGAATTTGTATCCATCAAGAGAAACATGCATTAGCCGAATTCTAACAAACCATATTACAGATGCATTGTCAGATTTAAGTTGAACCGCGGTCCTAGTGTATGCCGAACCGTGTGTGGAGAACGGTACGGTTCGATTTTTTTACCGAGAACCGTTGCACCCCTAGTATACACACAGTGTTTTTCTGGCACGGGAAAAGAAACATAATTTGGTTTTTGTTCAGTTCTCTAAAGTATTATCCTCCAATTTTCCTCCTTCTGCGTTCAGTCTCAAGTCAGTGTCTGCACTTTCAGTTTGTTCCCCAAACTCAACCGTCTCCTCGTCCTCTGTCTCGGAGTTAGGAGCAGTGTGTTTGCGTATACGACTTACCGCATCCCACAGAGACTTGGCATGTTGTATTTTTTGTTCACAGGGCAATGAAGTACAGAGTAAAACATCAGAAGGAACATTTCTTGTCTGTGGGAGAGATGAATTTTCAAAAGCTTCTGGAACTGGAGTAGAAGAAGGAGCGGGGAGTGAGGATGTACAGCTTGACTGAACACTGGGAGAACCGGAGCACTGGGTGGTTTCTGTGTTAGTAAAAGATGGAAGCAACAGTGGCTCATTCTCTGTGTGAGAAACCACAGGAGAAGCTGATACATTTGATACATCCAAGGTGTTGGAAGCAGAGGTAAATGACAAATGAGGTGAAGAGCTTGACCTTCTGAGAGTCCTGGAACCCACAGGTGAAGGTAAAACAACTTTGATGCAATTTTCTGCACTTTTCCTAAGGACAGGTGTAAAGAAATCTGAAGCAAGTACTCGCTTATCATCTGAGAGGTTGTCTTCTGTTGAACTATCCTCAGTAAGGTCCTTACTAGTATCTGTTTGATGGTTCTCATTATCTTTCTGTGTACTGTGCTCAACCACACTGTCGTCCAATGCAGGTCTATGTCCTTGTTCTGTGGACTGATTCATATGTATGGTGATTTCAGATGTGGATTTTGCATTTGTGAAAGCCACAAAGTCTTCGAGCACAGCTTCGGGTCCTTGTGCAGTGGTTTGCTCTTCCACTTCCATTATGTTGAGCATTTCTTCTACGCCTTCATTATTCTCCAGTGTTGTCCCACTCCAGGAATGTCCCACCATCAGTTTATTTTCCTGCGCTTGCCAGTCATCAACAGTTGCAGCTGCGGATGGAGATTCCTCAAACTCTTTTACTGGATCCACTATGTGACTCTCACAGGAGCTGTCATGTTCTTCTGAAATGCTCTCGTGTGTCTGTATGCTTGTCCTGGGATGCTCATGTGGTATTCCAAGAATCCTTTCTACTCTCTCGTCCAAAGTATTGTTTTCAGGAGTCTCCTGGCTTGAGACGACACTGCTGTGCTGCTTCTGCACCTCGGTCTCCTCTCTAGTACTTGGCGAAGGACTCTCCTCTGTCAAACACACATACTGGACATGCTCCTTCTCTGGAAGAAGTACAAGCTCAACCTTGACAACAACACAGGTTGCGTCAATGATCACAAGACTCTGCTGTTGGTCGTTTGTTGAGTTGTTGCTAACTTCAGGCTCATCGTTTATCCCCTGGCTTCTTTGCTCTGTCATCCCTGTCGAGTGATGCTGATATTTTGGCTCTTTCCACAATGGGAATTTCTCTATGATTTCCCTGCATGGTTTCTCATGTCCTTCTGTCTGCATTGGTGACTTCTGGGCTAAACAGTTTGACTCTGAGTCATTCCCTTGGACATAACATTGCAACTCTTCTTTATTTTCATCTGGTTCTGTTGCATTACCCAGATCCTGGATAGAACTGGATCTTTGATCTAGGGGTGTGTGCCCATACTCTTCAAACATTAAGGATCCGTCGAGCTGCCCAACAGCTTTGTCTTTCTTCAAGCACGCATCCTGATTTTGTCTGCTGCCATCATTGTGCTGAGGTGAATTTGTCTGCTCAGTGGTGATTGCCTTGTAATCCGGTTTGCAATCAGTTAACAGAGGTAACACGTGGGATTTAAGTGGCTCCTCAGGAGAACTTGACAAGCCTGACACCTCTCCCATTCGAGAGACTAGACAAAACACAGTCTCGCCACCTTTTCTTCTTGTGAGTTTGGTCTGCTTCGTCCGAGTAATATCAGGATGGGTCATGTGTGGAGACTCTCGGTACTGAAGCTGTGCTTGAGTTGAAGGGGGTTTTGTGTTTATTGTTGTGTACTGTATGACAGTGGATGCATTTACGGCTCCTAGACAGTGTTGTCCACCCGTGATAACACTGCGATAACTCTCTGTGATCTGTTTCTGGTTATTTTTTTGTAAATAATGTCCATTGTTTGATGAAGGATCACAATGTGTTTCTGTCAAATTTGTAAAGGGTACTTTTCTGCTCTCAAATGTCTGCTCCTTAAATGCTTCCACACTTGCCTCTGCAGTAACTTTTGGTATTGCTGCTATCTTGTCACCATTCTTCGGGGAGCTGTATGCTGGTGGCGCCATGTAGGATGGAGGCTGTCTGAAAGATCCTACTGGGAAAACACTCTCTGTATTTCTCGAATTCCAAGGGCTCCTTTTCCACCGATGTTCCCCAATGAGCTTAGTTTTGTCTTTTTTCTGTGACATTAAAGCAGTTGGCTGGAATTGTTCAGTGGTGTCTGGACTAACAGTCCACTGGCCATATCCCAACACCTTCTCCGTGTCTGAAGCACACCTAGATGACCTCCACTCCCCAACCTCAAAGCGAGGTGGTTTTTTGGAAAGCGTATGATGATAGCAGTCAGCATAGGCTTGCATCTCATTATGACTGTTTGTTCCAAAGTTTTCTCTTATTTCTCTGTAGTTTATTGGCCATGTGTTTTCCCACCCTCTGTGCTGTGCATACGAGTCTCTTTCTGCATACCTCCCCTTATCTGATCTCTGTTTTTCTATTGGTACAGGATTTCTCACTTCACCAGTGTAGTCGGTTAATTCTCTGTGAGATAACTTGGTGTGTGAATGAAAATTTGCGATTGATGCTATTTCAGTCTGCTTGTTAAAGTCATAAATATCCCGGGTAGTTCTGGTACCTGATGCCACCCAGGTTTTTGGCTCACCAGTTGAGTCAGTGTTCTCCGACAGGTGTTGCAGGCAAGTGCTTGTAGAAGGTTTGTGCTGATATCTGTTAAGAAAAACAAGAGTAATGTACAGTTTCAAGAAACATAACTTGATTTCTCTGTACACAGGTTGTAAAATTTTAACTGTTCTTGAGAATGTCAAAACAACAGTCAATCACAGTCTGCATTAACAAGTTACAACGTACCACATAAACATTCACAGTGCAGGGAGGAAAAATTACACGGATCCCTAAGTTAATGACTTCTCCAAAAGCTAACTGTAGTGAAGAGTCAGCTAACCTAAAGTCTGATCCCTGCCCTGTCCAAACACTTGACCTTAAGGTTTATTGATTTGCTTTTTAAAAACATGAGACACTGCTCAATCAGAGGCACTGCAAGGGTTTAATTGGGCCCCCTGGACAAGAAAACTGGATCTGCGCAATTCACACGGGTCATATTTCACAGGACGGGAAAAAAATGAAATCCGTGTTAATACAGAAAAAATAACAGTCTTGGAGATTTTTGCTGTCAAGATCATGTCCACCAATTATTGAATCAAAGAGTTCCTTTTCTACTCTTCAATGTAAATGACTGTCCAATGTGTTAAAAAAGACATAAAAACATATAATTTGTGTCATTGGTATAAAAAGACATTGGATGCGTCCGAAAGCTGAAAAATGCTGCCTACGGAGGATGCATTCCAAGTTAGGAAGGCATCATGGCATGCCCGAATCCAATGTCAGCTTCCCTTCCTGTCTCATGACATACCTTCATCTGATGGATTTTTGAAGCCAGCATAGATGTATCCTTCTCTGCCTTTGATATCCCACAGTCCTGTGTTTTTCATTCTGTGATGTGTGGGCTAAAATATTAAAAGATGCCATCTGAAAGTTGCGTTTGGTGGTCAGTTTGTGTAAAAGTAAATGTTTCTGACCAACTCTTTGCACATTTGATGTTATTTCTATAAATAAATCAGTTTCTTTCTTTCTTTTCAGAACAAGACAACAACAATAATACAAACGACAAAACATGAGCATATGATAATACGCTAAAAAGAGGCATATACGTATGAGGAATAATGAATCATAATAAATATAAGCCCTAATTTATTGCTTGGTTGCAGGTGATCTTTTGTCAGGATTTAAAGTTCCTTAAGTACTGGCAGGTAATGGCCCGTGATCTTAGCTGGACAGATCACCCGTTGAGTCTGGAGGAAAACAGACTGTGATGGACGAGGTGAGGATGCTGTCAGTGAACCAGGATAGCAGAGAAAAAATGTCTTTGGATGAGAAGTTAGTGGTCTTGGCTCTCCATTGTCGAAAAGAGAAAGAAAATCCCAGGATATTTATCTAACTTGCATATTATTAATTTCTTATTTTTTTCCAGTTTTGTCTGTTTTGTTTTTTTGTGAATTAAATATATCTTAGAGCAGGGCCGTCCAAACTCTGCAGGACACCGGCCCTCCAGGACCGAGTTTGGACAGTCCTGTCTTAGAGTATATGTACACTATTTTGAAATCAATTGGAGTGGGGGTGAGTTGGGTGCTGATAATGGATCCGGAGACATCTCAGCATTCAGAGACATAGCTTTCTTTGGCAAGAGGTTCACACAGGAGAGTCAGTGATGCTCTGGAGAGTTGATTTTTACTCTCTACAGTCTGCAGATGTCAGTATGGACACCCTTCAAGATAAAGCTGTATCTATCAAGAGGATCTACTCTAGAGAATCATATCACTCCAGGCTACAATGTCTATATTTTACTTGCAGGGGTAAGTCATTTTTTTTTTTGCCATTAGTGCTCAGTGTTGGGGAAAGCTACTTTAAAGAGTAATGCATTACACCATTAAAAAGTAAATAATTACATTACTTGGTTACCTTTAATGTAATGTAAAGTAATGGGTTACATTACTTTTGCATTACTTTTTAAATCTGTGCTTGCTTGTTTGTTTTTAATATATAAAGTTCTGTTTTTGGCAAATGTAAAAGCGCACAAAAAGTGAAATGAATAAGCCTCAGGCTGAAGGAAATGTAAATTCACGTGTGTACAGTAGAACTCAGCAGAAAAAGTTCAACACTCTTCAGCAATAAAACAATTAAACCCAAATGTTATGTTTATCTAAAGCCATTTTTGCTTATTAGTATGGTTGAATTATGGATCATCGAAGGTCAGCAGCAAAGACAGTATATAATAAAATGGCATTGAACACATAAAGGATGTTTAACATTTAATTATAGCAGGTTTGCTTCAAGTTCTGAGTTTGTTTTTTTTGCTTTCATTTTGAGGAATACTGAATCTGTATTTGTGCAGGCGAGATGAGTAAATGCATGTTGACATTTACAGTAACATCACGTTCACACATCACATCTGCACTTACTCCCGATTTCTCTCAACATGGGGACAGGAGAGCTGTAAGTCAATACATGGGAAACAAAGTAACTGGCGTTACTTATTTGAAAAATTTGGATTATAGAGGAGCAGGCAGGAGAGGACGGCTGGGTGTGAACATCCACAACTCTGTGCTGGACGGGACCCGCAACAATGAAGAACTTAAGCTGTGCAGGACGGTACTTTTAGATGCAGAAGGAGTTCGTGGGTGGGAAGCAGTACCACCTGGTCAGATGGGACCTTATACTCTTCCTCCGGGACGAGGCTGCTGGCTCTGGCTCCGTCGTGGGCATTGGCTCAGGCTTGATGTTTGTGGTGGGCATAAGTTGAGTCTCTCGGTCTGCGGTGGACTCAGGCTCCTTATCTGCGGAGAGTGTGGACTCTGGGTCTGGCTCTGAAGTGGTAAAAAAGCATCCATCAATCCATACGGGGAAAATTGAAGTAATCCACAAGCAGGAATCCCACTGAGGTACAATCAGCTGAATCTCATCGTCGAGTGGCTACAGGTGGCGTGACAGCTGATGCTGAAAAACTCCTCCACAAACTTCTTTTTCTCTTTTATCTATTTTTTCTTATATATATATATATATATATATATATATTAAAAACTTGACCCTCTAACACTTGCACTCTCTATTCTATTTTTATTCTCACAACTTATTTTCTTCTTATTTAAAGTGTCATGAAACCCCTGTTTCAGCACTGGTCGTTCACACCACAGATCTGAAACGAGTAAAACTGTGTAGAGGGTGGGAAGAGGCAAGAAAACAACCAATAAAACACAGACCTACAACACACTCATTATACAGCATTGCTGTTCTGTTGTAAGTAATCTTAAAGATTCCTAAATGCATCTACTTTCGGAAGGCCAAATAAAGTGCTTTTGCTTTCGCCTAGAAACACACAGCGTCTCCCTGACATGGCTGCTTCAACACTAACTGCGGTTACTGAAACCACGCCTTCTTTCTTTGCGTGCACATTTTGGCGGCATTATGCTAATATTTCCACAGTGAGGTAGACATGTGGGGGCGTGTTAGAACGAGCCGTTTTAGGGGGGCGTGGCAGAGTCTTAACTTTGATAAAGAATATCTCTTTGGTTTTGAGACTTTAGTCGTTGCAACTTCAGGGATCTTATCTATGCACAATCAGCTTGTAACACTCCAAAGAGAAAGGAAAAATTGAAATCGCATCATATGACCCCTTTAAAACAGAAAGAATAAAGGCATAGTTACTTTTTGTTTAATTTTCGGTCCATATATCATTGTTTGCTGTGTATCACAATAATCTGTCGTGTCATCGTGTTCATGATGATGCGTAGCCTACTGCTGTATCAGTGCCCTTATTCGCGCATATTTCATTTGAAGAAAACATGATATGTGCGCATACACGGTGCTGGTGTTGGAGCACGAGAGAATATGAAATATGTTCACATAAACTTGAAACACGCTTGCTCCGGTCCGGATATGAACTATGATCCACGCAGCGAGTGTTGTTAAACTCATCGCGGTGTTCAGTGCAGAAACGATCTCTCATGCGCGCTCCACGTGTTGTCATATTAAATATTGTTACAGTCATGTTTACAGAAATGAACTGACAGCGCGTTAGCTCTTTCATGACATTTGAATTCTCCACTGTACTACAACCTCTTGCATAATACAGAGCAGTGATTGGATCATAAGACTTTATTCTCATTAATAATACTTAGAAAAGCTGGGAAAACTGATGATGTAGAGGCGTACTCTCCAGCCAATCAGCACTCCAAATTAACGCATATACGTCACGTTTCGTGAAGTTGGTTCAACTTGGATGAATATGATGAATGAAATGATCCAGAACTTAAAGGCACAATATGTAAGTTTTTGCCGCTAGAGGGCGCGTATTCAAAACAAACAGAGACAAAGGCGTAGTTAGATGATGACGTGACTGAGTGTGGAATCATGGGAGTTGTGGTCTTCATCCCCAAAGCCGACGCAATCCGACGGGACTCGGGCAGAAATCATGTTCAACGGAGCTTTTATTATGCCACAGTCGAGCGCTTCCGCTGCTTCCGGTTGTGAGTATGTGGGGTAAAGCAGCGGAGCTTTTATCATACTAGATACATTTAGTTCTGTTATAATGCTACTCTGTGCGGTCGTCACCGGTCTAATAAAACGCACAACTTATTAAAGCGTCTTTGGTGTTTCCATGTTTTCTACAAAACAAAACCGGAAATCGAGGGGTTATGACGTCATTGGCAGGCGACACAATGACACTATGGACACGGTCCGTGTCACTAGTTCA
>NW_015539818.1:317739-320335 GCF_001515605.1 Sinocyclocheilus anshuiensis | reverse complement strand
TAAACATTCTTCGAAACATTTGGGATAATGTAAGTACACAAGTCAGCAAAATATATAACACTGTTCTAGTGGTTTTTGGATATTTTAATAAAAAAATCTTACATAATGTGCCTTTAATAATAGACATAATGAGTGCTATTATTGTTGCTACTATAGTTTTCACTGAAGTGCAACCTGTACATTTTAACATCTCAAAAAATGTTTTAGGGTTTCATGACCCTTTAAAAAAAATGTTTGACCCTCTAACATTAACATTCTCTATTCTTTTTCTATTCTATCTACTTGTTTTCTTTTTATTTATTATAAAATTGACCCTCTAACACTAGTGTTCTCTATTTGGTTGATTCTATCTACTTAATAAAAAAAATAAAAAAAATAAAACCTTGCTACGTGTACTGCGTTAGACTAACCAAGACTTGTCATAGCGTTTAGTATATATTATTGTTCTTTTGTTGGTTTTGATTTCTTCTATTGTCCTCATTTGTAAGTCGCTTTGGACTGTGACCTGTGACCATTCCCCATCAAGGCAATCTCCATTTCTTTTATTCTGTAACATTTTAGTCCAAAGATGACGAGGAGAAGCGAACAAGATCAAATCTAAGTCTATTTTATTAAAGAAAGCTCAGGTAATTCAATAGATAGAAACCACAACGTGACCACGTGCACTACACACAAACAAAACCAGACATAGAACAGAAGGAAACGGGGAACTTAAATACACAACGATAATGAACTCAAAGTCTAATAAGTGTGGTCATTAAATGAATAACAGGTAATTAAGAGAAACAAACTAAAAGTCCATGAAAACAGGATGAAAGTGACACCTGATTTTACCGATATGTATAAAACAGATTTTGTTGATGAATTGTCATTTGCTTTTGAACGTCTAGTGAAACTTTCAATGTCACAAAATAGTACTTAAAACAACTATTTAATATGTTAATAAAGGTGTGATTTTTGTTCAGACTGTATTATTTGGTGTGTTAGATGAGGGATGGATCTAACAGACCTAATAACTCCATCTATAATCAAACACCAACATCAAATAATGGATAATAATGTTAGTGTACTGTATGTTTATATGCTCTGTGAACATGATAGCTTTAAAGTGATTCGCTCTGAAAGTGATTGGAATTATTTTGGTGTACTATTCTCTTTGAGTAGGTGATTATTAAACTACAGATTTCGCCCTGCATTTGAAGAGTTTTGTTGTTTAGAGCAATCACACCTTTTACTAGTCTCCATCAACTAGAAACTACAGAACACGGTGTAGCGTCTGGACCAATCAGACACACCATGAGGAACACGCTTCTACCCAGGGCTGACGACCACCTACTGCACCAGAGCTGTAAAGCAATTGGACACTGAGGGAAGAGTACTACTGACTAATGACTCAAGCGAGAGTTATGGCTACAAAAAGCTCACCAAATATCTACAGCGGATCTAAATATTTATAATTAATTATAACTAGTTATGATTAATTATTCATATTTCCCTTATGAGCTGATTCGCTACAGCGGTAAGTGACAAGCCACAGTATTTCAATTCACATGTCATAGAAAATTCAATTTCAGTTCATAAGTCATAGAAAATTCAATTTCAATTCACGTCATAGAAAATTCAATTTCAATTCATAAGTCATAGAAAATTCAATTTCAATTCATAAGTCATAGAAAATTTAATTTCAATTCACGTCATAGAAAATTCAATTTCAATTCATATGTCATCATTTCAGTTCATATGTCATGAAGCCAGGAGCAAGTAGTCCGTTGTAAATGTAATTTTAAATATATTTTTATTGTCTTATCCTCTCAATAATGCTATCTTTAGAATATGAATGCAAATTATATAACCATAATTAAAATATCCCAATTGTGTGCATGTCAACATCTTGTAAAATCAATCTCTGTTCTGCCACGTTTTTATACTATTTTATAGACAGTTTTGTGCAAAATGGATACCTTTTGAAACTCCTGATTTTCTTTTCAAACTAAATGACAAACTCAAAGAATGTGACAAACATTTCAATGAAATATTTGTATGAACTCACATGTGTGAAGAATGCCATCCTGGAAAAGTGCTGTATTTGGCATACAGTGGGTCCTTCTCTCCACAAGTCAAGAAATCCATCTTGTAATCCTTAAACCGGTCATAAACACTTATTGCTTTTGTTTTAGTAGCAGTGAAGTATCATAGCAGAATTAATTATTTCATACAGTATTTTTTTTACATTAACTTTACCTCCAGGTGAAAGCATCTGAAAATTCAATAGGCAAAACTCAGTAAAACCATTACTGCACTGTTGATATTAGTCATGAAAATGATAGACACAATGCAAGCTTACCATGAACTGAACAGCTCAGTGGAGGCAGAGAGCTTTAAGTGAAGTGTGGCTGTGTTTTTGAAGAGAGGCGTGGCCATTGCAAGACTCCGCCCATCAGTCTGACTGCTCAACATCACATACAACAATTTAATTAATAGTTCTGCACTGAATCCTGCTGAGAATGTTGCCTATATGTAAACAGCCTCCACCGCAGACAGTATGCACTGTATGTCACACACACACACACACACACATACACACACACACACACAC
>NW_015539818.1:317299-317715 GCF_001515605.1 Sinocyclocheilus anshuiensis | reverse complement strand
ACCTGCACACACACACTCACTCTCACAGACACACACACACACACACACACACACACACAGAAACACACAGAAACACACACACACAAAGGCTGCGTGCTTGGAATGTGTTACTCAGCACAAAAAGTGGTTTTCATTGTTTTTGTAACAAAGCCATGCTTTACAGATGGATATGAGCTACTGGACCAGCATTGGACAGAAAGATGATGTCATATGAAGAGAGGAAATCTGAGAGACTATTAAAAGAACACTATAAACACTTCTGAAAAACTGATCATGTAATCATGTGTGGAAAAGACGTTTTGTTTTTCACCGTTTTCATGTATGCATACTCATACATTATGTTTGTAATGAGGCCTTATAACGAGCTATGAGGTTTAGGCTACGTCCACACGAAGCCAGAGCTTTCCCTATCCGAT
>NW_015539818.1:316763-317247 GCF_001515605.1 Sinocyclocheilus anshuiensis | reverse complement strand
TGTCTGACTAGGGGCGAGACGTGGGCTGATGACGTCATCGTTTCAGAAAATATACGGATTCGCTGTCCACACGAAAACGCAAGGGTGGCGTTTTCAATTTATCCATTCTGGGACCCGGTTTAAAAAAATATCGGTTTCCCTCTCCCAAAACGCCGGATCCGTGTGGCCGAAACGCCTATACGATACAAAATTTATGCGTATACAGCTAAACGCGTCTCCGTGTGGACTGGGCCTTAGTGAGATTGAGATGTTTCCCAGACTTTCCAATAATGCCTTCATCTAAACATCAATCCAGTCATATTTGTACTATCTGTCAAGATTATAGTGGTCATATGATGCGATTTCAATTTTTCAGCCACACCTACCTAAAACGGCTCGTTCTACATCACGATGTGGGAAGATTTGAATAACGCCGCCCAAATGTTCACGCTAAGAAAGAAGGCGTAACTTTTATTCTCGCTGTAGTATTGTTGCCGCCGCCGCC
>NW_015539818.1:314608-316697 GCF_001515605.1 Sinocyclocheilus anshuiensis | reverse complement strand
CGTAAAAAGACAGTATAAGTCATTATAATCCGTAATTATGTCCCCACTGGATGCAACGAATGCCTCGTTTATAATGGGTTTTCATGTTTTTGAATCATCGCTCCGGCCGGACACGGCATCATCACAGTATGGTAGGGGCGTAACATTTCCGTCACACGCTTGAGGTATTCGGCCAATCACAACGCACTGGATAGCTGGCCAATCACAGCACCCCTCTTTTTTTCAGAACGATGAGCTTTGTAAAAATCGACGCGTTTCAGAAAGGCAGGGCATAGAGGAGAAACAATAATGTACAGTATGTGGAAAATAATGTGTTTTTTGAACCTTAAACCGCATAAACACATTTCATTACACAAAATACACAAAATAATGTTCTTTTTAGCAACATCATATGACCCCTTTAAAGGAATAGTTAACTCAAAAATGAAAATATGCTGAAAATGTAGATGAATTAGATGAGTTTGTTAGAAATGTAGCATTCCATTACTTGCACATCAGTGGATCCTCCATTGGAAACCTGCACAGATCAAGCACCGTTTACAAGCCAAAACAGTCCAAACAGCTCTAAACAAATATGTGGCTGGATTTTAAAGTGAGAGACAACAGGAGATGAACTTTTTCACAAGAGTAAGTGTTATTATGGATTATGGACTCATATTTTAGTTAAAAACGTATTAATGCTGGATATGTTTCAGCTTTTGTCTTCTCCAGATGTTAACTGATGGACTGGAGTGCTGTGGATTATTGTGATGTTTTTATCAGCTGTTTGGACTCTCATTCTGACGGCACCCATTCACTGCAGAGCATCCATTGCTGAGACACTGATGCTGTGACACATTTCTACAAACCTGATGAAGAAACAAACTCATCCTAATCTCGGATGGCCCGAGGATGAGCACATTTTCAGGACATTACATTTTTTTGTCTGAGCTATTGCTTTAATGATCTTTTAATGATCTTATTCCGTTGTGTCCTGCTTGTTTACAGTGACTTTCATTCATGACTGGTGAGTTTGCAGACAGCGAGCTCTCATAGACGAGGCTGTGTTTTATCTGTTTTGATGCTCTGAATGGCAGTAATGCTGCCTTTCACTGAAACTCTCTAGCGTAATAAACAGGCTTTTCTCTTTGAACTAAACTCTGGACATCAGCAAAAAGCAGAGGAAAGAGGGAATGTGGATGTCTTGTGGGGTCAAGCGATTAGTCAACAGAAGAGACAGACGGTTCCTTCTCTTTCTAGCTTGTACTTATTTGAACAATGTCTAAGAACTTGGTATTACAACCACTTCCTGTGTCTGTTTGCCTCTTTAAGAAGAATCGCTTTATGTATCCCCCAATTGTAAGTCGCTTTGGATAAAAGCGTCTGCTAAATGACTAAATGTAAATGTAAATGTAAATGTAAATGTCTAATCATTTTACAATGAGATGGCAAAGATACTGCATTTTCATAGTCAAAATGGTGAGAAATCTGTATTTTGATATTTGTGAAACAGCTGCATATTGCAAAGGCAGCACAATTTTATTTAAACAAAAAGAACTGGTAAAGTCTTATTTTCTTTATTTACAGAAACAACATAAACACACGACGAATGACAGAAGTATGCATCTCCTGTGACATCTGATTTAATGTACCAATTTACAGTACTAACAGTATTACAGACTTTTTGCCTTTACATTTATATTCATAACACTACAATATAGTTTGGAATCGTTTATAATTTGAAGAAAATCGCTATAAAGCCACATTTCATTTTAGGAATGTGGTTCTTCCCAATTAATATTAGCAATTGTACAAGATGAGCCTCATCTCTATTTACCTAACTCCTATTGATATTTATAATTATGGCAGGTCCACCCAACTGTAAAACAACATTTAATTTTTTCTTAACGAAGCTACATATCAATCTAAAACATATTTGCCAGCATGTATACTGCTGTGGTTTTGGTCTGTTTTCTTTGGTCATGTCTTTTATTTTGAAGTCTATTTAATTCCCGTTTCCTGCCTATTTGTAGTCTAGTTGTAGTTTTTCTGTTGTCTAGATTGCAGGTGTGTCCTCAGTCCTGTCCCTTTGGTTTTTGGCTTATACATA
>NW_015539818.1:312857-314505 GCF_001515605.1 Sinocyclocheilus anshuiensis | reverse complement strand
TATATATATATATATATATATATATATACATTAACAGACTGTTAACAGACTGTGTAATATGAATGTTGTCACAGTGATTGAAGGAGAGGTGCATCACGTCATGTGCGTCACCAATTAATCGAATGCCATTCCTTTTTCAGGATCAAAACTTCCACAAATATAATATTATAAACGGATTAAAATAAATAGCAAGCAGTTAAATGACTGCAGGTACATAAAGACAGATATTTCCACTGTTTTCTGCTGATAGATGGGCCTCTGAACTATCAGGAATGGCCTGCAGAGGACAGCAGAGAAGCATCTGCTGAATGCATAAATAAAAATGGAAAGTGTCTTACCTCAAAAATAGTTTCAAAGAACCGGTCCTAGGTTTCAGATGTAGATGTAGGTAAGCCACAGAAACCAGTGTTGTTTTCCTCAGATGTTTCAGGTATATGGTGGCTTCCGGTCTGGTGTGATGGAGGAGCACAAATATTGTATTTAGGAGCAATCTCTTAGTTGCTGTGTTCCCTGTACATGCATCTTTTCAGTGTTTCACTACAGCTGCTGGCTCTACTGGGACTGCAAGTCATAGCTCTTCAGATATTTGGGTTGATTGGGTTTGTCAACGATAAATGACAAATGTACTTTAGAGGCCTGTCTGAAATGGTTGGATGGAGAATCCAAAATGGTCATCTTCAGCAGAAAAGTGACTAACAAATAAGATTGCTCAATGGATTTTCCAGTGGAATCTGACGCAACTTTTTCAAAGTGTTGCTTTCACTTTTGATGACATATCTGATGACTTAATAACCACAAACAACCTGGATTTTATGTTTCTAAATGAAACATGGCTAGAATGTTGCTGCAGTGCAACAGTCCTCAATGAAACAGCCTCTCCTAACTTTACTGTCATGAGTGTTTGCAGGACTGTTAGGAGAGGTGGAGGTGTAGCTGCTCTATTTAAAGATGTCTATCAATGCAAGCGTCATTTAATCAGTACTTATCTTTTGAATATCTAGGGATTGTGCTGAAAGGTGCTCCACATATTCTGTTCATCATTATTTACAGGCCTCCAAAATACTCTCCAGCCTTTGTTGAAGAGTTCACAGAACTGTTATCAATGATTTCCTCAGAGTTTGACTGTTTTGCTATTGCAGGGGCTTTTAATATTCACATATATAATGCAGAAATCAAAACTACAAAAGAAATTATAACTGTTTTAAACACTTTTGACCTGATTCAGCATGTGCATGGACGCACACACAATCGTGGACACACACTCTAGATTTAATCATCAGTAGAGGTCTAAACATTTCATCCATTGTTATTAAGGACGTAGCACTATCTGATCACTTCTGTATTTTCTTTGATATATTGATCTCTGCTACCACTCAATCTAGATCTGTTTCTGTCAGAAAGAGATGCATTAACGAAAACACTAGTGTGCTATTTATGAAGGTTATATCTTTAACACCAAGCATTTCTGCAGACTCTGTTGATCTTCTCCTTGATTCCTTTAACTCAAAAGTTAAGAATGTTATTGATGACATTGCTCCTGTGAAAGTCAGCAAGAAGACTGGCAGACAGAAATCAGCTTGGAGAAAATCAACAGCAGTTCAGAGTATGAAAAGACAATGCAGAAAAGCTGAGCGGATGTGGCGGAAGA
>NW_015539818.1:308480-310315 GCF_001515605.1 Sinocyclocheilus anshuiensis | reverse complement strand
AAGGCTATATCTTTAACACCAAGCATTTCTGCAGACTCTGTTGATCTTCTCCTTGATTCCTTTAACTCAAAGGTTAAGAATGTTATTGATGATATTGCTCCTGTAAAAGTCAGTAAGAAGATTGGCAGACAAAAATCACCTTGGAGAAAATCAACAGCAGTACAGAGTATGAAAAGGCAATGCAGAAAAGCTGAGCGGATGTGGCATAAGACGAAACCTGAAATTCACTATAGCATCTATAAAAACAGCCTTCATGCTAAACTAGCCACACTAGCCACAGCTAAACAGACCTTCTTCTCAAACCTTATAAACAGTAACTTAAACAACACTTTTGCTACTGATAGATAGATAGAGAACAGATAGCTTGATAGACAGATCAATAGACAGACAGACAGATACAGATCGATAGACAGATAGATAGATAGATAGATAGATAGATACCTCACTGGTACAGCCAGCTGAAATGAAGCAGATTTTGTCGTGCTATGATCTATGATCTTCTCAAATTTGTCAATAAAGCTCAAGAAGCAGAGTTCCAGATGTCAAAATAAGTGTCACAGCATCAGCCACCTTGATTCTGCTGCCAATAAGGTGGTCACATGAGACATTCATTAAATCTGTTTACTTGTAACCCAGAGTTCATTGGGTTATTTAAGTTAACTTGGTACTATCCAATGGAAACCACCAGTATTGCCCAATGGATAGGCCCTCAGATTTACGGTATTTACAGTATTGGAATAACCCAGAGTTCATTGGGTTATTTAAGTTCACTTGGTACAATCCAATGGAAACCACCAGTATTGCCCAATGGATAGGCCCTCAGATTTACGGTATTTACAGTATTGGAATAACTCAAGCATATTAATCAGTATATTGATTTCTGTCATGACCATTCATCATATTTTAAATAAGATAATACCATATTGAGTATACAGCATAATATATAATAGAATTACACAATATATTCCCCCCTTTGAGACTTTACCAAGTCTCATGAGTTCTCTGCCCGTAACAGCAACACCATAAATCAAGCCATCTCTTGATCTGTCTATGAACCAATAATGGTCCTCCATCTCCTCTTACCAAATGGTCTCTTTATGTTGCTGTACTCCAGAGGAAGTCAGATCCAAACATCTCCCCTCATAATTGACTAGAGAAGAGTAAAAGAATCTGCTTCCCTATCTATACATTCTTGGGGGTCTACAAACAATAAGTCAAAATAAATCAGCAATGTGTTTTAAAGCATGTGCATGAGATGTCTTAGCCTTGCCTATAGTTGTTATGGTTATGTAGAGTACATGAATGATTAGTCAAATGATTAAAATTATCAAAAATGTAAATTGATAAAAAACAAAGTAGTGCAATAAATGATACACTGGTCTATCCCACGCTGCCAGAGGAACTCCAAGCATTTCTGGTAGCCTGGAGCGCTGTCTGGTGCTGCTGTCCTTCGTTGCCAGAGGAACTCTCAGGCAATCTCATTGCCCTCCAGCGCTATCTGGTGTTGGAGTAGTGACCTCACATTGTGACCACAGTATGAGCACACAGTGAGTGTGCAGTGACCTCACATTGTGACCACAGTATGAGCACACAGTGAGTGTGCAGTGACCTCACATTGTGACCACAGTATGAGCACACAGTGAGTGTGCAGTGACCTCACATTGTGACCACAGTATGAGCACACAGTGAGTGTGCAGTGACCTCACATTGGGAGCATAGTATGAGCACGCAGTGAGTGCGCTGTGTGGTTACACTTTTATCTTACTGTGACACACACATTGTGACCACACCATGAGAATCGTGTGAGCTCATGGTGACATCATTGTGAGATCAGA
>NW_015539818.1:299977-308230 GCF_001515605.1 Sinocyclocheilus anshuiensis | reverse complement strand
TCCTTTCTTCTTTTCATACTTTGATGACTTTTCCAGTGTTAAAGAACAAACTATATACTGATAAATGAAGGTTAAATGATGAATACTTTCAAATAATAAGAGAATATGTAATCTTTCTTTATCGTCCCCTTTTTCTGGTTGCATTGCCTCGTAACACGGACAATGACCTGCTTAAGACCTTCAGCGTCCCCTTTCTTTCCAAAAACAATCACATTTTACATTTGATTTATTTAGGAGAATAAATGCTCTTTAAAATAAATTATTTCAGAGTAAATGATTCAAATTAAATGACCAAAAATAAATGACGTCAGGAAGGGGCATATGCCAAAATAAAATACATAACATCCTCTAACTTCCTGCCTACTCTATCCAAGTATTCTAATATTACTACATGATATAAAAAGAAAATACAATGAAGATACTAACTCCCTTTCTATCAAAAGTTACAATACAAGATGAAAATAAAGAATAGAAAATAAAAGGCACCCCTTCCCTACCACTCTGTTGTTTTTCAGGAAGGTTTTGCACAAATTCATCCAGCTCATCCAATCCAGGTCCCACTGTATGCATGTTGGTACACCCAATGTCAATTCCAGTTGGCTTCACTGACACGTTAATCATCTGTTTGGCTGCAGCACTGGCCAGCATTGATCTGATGAAAGGCACAATACAACAGAACAGCAAAAGAAACACAACAACAACAATGCCTATTATGATGCCCACTTTGGTTAACCATTGTCCCCAAGACCCAAAAAATGAATTAAACCAATCCCAATTATGCATGTCTGCTCCAGCATTCTTGGTCACTTCCTCCCTCAGGTTTTTCAGTTTCCCCATTGCTTTGGTGAATGATCCATCTGGGGCTGTATTATTTGGAATATAAGTACAACAGTCAGAACCAAACATTACACACACTCCTTGGTCCGCTGCATTATTGCCTTTAATAACAAAATCATTGCCTTTTTTGTGTGCTTGACATTTGATGATGGCCAACTTCTTGGGATGCATTATAGCTGATATTAAATCAATTATCTGATCACCATGCTGAATAGGTGTGCCATCACTTTTCTTAAAGCCTCTTTGCTTCCAGACTGCTCCAAAAAGATGGCATACGCCATGTGCATATGCAGAATCTGTGTAAATATTTACAATCAGGTCTTTAGCCAGCTTACAGGCATTTGTCAGAGCCTTCAACTCTGCCAGTTGTGCTGAGCATGGTTGTTCACAATGCTGCACCATCACTGGGACAAAATCATCATTAACACGTTTTACAATTGCAAATCCAGCATGATTACCTAAATGGTCTCTAAAACATGAAGCATCCACAAAATATTCAACATGTGCATCTGGAATTGGTGTTGACTCTAGATCTGGTCTCAATCTAGTAAAGGCTAGGGAGTCAGCTATACACTCATGTGGTGTGCCTTCATCTGGCAATGGTATGAAATTCGCTGGATTAACTGCTGTGCATCTTTTAATTGTAATGTCTGGAAAGGTTAGCAATGTTGAGTATGCTATACATCTAGACGGGGTCAAGACAAACTTCCCTTGTTCCACCAGTTCTGCTACTTTATGGTGAGTGTAGATTATGACTGGGTACCCCATAGTTATTGTGGAGGCCTTTTCATATGCAAAATATACTGCAGCTAATCCTTATTGATAACATGGTGGGTAACCTTCGGCTACATTGTCCAATTTAGTGCTATAATAGGCAATTGGTTGTTTTGTCCTTCCACTGCAAGTTTCCTGCATCAATACTGCAGATGCATAGCCATCTTTTCTGTTTGCAATGTACAAATGAAATGGTTTGTCATATGTGGGCATGGTCAAGGCAGGAGCGGTCTGTAATTCTTTTTTCAATGATTCAAATGCTATTAGTGCTTCAGCATTCCATATCAGTGGTGCCCTAAGATTCTGATGGCCCACTTGTTTCATTAGTGCTCTTAGTGGAGCTGTTTTGATTGCATAATCTTCAATCCAATCTGCACTAAAACCTGTCATCCCCAAAAAAGTCATAATTTGTCCCACTGTTTGTGGTTGGGGTGCTTTACTGATGCCCTCTAATTGGCTGGGTGATATTGCTTTCATCCCATGTGAGATTGTGCGTCCTAAGTACTCAACTTGTGGTAAGCAATATTGCATTTTTTCTTTAGAGGCCTTATGTCCCCCCTCAGCTAATTTATTGAGTACTTTAATTGAATCTTGATGGCATTGTTCCAAAGATGTTGAACAGAGTAACAAATCATCTACATATTGTATCAGTGTGCTATCCAGCCTAAGATCTCCTAAGTCTTCTTTTAAAACCTGGTTGAACACATGTGGTGAGTGTGTGAAGCCCTGAGGCATTCTCGTGTAAGTGAGTTTTTTTACCTTGGTAGGTGAATGCGAACAAAAGTCTACTTTCTTCTGCTAAGGGAATGCTGAAAAAGGCAGAGCAAAGATCAATTACAGTATAGTAATTAGCAGCAGATGGAATATTGGTTAGCAACGTATGTTGATTTGGAACTTCAGCAGGCCAGTCCTCAACAACCTCATTCACTGCTCTCAAGTCATGCACCAAACACCATTTTGATTTATCTGCTTTAGCCACTGACAGTATTAGGATATTACAAATAGAGTTGCTGATTTTTTTCCCATCCTACGTCTGTGTCATGTTTAGTCCATAGTTCATGTGGCACTTGTTTCTCCATTTCTTTTAACAATTCAATTTGCTTTGTTTGATGTTCTTTAACTTTTGGCTCAACTCTTGTGTCTATGACCATTCTGGGGACACCCATCATTGGAGTAACACATAAAATCTTGAGATACACTTTGTCTGCTGATTGGAAAATTACAGGATTTTCTGTGGCTTCCCACTTGCTTTTTTTCTGCTTGTTTCATCATGGGGCCCACGTCTTTAGAGACACAGTCTTTATTTACATATAATGTAACATGAGGAACTGAGTTTGGTACTTCAAACCAGTCATCGATGAATTTGTCCCTATCTATCTGCAGAGCTACACCTTTGGGTCCTATTATTATGCTTTGTGATATCATGGAAATTTTCAACCCTTTTGTGTCTGCTAGCCATCTCTTTTCAAAATCTGGATCTTTGTTTTCATCATACTTTATAGTACAATGAAATTCAGTTTTTGGTAGACTTGGTTCACAGAGCTGTTCCCTTATATATCTTCTAATTGTTTTTTCTACATCTTCTTTTAGATCACCTAACCAATACATGTTAGCACATGGTTCTTGTGTTTGTTGCAATGTTGAGACATTCATTTGTCTCATTGCTTTATCGTCTACATAAATTCCATCTGGAGTACACCATATCTGCATTTTTAATTTACATATAGCATCCCTACCCAACAAATTGACAGGTGTGTGTTCTGAGACTAAGATTGGTATTCTTATTTCAGTGTTTTTCAGGCTTATGCTCACAGGGGCTGTCATAGGAAGTAACTGAGTTGTTCCCGAGAATCCTACTGTCTTTATATATTTTCCAGACATGGGGAGGTGGCGAGGCATATCTTGGATTTAAACACGAGTGTGTCGCCCCTGTATCGAGCATGAGAGTAATGGATTTCCTTCGATATTAGCTTGCAGCATTGGTTCTTGATCAGCATCACATGATATCATTGGAAGCTGATTCCTCCCTGTAGGATTCTCTGGGCATCCCTAATAACCTTGGTCAGGTCCACGCCATGGGTTGACAGGACCTAGAGTTTGAGCTTGCACTTGTTGTTGTCCATAGTTGACTCCTGGGGCCATTGGTTGGTTCTGTTGCCAAGGATTAATGGGGCAATCTCTTCTGTTGTATCCAAGCTGATTGCATCCCCAACACACTCCTGGTGGGCCACCAACTCTTTGCTGATTATTGTTAAATCTTCCTCTGCCACGCCCTTGTTGTTGTCTATTCCAGCTTCTGTTGCTTGGCTGCTCTGACTTGAGATAGATGACGACTGGTGCTGGTCCTTGTGGTGCAGTGGCTGTTCCAACAGGTGGTGCCTGTGCTGTTGCAATCTGATTTGTTGGTGCAGGCACATTCATTGTTGCAGGTGGATTAACAAACACTTCAGTGTTGACTGGTGCCATCACTGCTGAGTGATCTTCCTTCTGGACTGCCTGAATTTTCTTCTTTCTGTTGAGCAGTTCCTCGAGTTGCATCTGAGTCAATTTTCTTTGCAACTCTTTTTCTTGGGTTTTTATCTTCAGCTCTTGTTTTCTATATTGTTCCACCGCATGAACCACATGGTCTCTGAATTCTTTGTGTGATTTGGATCTTATTTGCTGGTGCAGGCACATTCATTGTTGCAGGTGGATTGACAGGCACTGAAGTATTGACAGGTGCCATCACTGCTGAGTGGTCTTCCTTGTGCACTGCTTGGACCTTTTTCTTCTTGTTGAGCAGATCCTCAAGCTGCAGCTGAGTCTGTTTTCTTTGCAGCTCTTTTTCTTGGTTCTTCATCTTTAGATTTTGTCTTTTGTACTGCTCCACAGCATGGACCACATGGTCTCTGAACTCTTTGTGTGACTTTGAGTTCAGACCTACCACATCCTCCAGCTTCACTTTCACTGCTGCAGGCATGGCTTCCACAATGGCGGTCCTGAAGAGTGCTATCAGTACTTTGTCTTGCTCAGGATCTCTTTCCAGTTCTTCTTTCCAACGTCTTAGTTGTCTCTGAATGTAGGTGGTGGGATTCTCAGTCTCCCCCATTGGCTCCCCCTTCAGGAAACCTGGATCAGTTTGCATTGGGTATTCAACTCTCAGAGTCATCCAAATGTCACGTCGATGTTTGTCAAAATAAACTCCATCTGCTTGAGGTCTGTCCACAGCTCGAAGGAGGCCAGACTGCTTGAGAACATCATTCATTTTGGAGGCCCCCAGGCATTTAGCAAGCAGAGCTTTGATGTCACCCAGAGCCAGAAGATTTCCAGTTGTTTCTTCTTCAGATGTTCTGATCCATTTTCCAGCACCTTCATGAATGTCTGGAAGACGGGAAAACAGAGTGTCCAGATCTTGACTTGCCCAGGGTATGTATTGGGCGTGGCCTTGCTTGATGAGAATTGGGCATTCAAATTTTGGGGCTTCTGCCCTTCTTGATGTCCTTGTTGTTCTGTGTTCTTCTCCTCCTCTTCGTCTTTGAGTTTGGAGAACTTGAAACTGGTCATCTGGATATTCTATGTCTTGCATAACCAGTGTCCCAGCTACTTGCTTGTATTGCTTCCGCTGGACATAATCATGTGGACTTGGGTGTGGTTGCATTGGTTCACGTTTGCCCATCAGTTCATCCAGCTCCTGTTGCAATGAGTCCACAGCCTGTTCGAAATCTTCTTTTGTCATGTGAATTTCCAGTTGTTTCTTCTTCAAATGTTCTGATCCATTTTCCAGCACCTTCATGAATGTCTGGAAGACGGGAAACCAAAGTGTCCAAGTCTTCACTTGCCCAGGGTATGTATTGGGCGTGAACTTGCTTGATGAGGATTGGGCACTCAAATCTTGGGGCTTCAGCCCTTCTTGATGTCCTTGTTAATCTGTGCTCATCTTCTCCTTTTCGTCTTTGTGTTTGGAGAACTTGAAATCAGTCATCTGGATATTTTATATCTTGCATGACCAGTGTCCCAGCTACTTGCTTGTACTGCTTCCGCTGGACATAATCATGTGGGCTTGGGTGTGGTTGCATTGGTTCACGTTTGCTCATCAGTTCATCCAGCTCCTGTTGCAATGAGTCCACAGCCTGTGTGAAATCTTCTCTTGTCACGTGGATAGCCTGTTTAAGATTATCTCTTGTTCTGTTGCATCTATCCTCCATCTCATCCAGTGCTTCCTGGACTGAGTCAGCAGATGTCACTGTTCCTTCAGGTGCCTCTTCAAATCCCTCTGTTTGATCCTGCATATCTCCACAAGCTGAAGTCTGATATTTGTGGCGGTCTTCAATTTCTTTGAGTATTTCTGAAAGACAGTGATATGTGGGTGGCTCACCTGTTTTCTCCTCCTCTCTGTAGTCTTTGGCCCCTCCTCTTTTGTTCCCTGGCTCCACCTCGTGGGCTGTTCTCTCTCTCTCTCACTTTGTCTTGGCTGTAGCAGTGGTGTGGATGTTCTCAGCCCCTCCTCATGTAGCTCTAGCCCCTCTCTCATGGTTGTGTGTGTGTTTCTCTCTCCCCTGTTGTCTGCCATTCTCCTCAGTTCACTTCCGCAGCTCTGCTCATTTATTTAAACATCTGTGCATGCATCTTGTACATATCCCTCAAATTCTATTGGTCCCTTTAAATTTATTGTTCCCTGTATTAAAGGCATTTGCTCCCTTATTGCTTCCTTACAGTTTGGATTTTTAGAAGCTAATAATTCTACTGGAGTTGACATCTTTTTGAAATTTGAGTTATCAAACTGCTCAACACAATGAACTATTATTATTATTTTTCCTTCAGTGATCTACCTCTCTAATGCCAGCGTTTTAATTACTAGCTAATTTTCACCAGGCTCATCAGACGAGGATCACTAAAAGCATCCGAATTTCTTAATACTAAACTCTCTCTCTTGCTATCTCTCACCCATACACAAACACATGCACACACACACACTCTCTTTCGTACATACACCCATAAACACACGCACACAACACTTTATCTTTGTTCTCTGTCACACACACGCACAAAGTCAGACCAACATACAGGTTCTCACTCTCACATGTGTGCACACACACATGCATTCAGGCACACATATGCATACTCTCTCTCACACACACACAGACTTACAGCTGCTCTGTTCTCCTCCTCCCTGCACTTCTACTTTTGCTTTCACTCTTTGCTGACACTCGCAGAGATACTTTTACTCACATAGAGGTTCCTCGCTTGCGCACACACACAGCTGCTCCATCACTCCCACTCAGTGCTTCCACTCCCACTGTCATGCACACACAGATCAGATGAGAGACACACCAACCAGCCTTGGTTTCTCTCTCTCTGTCTCTCTCTCACTCTAGGAATGAAAAACCAGTCACTTTTTACTTTTTCTTTATCAATAATTGTGTATCACAATTTGGATCACAGCGTCGGTAACTTAGATGATGTCCAAACACCCGACAAAGCCAGTTCTTTGAAATATTCTTTGTTCTTTCAACTCTTATAATTATCTTTATACACTCTTTACTTTCCAATCACCATCTTATTGCCTTCTTTATTGTTTTACAATTGTTCACACTGGTTTTTCATACCATTGCAATCATAAACAGTCACATAAAACATATAAAATCAGCACATTTAGCTTCATGCAAAGCCCAGTATAGTTAATGTGGTTAGTATCTCAGCCAAGCAATCAGTGCTTACAGTAATGTATCCAGCACGCAGCGCGCACACACACAATTCTCTCTCAACATTCAATGGACAGACAAAGACTAACAGTTCAACTCTTTTTCGTCTGCAGACACCTGTCCAAGCAGCCCTTCCACTGTGGGGGTCCACCAGGGCCACACTTAACCATCAAACAAGCAGCTCCCTGGTATCCCTTGGCCCCCCCACTTAGGAAGCGGTAACCACAGGCTTTTATGCCTCTCTTAGGCACCATGCACCTCTTGTGCACACACAAAAACTCTTTACTACTCTAATGCATGCGCGTCTTTTGACATCTGGAGCCTCTTACGCCTGTTACCTTAACTTAAATGATCTAGATTCTATTTGGTGAAGCCTTTTCTTCGATCACCGCCACAGGTTTGACCCTAGAAACCACGCAAACAATTCACCATTTTAATTTAAACAAAAAATTGCTCGTACCTCATTAGTCTTTTATTGTTTGCGTGTTTGCCAGGCGTTCACCTGCCACGGCTCTCGTCAAGGTCAGGCTTCAAGCCAATCCTGTTCGTGACGCCAATTTGTCGTGGAACAAACAATGGTCTTTTTCGAAGTTGTCAAAAAAGCTCAAGAAGCAGAGTTCCAGATGTCAAAATAAGACTTTATTGTCAATAAAGCTCAAGAAGCAGAGTTCCAGATGTCAAAATAAGACTTTATTGTCACAGCAACAAAGCCGAGATGACGGCCGCCGCATCTGAGTTTTTGTCTGTCTGTTCATCCGTTTTATACCTTTTTCTCTTACCAAAGTTGGTAGTTCCGGTTTTTATTATTGTCTATGCCTATCTGGTTTGCCACAATTTCTTATCAGTGGAACTGGCCAGATTAGCCACTTTTACTCCCATGGCCATTTTATTAATGGTGGAACTGGGCCAGATCAGCCACCTTGATTCTGCTGCCAATAAGGTGGTCACATGAGACATTCAT
>NW_015539818.1:292440-298749 GCF_001515605.1 Sinocyclocheilus anshuiensis | reverse complement strand
AGGCACATCTGAATAGAATAATACAATCAACACAACAAGGGAAATGGTGCAAAAGGAAAACAAAGTCCAAAGATTCCTTTAACTCAAAAGTTAAGAATGTTATTGATGACATTGCTCCTGTGAAAGTCAGCAAGGCAGACAGCAGACAGAAATCAGCTTGGAGAAAATCAACAGCAGTTCAGAGTATGAAAAGACAATGCATGAGCGGATGTCAGGAAGGCGATTAGCACATCCTCAAGTTATGCAGAGGTCAGACAGATTTGACCGCAATATCAAAAAGAAGATACTATGTCTGCTTTTGAAGAAATTGATAGCAACATTTTGGAAGAAATAGTACAGCACTTTAAATTATCAACCTGCTGTCTTGACACACTTCCCACACCTTTTTTTTCAAAAGTGTGTTTAACTGTTTAGTAGCAGATCTCTTAGAAGTGGTGAACGCCTCACTTCTTTCTGGGACCTTTCCAAACTCCCTGAAAACTTCAGTTGTTAAAGGGGTCATCGGATGTCCATTTTCACAAGTTGATATGATTCTTTAGGGTCTTAATGAAAAGTCTTGAAAAATCAGCTCTGTTTACAGCAACCTGTTTTAGTGCATGTTCCTTTAAATGCTAATGAGCTCTGCTGACCCCGCCCCTCTCTTCTGTGGGGTGACGAGCAGACTGTAAACTTTAGCCGCGAAACTTGCTAGCTTGCACATTATTAGGAAAGGCAATTTGCAAAGATTCATAAAAAAATCCTTATACTCACTTCTGTAGATGAAGCTGGATCACGAATGATTTGCGCGAACGCATTTAGGCAGATCAGGGATCGCCGCATTCCCTTCAAAAATGAAAGTAACGTTAATCCTCTGCGTCTTCAGCAGCTCAGATGTTAGGAGTAAATGACGACTGCTATTTTCATTATTACATCCAACAACAGAACACCTCAATCGCTTAAAGGTGCACTAAGTGATTTTTGCCAAACGATGTTGATATTTGAAAGCACCAAAACAAACACACCCATAGCCCAACAGGACCTCACCCCTATTTTTATATCTCTGCCCCACACAGACGTACACAACCATGGCAAAGATGATCGCGGAAACAAGCGAAGATGACACACAATCAACGTTACTCACCTATCAAAAAGAAACAACACAACCTCGGCCGTCCAATTCGAGCCCTTCCCGCTCCTTGAGTTTTTCTCCACCGCTGGAAAGCTGCTCCGATATTTACGCAGGTCCTACCTCTTTCCTGATCGTAACCCTTATTTTTTATGTTTTGTTTCTCCAATAATCGATCTGCTAATATCCGTCCTGTGCACTCAAATGGAGCACTCTCTTCTCTCTATCATAACAAGACACACCCCTTACTGCTGATTGGCTGCAAGTGTGTTTTGGGACACGGTCCGACACTGTGGTCAAAAGCGTTTTTCAAAAATTGCTTAGTGCACCAGAGTTGACACAATGGCAGACAGCTCACAGCTCACTCAGGGCGGGTCTAAGGTAAGACGCTAGTGTCAATCAACGATCATGGGAGCGGCCTGTGCAGAACTATGTCATTCTGCCAGGAATCTCAGAACAGCCTGATTTGAGGAAGGGGATTTTAAAATACGGATTTAAAAAAAACCACTGGGTGGATTTTTATCATTATAGGAGGGATGTGTACACACACTTCCAACACACATTTATGTTCAAACAACATGTAAAGTGAATTTTGCATCCAATGACCCCTTTAAGTCCCTCCTGAAAAAGAGCAATCTTGATAACACCATATTGAGCAACTATAGACCAATATCAAATCTTCCTTTTATAGGCAAGATTATTGAAAAGGTAGTTTTTAATCAGCTGAACTACTACTTAAACTCAAATGGATATCTGGACAATTTTCGACCTGGTTTCCAACCACATCACAGTGCGGTCATAAAGATAATAAATTAGATTTGCTTAAATTCTGATTCTGGCAAAATATCAGTGCTGGTACTACTAGATCTCAGTGCTGCGTTTGACACTGTAGATCATAACATACTTCTAGAAATTAGATGTTTTGTTTCCAGTCAAGACTTGGAGAAACTTGTTCATGCCTTTATCACCAGCAGGGTGAACTATTGTAATGGTCTCCTCACCGGCCTTCCCAAGAAGACCATTAGACAGCTGCAGCTCATCCAGAACGCTGCTGCCAGGATTCTGACTAGAAACAGAAAATCTGAGCATATCACACCAGTCCTCAGGTCCTTACACTGGCTTCCAGTTACATTTAGGATTGATTTTAAAGTACAATTACTCATGTATAAATCACTCAATGGACTATGACCTAAATACATTGCAGATATGCTGAATATAAACCTAACAGACCACTCAGATCATTAGGATCGAGTCAGTTAGAAATACCAAGGGTTCACACAAAACAAGGGGAGTCCGCTTTTAGCTATTATGCTGCCCACAGTTGGAACCAGCTTCCAGAAGAGATCAGATGTGCTAAAACATCAGCCACATTTAAACCCAGACTCAAAACTCATCTGTTTAGCTGTGCAGTTACTGAATGAGCAGTGTGCTACGTCCGAACTGATTGCACTCTATTTTATGTATAATAATTTTCTATTCTTAACTGTTTTAATTCATTTTAAATCAATTTTTAAATAATTTTAAAAGTTTTTAAATTCCTTGTTTTTATTGTTGGGATTATTTTTTATGATCTTTTTAATCCATTTTATGTAAAGCACTTTGAATTACCTTTGTGTATGAAATGTGCTATATAAATAAACTTGCCTTGCCTAGCCTTGATAGGCTGGACATGAGGAGCACATGAGAAAGTAACCACCACCAGTAGCTTGCTAAGAGCTTCATACTGTACATTGATTATTACTGTACATGAAATAGTTTAGAGTCTAATCTTGAGAGGAACTCAAATGCGGAGGACGATCATGTACATAGCAGCTTGATGGTGGATTAAAGGGATTCTAAACCACCGCATTGTTTTAGGAAGGCCATTATTTTAGGTAAAACGATAGAAGGTAGTATTTAGGTTCTAACAGCGACTAAGAGAGCATAAACACAGATACATAATAAACATTCTTTAGATTAGACTCCTGCATGCGCTTGATAGAACTACATCTAACTGCCAGAACCCACCGAGGAGACCTTTCCCCTCAAGAAAGAAAATAAGCCAGATCAGCATGACACATAAGTAAAGTAAATACTCAATGTTATGGCCCCAATATGCCATAACATGCGAAGGCCCTGATAGGCCAAACTTTATAAACAGTAATAGTCAGACTTACCTGATGACCACCAGAGTTATGTGAAGGGCCACAATAGTCCATGTAATGTGAAGGCCACGATAGGCCAAGTAAGACCGAAGCCAATAGGTATGAGGAAACTAATGAAACCACCACCAGTATCTGCAAAGATAAACATGCTTTGATTATAGCTTAAAGATGCCTGCTGAGCATTGAGCCAGATCTTACCTAGAACTCGAGTGGGAGAATGACCATGTGTGCATCAGCTTGATATAGACTGCATTCGTAGTAGCATTAGTCCAAATAAAATGACCTGAGTTAAGATGAGGTGAGGTATTTTTACAAGAAGGTATAATGCAAGCAACATAGGCTCTATAAGTGTAAAATATTATATAGGCCTATAATAATGAAGCCTCACGACGCCACATAACAAAGTCTGAATGTTATTGAATGAGTCTGAGCAAAACATGCCATTAAATATTCTCTTTTGTTGGAAAACGGGTTTGTAAATGCTTCTCATAAAAGTAAATATATTGAAAATAATGTAAATGTTCATGTTTCTATTAAATGTACGTTAAAGGTGGCAACTGAGCTTGCAAATATGAATCGTGCAGCGTTATGCAATTCATGCACTCTGATCTCAGTACTGTATTTTACCAATAAAACGTTGAGCAAATAATGATTTGATAAGAACTTATTTTTTTCAAAATCGCACTAAGCCAAAGCGCAACCTAGGCTCAAATTGGGTTAATCTGCTAGATTGCGACTAAGAGAGCATAAACTCTCGCCTAGATCTGCTAGATTAACCTCATTAACAATCACACAACAACTAAGCGCTTTGTCTAAAACACGTGTGTGTGTGTGTGTGTGTGTGTGTGTGTGTGTGTGAATAACCTGGCAAAGAATACATTCTGCGCCCAACTTCCACAAGTGCATAAAACAATATAAATACTTATCATGGTGTAGTCTGATGAAGTGATGAAGATGGAATGCTGAAAGAGACAAGCAGCCGTGTTTTTAATAACAGGCCGGAGAGTCTTCCATAAAAGTTTTATGTGAGCGTTCAGGCGAAACTCGAAGATGACCCAGATAGCACACGTACATCTGCAAGATAGGTCTCTTGATCTGGAAAGCATCTGCTGTGTACAGACGTCTGACAGACATCTTTCAGATGTCAGTTTTACATACATTCTAAATCATAAACATCTTAAAGACATCTAATATACGTCTTTTTGACATCTGATAGGAAACGATCTATAGACGTATTGCAGATGAGCAAACATTCATTCAGCTCATGTGACCAAAAGTAACGCAAGAGTAATGTAATGCATTACTTTCCATAAGAAGTCAATTAGTAATGCAATTAGTTACTTTTTAATGGAGTAACGCAATATTGTAATGCATTACTTTTAAAAGTAACTTTCCTCAACACTGCACTTGTTTTGTAATGAATTCATTTGATCTTTATACCGTCAAATGAATATTGAGATCTGTTTTGTAGAAAGTTCGTTTTCAGTTAGATTTTTATTCTTACCCTTGAATATAAAGACCACTGTGTCATGAAGGTCAATGACGCACCATGTGTCCACTAACAAATGTACTTAACATCAGCACTGCTGCTTAATGTTAAAATATGACAATGAGGAGTTTATATCAGATCTGTGTGGATGTATATCATGTTCTGTTACTCATCCTTGAGGCTAAACGATATGGCTGTTATCTATTGGTGTGTTTAGTTTAATAGTGTTTTATCTAATGGTGTGTTTGCAGGGGTTTTTGGGAAATGTGGGGAAATGTGTTTTTCAGCAGTATTGGGTAACATGAGGGAAGATACGCACTTACCTGTCAATAATGTGCATATAATTTTTAAAACTGTAACATATTCATATATAAATTTAGCATGTGCAGGATGACAATGCATCAGAAAATGTGTTATTAAGGAAAATAAATAAAAACAGTTAAGCACCCTCAAACGAAATCGATAGCACTTTTATTGCAGATTTAGAAAACTATCCAGTGTGTTATGGTTTGTGCTCTGGTCTGTATTTCAACCTGTTTAGCGTTGAGCAATGTAGCCAATCACAGACAATTCTGTTGATTTCTTGAACGCAACAGCCAATCAGAGGCATTTAAGTTAGAATCCACTTACACTCAGTTTTTACTCAGATGTTGTGTTCAGCACAAATCATCTCATTATAACAAGGTGTAGACTCTATGTAAATAAGAGATTCATTGTGCAGTGTAGAGTACTTCATTGATTATAACCTAACTTTGTGAGATCGCAATGAACTAAGATGAGTGACAGCTTTTTAGTGATTATCAAGGGAGCACTCTGTACCATAGCAATAGACAGCACTAAAACCTTTACGCTACCAGTCAAAAGTTTTTGAACAGGAAGATTTTTAATGTTATTTTAAAGAATTCTCTTCTGCTCACCAAGGCTGCATTTATTTCATCGAAAATACAGCAAAAGCAGTAATTTTGTGAAATATTTTTACTCTATTTGAACATATTTGTAATTTATTTCTGTGATGCGCAGCTGTATTTTCAGCATCATTACTCCAGTCTTCAGTGTCACATGATCTTTCAGAAATAATTCTAATATACTGATTTATTATTATTACTTATTATTATTTTTAATTAGTTGAGTACATTTTTTCCCCAGGATTCTTTGATGAATAGAATCCAAATCATTTTTCATTCAGCATTTTTCTGAAATACAAAGCTTTTATAACATTATACACTATACAATTTAAAAGCTTGGAGTCAGTATAATTTTGTATTTTTGTTTTTTGTTTTGTTTTTTTGGGGGGTGGGGGAGGGAGGGTATTATAGAAATTATTACTTTTATTTGGCAAGGATGCATTAAATAGATCAAAAGTGATTATAAAGACATTTATAATGTTACAAAAAACGTCTATTTCAGATTAATGCTGTTCTTCTGTTCATCAAAGAAACCTGAAAAAATTCTACTTAGCTGTTTTCAACATAATAATAATAATAATAATAATAAAAAAACTTGAGCAGCAAATCAGTATATTAGAATGATTTCTGAAGATCATGTGACACTGAAGACTGGAGTAATGATGC
>NW_015539818.1:263792-292421 GCF_001515605.1 Sinocyclocheilus anshuiensis | reverse complement strand
TTCAATGTTTTGCTGTACTTTGGATCAAATAAATGCAGGCTTGGTGAGCAGAAGAGACTCCTTTAAAAAAAACATTAAAAACTTACATTTCAAAAACTTTTGATTGGTAGTGTATATGCTATATTGAAGTCAGAGCACCCTCACTAATTTAAGAAGCACCCTCAGCGATCTGAATCTGGAGCTGAGGTCATTTCAGCAGGAATCCAGGCGTTCGAAGATAAACTCACACAGAATGAAACTCGAGAGTCTCCACGCCCCGCCCACTCGAGACGAGTCTCCACGCCCCGCCCACAGCACAACACAACAGAAGAACCCACCCTAAACAACAACAACACTGTCCTCCGGTAGAGAAAGAAGACGTTCAAGACACGGCCTCCCCTGACACTTTCTCTGGACACCAGAAGAGGCTTTACACGTGAGAAGATGCATTCAGGCAACCTTGAGAAAGTGGGTTCGCTGAGGAAACGGACGCTGTCTCGAGGAATGAGCGAAGACGAGTCTCTAAGGCACATTATCAGAGACGTGAGTCAGTCACATCTGCTTTGTCTGACTCGATTTCTGATCTCTGATGGTCGCGTCTGCTGGATTACATTAACATTACCTGCTAGAAAATACAAAGCCTCTATAGCTTGATAATAATAATATTACATAACGCTCGACTCGGGCTGCTCTTCGGGTTTCTCTGACTGTAGCATCAGGATGTGACAGATAATGATGAAAACACACATCTTTAATTAAACAAACCCGAACATTTACGTGATTATTAGTAACAGTTTTACTGTAACTCTTCATAGATAAGGGCGTCGTGTTATTTCAGCAGAGCACACCCTCCGATGATGATGATGCTGAATCTCGCGATGAAACAGGGTGTAAAGATGATTTTAGGATGGTTTTTCTTTCTTCAAACACAGTCGTGATACAACAATAGGATTTATCTGAGCTGTCCATGTTTATCTTCTCGATTTACTGACTTTACTGAAAGCAAATATTAAAATCTTATAGTGTCGTTCTGACCAATGTGATTGTAAAAATCCTGCTTTGCTCAGTGATTTTATTAAGAAAAACTCAAATATTGCTCGCTGACGTCATGGTCAGTTCACAATCACATGATGTTTTATTGTCAGAGATGCTTACAGCAGCTTTTTTCCCTAAATAATGCAATATTGTATAAAAGGTTAGTGATTGTGTGTGTGTTTGTGCGAGCTGTCATTGTGATTTCAGCATCTTTTACAAATCACCTACAGTCCTGAAAGTGTTACCATAAATCATGAATCAGCATTTTTATGGGGTGGTTAGGGGGATTTTTTTAAATATACAAATGTAATGGTTCTTGTTATTTAAAGCAGAGAAACCTGATGATGTCAGAATATGATGTCAGAATTGGTCTCAAAACCAGGTATTAAAAGGATTTAAGGGAATAAAGAAAAAATAATCATGAACTGCATTTTTAAAATGTTATTTTAAGAAGTTTCATGAGCTGCACTTATACTGTTAGTAGGACAGTCACAATTGTGTTAATTTATAAATAAAAGGCTGGTTTCTGACTCCGTTTAAAGGGACGGGTCACTTTTAAGACTGATTGGGTAACTTCTTTGCATAATCAATATAAATTACATGTGGAACTCTCTCTCTCTATATATACACACATAACTGTTTTTAAAAGTTCATAACAGTTTAATTGAAACACCTCTCACAGTTCACTTTTGTCGACTAGCTCAGGTTAATTCACACACTTTCACAGTATTTATAACTCCTGTGATTATGAGGAATGATTGCCTCATATGAGTATGTGTGAGGGACTTTATCTAAATGAAATGCATACAGCGATCTCACTGTTGCTCAGTGCACTTGCAGTGGTTTATATACAACAGCATTCCTGCAGCAGACAGACTGCTCTGAATCATCACGTGATGTTTAGACAGAGAGAGTGAATGTGTGTGAATTCATAGGAGAGGATCGTGAAGTTTTAAGTTCATGCACTGTAAGCAGACACAGGACATGGTTTCAAAAACAAACAATTGAAGACGATTTAAAATCTAGTCACATGACACGTGGGATTTTCTTGAACAAAAGAAATAATTATATTATTATAAAAGAATGCATTTGGAACTATTTGCCTATATTATTATATATGATGCCGTTAAAACACACTTCAAAGTCACACGTTTTACCATGTTTTAGTACAAAATTACATTGTGTGACAAATAATGTAAATGACATGGAAATGCAGTTTGTCACTTAGATTTCTTTGTTGTTGTATACTTCTAATCAATAATGTAATTGTTGCTTTTGTCCTGCAGGCAGAAGAATCGAGCAGACACCTGTCACGCAGCGATAGCAGATATGGATCATTAAAAAGAGGACAAAGACAAGAAAGCCATGTTAGTATTGTGATGATTGCAGCTTAAGCGTTTGCTTTTAGGCAGTGAATTGATAGTGAATTATAGAGCAGAACATCACTCTTCCAGTGTGCTTAGAGGAATAGTTCAGCCAGAAATTAAAATGTGCTCTTCATCAGGCCATCCGAAATCAGGATGAGTTTGTTTCTTCATCAGATTTGGAGAAATGTAGCATTGCATCAGTGTCTCAGCAATGGATGCTCTGCAGTGAATGGGTGCCGTCAGAATGAGAGTCCAAACAGCTGATAAAAACATCACAATAATCCACAGCACTCCAGTCCATCAGTTAACATCTGGAGAAGACAAAAGCTGAAACACATCCAGCATTAATACGTTTTTAACTCAAATACGAGTTCATAATCCATAATAACACTTCCTCCATTGAAAAAGTCATATAGTTTTGGATTATTATTATTATATGTGTTTTTATCAGCTGTTTGGACTCTCATTCTGACGGCACCCATTCACTGCAGAGCATCCATTGCTGAGACACTGATGCAATGCTACATTTCTACAAATCTGTTCCTTTAAGTCTCTCTTACAGAACTATATTTGCTGAACAGGATGTACTAATTAGTTTTAAGATTTTAAATATTGGTTTGTTTTGTATAGCAATGAAAATTTGTCCTTTTTTTTTTTTTAAGAGTGAAGATGATCTACTTTCTGAAAACATAGAAATGGTAAGTTTTTCACCTTTTCTACCAAATTTGATGTTTACTGCTATGAATTACATAAGCTGCTGTTTCATAAAAGTGGCAGTGACATGTGATGCATGCTAAGCTAGGCTCCAGGCAGTAAAGGTCAGTGCTACAGTATAATAAAAGAGTCCTGAAAGTGAGCTGAGACACATGAAGTCTGGAGGGTTTGAGGAGCAGGTGTGGAGGTGCTGAGGGCTGTGACTCACGTAAGGTGAGTCTGAGTGAATCATAAACAGGTGTGTCTCCAGTCTTCGTGTAGATGAGCAAATCATCGTTACACATTTCTCATGCACTGACTCATGAGCCTCTCCTCAAGAGCACATGACTGCTAAAGTGATCAAACCAGACTGAGTTTTTGTCCTGTTCTTCCTGGAGCATTGCTTTGGTTCTCATTAGGTAGATAAACAGATTATAAGAAAGAAAAACAGAAGGATATTATTGAAGGCATAACTTATGTATTTAGGCTACGGTTGTTTTAGCTGGAATGCTGATGGTGCTTAAACACTCTTGCTCGAGTCTCTTTGTAAGTTTGTCGGCATGCTAATTTGAATCCATTTTCATTTGAAAAGTCTAATAAGACTCGTTTCAATCATGAACGACACATCACCGTGCACTGAAAAAAAATTATTAATTGAATTTACAATTTTTTTTTTTAAGGTCAGTGGTTGCAATCAATTTATTTTAGCTACATTTAAATAAACAAATTTAGTTGAGTAACTTTTAACTAAATTTGTTTATTTAAATGTAGCTAAAATAAATTGTTTGCAACCACTGACCTTAAAAAAATGTATTATCATTTTTTTTCAGTGGTTATCGAATATATCAGTTGAGTTAATGGTACAATGTCTGACTCATAATGCACATAATCCTGCAGGAAAAGTCACTGATCAGTCCTTGTTATAAATAAAACACGACAAAATACGACAAAACAGGAACGCCGGGCCGAAGAAAACATAAGCCAGATCCCCGACAAAAACACACAAGAGAAGAGTCCACAGTGAGAAAACGAACACTCACAGCGAAATTCAAAACAGCATTAAAAAGATTATATCTCAGTTTGGAGTAGAAACAGAATTATATCATTAGGAAGCTGAGACGTTTTGTGCAGAGTTTGTTTTGTTCATGTCACATGTTCCTTTATTTTCTGACAATACAGCAGGGGTGTATTCCAGAAAGCAAGGTTAACTTACCATCTGCTAAACCCTGAACTCTTGGTTGATTAACCCAAACCTTGCTTACTCGAGGTATGTTGGTTTCAAAAACGCATCCGGGAGCAAGTTCATTTAGCCCAGAGCACGTTCCTGGTTAACACACACGACTTTCTCAAAAGAGCGACGAATCGACGAGTCACTATGGAAACGGATGCTAAGAAAAAGTGCGCCATACTACTTTCTGCGCCTTTCTTCTTCTTCTGTTCAGAGGACATTTGCATACTTGGTTCATATCGCCACCTAACTGGTGGTTGTGCAGTCATATTTCTTTTTTTTTCCGTTTAATCTTTAATCTTTGAGAATAAGAATTATATTGTTGGTTTGATGCTAATTATATAAGTCTTATCAGATATGTATTTGTATATAAATACATTATAGAAAATGCCGACCCATGATGTGTGAGATGATAATATAAAATGAAATAAATATATAATATAATAAATAAAAAATTACCTTGTTATAATAGCGTTTTATAATTTGTGACCCTGGAGCACAAAAGCAGGCGCTGGGGGATATTTGTAGCAATAGCCAACAATACATTGTATGGGTCACAATTATTGATTTTTCTTTTATGCCAAAGATGATTAGGATATTAAGTAAAGATCATGTTCCATGAAGATATTTTGTAAATTTCTTACCATAAATATATCAAAACTTAATTTTTGATCAGTAATATGCATTGCTAAGAACTTAATTTGGACAACTTTAAAGATGATTTTCTCAGTATTTTGATTTTTTTGCACCCTCAGATTCCAGATTTTCAAATAGTTGTATCTCAGCCAAATGTTGTCCGATCCTAACAAACCATACATCAATGGAAAGCTTATTTACTCAGAAAATCTCAATTTCAAAAACTTGACCCTTATGACTGGTTTTGTGCTCCAGGGTCACATTTATACAGATAACTCGCTGAAGTGAACTAACCCTGAAACAGAAGCTACTCCGGAGCAGGTTATGTTCAGAGAATAAGTTGCTCTGGCTACTTACATACCCTAAAAGTTACCTCCGTTTTTGGAACCTCATGCTGAGTTTATCTGCTTACTTACCCTTAAACATAACCGGGAATGTCACATAACCTGCTTTCTGGAATACCCCCCAGGTATTGTCTTATAGACCTACTGCCAATGTTAACTGATACTACCCACGAACTGATGGTCTAAAAATTAAATTCATGTTGTTAAAGCATCTACCTAATGTGACATGTTTTTGTATATTTGTAAAACCTTGATTTGTAAAGGTGAATGCATTATATGGTGATAAGAAAATATTAAGAACCTATAAATATTTTATAATTTGATATAATTTCTTACTCTATAAAAAAGGCTATTGCTATGATTAAAGAACTTGCCAGAGTTTCAAGGTCTGTGACAATAAATCTCCTAAAGATATTTGATGCATAGCCTATTGCTCATCCCTAAACGTCTCGTAAAATGAGGTGTGTGTGATGGTTTAACATGGCAGCTTCTTCATATCTGAATGGACTGCTCTTGTCCAGAATAAACTGAAATATGCTGCAGCTTTAATAGGAACTTTGGCTCATGATACTAACATTGTTTGTCTGATGAGAATGAGAGGTCAGACTGTTGTGGAGAGCATGTTTTACACACACTATCAAGTAAAACATATGTAGAAATATGTTATATCACCTTAGAAATGTCACCTTGATGTTTTAGTGATAAAAAAAATACATGGATTGTGAAAAGCACTATAAATAAATACTGGATGTAGCTTTAAATGTAAAAGTGCTCTATGCAGGATTTTTGGTTACTGTCTGTAAACACAGCATTCAAACTTAGCCCCTCCTTGTGGGCGGGCACAACACTACCAGAAGCCACGCCCCTTGTCAGCTGACAGAACGCACACAGCCAAGTATCACATGAGACAGCGGCCCAAGAGCAGGACAATTGAGTGATCAGCTGTTTGTGCATATATATATAATATACATTTTTTTTCAAATATTGTTAATCATGCATAAATGGCATTTTTTGTGTGTATATGAGCAAGCAGTTACGCTAATAATTAGATGACTGGCTGTAATTTTCTGAACGAGTGTAGCCATCTTCAGTTTAGCTTGCTAATAAACCAGAAAATACAGCCAGTGTCTCTGTGGACACCAACACACTTCTGCTGGATCATGTATTGATGTGATGTATCCATGATTGAGAGGGATTATTTTTGTACGAGTCTATACTTTGTTTTTGGGAAAATCCTGTATAGTGCACCTTTAACAAATGAAAATAGTAAATTAAACTGTTGTAGGATTGATAGATATTTGTCAATAAAATAGAAAGGTGCAATAACCAGACTCTCTTTTCAAGGTGAAGGAATAATGTGGCATTGAGTATGACGGGGCGGCGCAGCCTCAGTCCATTTCAGTAATATTGCTTGCCATGTTAACTTGGAAGTCAAAATGAGAACTGATGCAGATAACCGTTGCTCAATATTGCATGGTCGTAACATGCAGTTTTGGTGAAACAGGGTCCGAAATGTTTTGTGATCGGATCAGTGAAACCATTGTACCAAAATACACACCAGTTATGTTTAAAATCCCAGCTGCCCTGTTCTTTCATTTGCCTCCTCTCCTGTTTGCTCATAAGCTGCTTGTCATGGCCATTTGACTGAATGTGTATACGACACTTGGCCTCTTGTGAAAGTGACAGCATAACATGACTCAAAGAATGACGAAATTCACAAGCGGTCACAGAAGACACTCTTGACGCTGGTTTTAATAGCAGACAGAGCGGTCGATGGAGATCCTCCTCAGACACCCTTAATATGCTGAAGCCTTCAGAGAGTCAAACTCGTGTCTTTTCTGACCTACAGGACTCTAAAGAAAGTCAGATCTGGACCAATTTGTTCTTTTAGCTGTTTAAAAGAATGGGTCTTTTAACGGACGGACGGACGGACAGACAGATAGATATTCAGACAGACAGACAGACAGACAGACAGATAGATAGATAGACAGATAGACAGACAGACAGACAGATAGATAGATAGATGTCGATAAAATGTCTCTAGCATGTTTTATGTTGCTAACATTTTTATGGCATGATTAGCATGTTTTTAGCACACTGTTAGCATGTTGATAGCATGTTTCTAGCATGATTAGCCTGTTGTTAGCATGTCTCTAGCATGATTAGCATGCTGTTAGCATGTTTTAGCATGATCAGCATGTTACTACTATGTGGCTATCAGGATTAGCATGTTGCTAGCATATTTCTAATGTGATTAGCTTGTTGTTAAAATATCCTGACTCTACCTTACAAACTCTCCTTTATGAAAATGAACCATGGTTTTATGAAAGTAAAAGCAGCCATGTTTTTTTTGGCGTATTGATTACATTTGTATAACCACAGTTTTACCTCAAATACCATGGTTAAACTATGGTTAGTGCTGCAAAACCATGATTACTTTGTGGTTACCATGGTTTTTTGGTTTTATTTGTAATAGAACCATGGTTAATTTTCGTAAGGGCTGAGACGTTCTGAGCATCTCTGCTGCCAGTGCTTGTTTTGAGGGTGTTTTGTTCCCCTGTGCAGATGGAGCTGAGAGCGAGCTACGAGGGTTGTCTGCAGGAGGTGCGGACCCTGGAGCTGCAGCAGGAGGCTCTTCTGTTCCAGGTGGACTGTCTTCAGGACACCCTCGAGGGCACAGAGGAGATGCTCGCTGAGACCCAGAGAGACAATCACAATCTCACAATGGTACTGTAGAGATGTGTGAGACCGATGTAAACGATAGAGGTCTGTTTCAGACCTAAGCGGGAAAACTTTTGTAAAAGATTACTTTTGACTGAGTAATGGAATCATTGCATGGACTTCACGTCCTTCTGTTTGACTCACTGTGATTTTGACCGCAGGAGCTGGAGCGAGAACGAGAGATGAGGAGGAAGTCGGAGGACATGCTTGCCTCATTAAAGCGGGAGCTGGAGAGGTTAAGAGAGGTGAGGAAAGACTAAGCTTGCGTAATCACATTTAGAAACGAACAGAAACTATAGCGTAAAGCCAAAGGAGAGACAGGCTTTCTGTGTGCTTACGTAACCGTATTTGGAGAACCTTGCCATTTATCATAAAACATGTTGAAAATGTGCCTGGACATGTTCTGGTGTATGAAAGAGGCTTGAGCTTCTGGAGGATGTGTTTTTACGAGTGCTCAGTTGTAAGTAAGGGATAATGAAGTCAGTTTAAACCCCAACGAAGGTGATAAATGTGGAGTGGAAGGGTCTTGGATCAACCTAAAAGGTTTATTTTTTTCCAAATAAACAAATAAATGGACATGAGATGTACAGTACTTGCAAAAGTCTTGGAGACGTTGTTCTCCACAGTTCTTCTGGATTGAGTCTGTCTCAGTTTGTTCTGTTTCTTCATGTGACTCCAGACAGACTGATGATGATCAGATCAGATCAGATCTCTGTGTGCAGCACAAAAATCTCACTGGATTATTACAATTAATGGTAAAATGAATGTTTGGAAATGTAAACTGATATTTCCTACTGACACACTACAGCAAAAGATGGAAATAACTTAAAACCATTTTTAGCTGCTGAAAATACTAGTGTTCTAAGGCTTTTGCACAGTACTGTAGATTTCAGTTGCAATTATTCTATTATGTGAGCAAAATAAAGTGTAGAGTGATACGCTAGAAAGTACTGTATTGTCTCCTACACCCACAAGAGGGCACAGTGAGCAAATATAAACCAAATAAAGTGGCCCACTTTTATTTAAAACAGTGAAATGACATGACTTTGTTCAAAGTGCATGATGTTTTAAACAGATAAGTGGAGGTGCATCAGTAATATGAGAAGACAAGCGCTTTAACAGACAGTGTAATGCATAATGTTGACACAGAACAGCAGACTGTCATTCTGAAAGCAGGTTAGCAGGTTAACTGTTAACCCCACTAGTCAAACAGACTGTGCAGTGCAAACAGTGCACTGTGAAATAATGTTGTGTAGCTGGGTACAGCTAAATGCTTAGCAACAGACTACCAATCGTGTGCCTCAAATAAGTTTACACAATGTGCAAAATGCAAGATTTAATGTTAAATATTTTCCAAAGGTTAGAACTCAGGGTCTGCACTCAGTCACACACACCTTTGTGCTATTCCTGTTATACAGTATTTTAGAGTAAAGGATGCAACAATACAGTTAGCCCACGGTTCAATAAATACCTCAGTTTTTAACCACGGTTTTCAGTTTGGTTCTGATGGCTTGGCACATCAGAGTATTTTGTGCGATCTGTGATTTAAAATTCTATTTAAAAAAAACTAATCAGTTCACTTCAATTAAAACTTATAGTAAACTTCTGTACACTGTAGAAAAACATGGATTATCATATGTCATATCATATTATCAATTTTCTTTTGAGAGAAGTATTATTTTTATGGACTTGCCATTATTTAGTGCTATAAACACATGTAATGTCTGTTTCATTCATACTGGAAGCCGGAGGGCGCACTTGTGCAGAAAATCCACATATGCATCACAGAAGTACTAGAACTGATGACGCTCCAGGAAATCCCTTATATGGAAAAAGGCATTGCTGTAGCTGAACAAAAAGAATATAGAAACGCTTAAACTGATCAAACATAAAGACAATAAACACTCGACTGCAACAATGTATAGTTTATCAGTGTTCTTAAAACTTCCTCTGGTATTTTAATAATAAGTAGGATTTATGATCCATTGCTAATTGACATAGCCTTTATTACAGTGTAGGATATATGTCTGTGTCATTCTGTGATAAGAAGCCACATCAGATCACAAAAGTTAGTTTTTTCAACACTTGACTGTTGTTGTGGTATAAAAACATGTTATAATGTTTTCTTTTGTTGGACAGCAGGTTTAGAAACCCGTGTCATTTTAAGTCATCTCAAGGGAAGATGTTTGGCGTGTGTTGCTTTGTCAAATGCTCATTATAGCGGGGAGGCGTTTCCTCATCTCAGCACGCAGACTCACGGACAAACAAACAGCCGGTTTGGAGAGAAATAAAATGCATGGAAATTATTTAAACGCAATACTGGAAAAAATAATGCTCTAATTGGTCGAACTCTTCATCTTTTTCTGTTGCTTGATTTGAGTACTGAGTGTGGACAGAGGCGTCACCAGGTTTGTGCGTAGTTTAAAGTGACAAATCGTGACAAACCAGCGTACTTTGAGGTCAAAATGCGTATCCGCTACGCAAAATGCATACAGGTTGACAGGTCTGAGAATATAGTTAAAATTCCCCAATTAAAAAAGAAAATTCCTCAACGCATCTACTTAAGCAAACATTAGCTATGTTTCCATCCACCTATTTTTATGCGCATTTTGGACTATCGCATTATAAAAAAAAACGCTGGATGAAAATGCGGAGATGTGCATAAATTCTAAAAATGCGCATAAAAAAACTTATGCACACATTTGAGTAGGATAAACTTTTTATCCGGTAAGAAAAAATGCGCATCAACTACGATGGAAATACATTTACCGAATAAATTCCTCCATGCGCATCGAAAAAGTAATGTGACTTTGCACTATGAGACGAGATAACTTGAGTAGCCGCGAACCGATCTCGTTCACAGCATCTATATGTTGTTATGGTTGTTCTGAAATGCCTGAGCAAAGTCTGTCGTCAAAGTATTTCTGTATAATTGTCTTACACGACTGCATTCACAAACAGCTGGCATCTACCTCCGAAAGCATTGACAGCATTTATTGTGTTTCGTCTGCTCGCGCTGAGGCGCAAGTAATTTATCATATATGAAAATTAATATATTCAGTGGCTTCTCCTAGTTTTCTCCTAGTGATATTTAGTGCCAGTTTACCAGGAAGTGACGATTTTGTTCTCTTTGACTCGTTGGATGGAAACGGTGCTTTATTCGCAAATGCTTTATGCGATATTCCAGTTTTGTGCATAAGTTTAATTCGAATCTTTGGATGGAAACATTTCAAATAAGTTAAAACTATAATTTCGCCAAGACCAAATTCTACGAAACAGAAACAGATTAATTCATTGCTTAGAGTCTGTTAGTTCACTTCACGAGTCTTGGGGTCACGTCACATCCTTATAGGTTAAAGCTATTTATTCCTACCTTTATAGTCCACCAAAAAAAGTCCACTTTTCAAGTGAACAATGCAGCAGTGCCGCATCTAATGAACTGAACTAACAAAAACACACTGTGTCAGCTGCGTCGTCATCACATCCAGCTCCTCGTGACACGCCTAAAATTCAAATGCAGAGGTTTTTGCATTTACATCTGCAATTTCTTTTTAATTCAGTGACTTGCGTAATTCAGATTTTAATTTGACAGCTCTAATAATAACCGGCTGTTCTGAATCCTGTGAAGTGATCAGCACATATAAAAAAATTACCGTGAATTTAACCGTAAAAGACTGTAAAAAATGCTACAATAAAAACCTGTTAAACAGTAAATTCCCCTACTATATACGGTGAAAAACTGTATTGGACATTACATGTAGTTTTACGGTAGTATACCGTTTTTGGAAGTGAAAAAGATTGACCGTAAATTGACATTCCCAGAATTCCCTGCGTTACATTTCAAATTTGATGTTTTTTTGTTGTTGAAATAACTATGTTTCTTCTTAATTTTTTCTTATCAGTTGTGTACATTAGGGTTGTATGTTACATCTAATGTTGTTCAATTAATGTTTATTGCATTATTTAGTTTCATGTGTGTTACCATGATGGTGTTTAGTGTTTGCGTGAATGACACTGTGCACCTTCTATATAATGTTAATATTTAAAAGCTGCTTGTGATAGGCCTTGGTTCATCATCTCATCACCACCTGCTTTTGGTGCGCAGTGTATTACAAAGGTACAAAACGGATTTCAGTACTTCAGTGGGTTGGTTATTAACATTATATCAGTTAATGAAATTACGGTATTTAACTGTAAATTTAAGTTACAACCGTAAAACCTAAAACGCTGCTACCCTAATTTTTACGGTAAACTTCTGGCAACGACAGCTGCTGGTTTTTTACCGTAAAATTTACGGAATTGTTTTGACCGTGTACAGTTGAAAACGAGCACACGAACAGCATGTTTGACAAGTCACTGTTGATTTCTAGGTGTCAAGATTGTTTTGTGTTCCTCTGCAGGAAAGAAGCAGCGAGCCGCTTCAGTCGAGGCCGGCGGGGCCCGTCTGGTTCCAGGCCACTCCGGAGGGGACGTCAGTGGACCGAGACGAACAGACGCTCGCACACAGCGAAGGCACCTCCGTGGATCTGAACGTGAGCCAGCTGTTACAGCTGAAGAAAGCGGTCAGCCAGACACTGAGTCCATCAGTGTTTCACAGTCAGAAGCCTGGTGCTCAGGGTGGAGATGATAACGACGAAAGCAGCGGCTATGAAGACGCTCCGTCCGAGTTCTCGCCGAGTCCGTCCACTCCAGACACGCAGCCGGATGGAGCTCTGCAGGACAGCGAGGCTGAAGAGGGAGGAGGTGGCATGAGTGACTCCGAGTCCGGCCTCTCTAAAAGTTCCGATTCTTGTGCTCTCTCTTAAATTATTCTAGTGTTGTAAAACGATTAATCGCGATTAATCGCATCCAAAATAAAAGTTTTTGTTTACATAATATATATGTGTGTATTGTGTATATATATATATATATATATATTATTTATATTCTAATACACACATATGCATGTATTACATGTATTTACATGTATACATTTATATTCATATCATTTATATTATATAAATATATTTAATAAACATAACATATTTTTCTGAAATATATACATGCATGTGTGTATTTATATATGCATAATAAATATACACAGCACACACACACACACACACACTTATTATGTAAAGTAAACTTTATTTACTTTATAAAATTGTATTTCCCGATTAATCGTTTGACAGCAGAAAATTATTCATAAAAGTGCTGATGAACCTAGATTCATTCACTTGATCCAAGTTACCTTTACTTAAACAGCCTTTGCACAAACGTTAGAATGAAGACTACTTAGTTATACTCATCAGTCAAAGTTATTTAGGAAAAGAAGGAATCTGCACTTTGTTTGTGCTGGACTTTTTAGGCACACGAGACACTTCACAAAAACATTGCTTTAGGGTATCTTTTTCATTAGTGTGCCAGCAGGAAATATCTTTTCCTGCATTTTACATAAATTTTACATTTCCAAATATTCCTTCTGCAAATAATAATAATCTAATGGGATTTTTGTATGAACAAGGAGATTCCTGGAACAGTTTGTCTGCAAACTCCCTTAAAACTCTGCAGTACCTTGCAGTACGTAGGAAAAAGCTGTTTAAGGTGGTGAACCTAATATTAATATTGATTTAATCTACTTAAGTTAAAGCAGCTGCATGTAGTTTTGTGTGTTTTTGCGACTTTGGAGCTCCCCACAGTTAATGCCGAGTTCACACTGCACGATTTTAGCCCGATTTTTCACTCGCCGACAGGTTTTGTGAAATCGCAGACAGATGCCCGAAATCGGAGGCAAATCGGTGCTCGTTCACGCGAGTGGCAATCACACCATGTGAATTATCGAAGACGCGATCTGAGGGAATCGCTGACGCCCGTGAAATATTTGGCATGCTAAATATCTGGAGCTGTCGGCGATTCACAATCACGCTGTGTGCAATGATTTCTGACTGAAAAACAGATCAGCGATGACCTACAGCCAATGAAAGACCAAGATACAGGGCAGCGGGAAGTTCGGGGAGGAGTTATATACGTTATATGTAATGTAGTTTGCGGACCAGTGTTGCCAAATCTGCGATTGCCGCCGGTTGTTTTTTATGTCAGCAGGTTGAAGCGACCCCAATAACGTGATATTTAGGCCCTGGAATGTGAATTGTACCAGGAGAACCCCGCCAAAAAAATTTGTATTTTACCCCCCGAACGCGATTTTTACTGGGGGACCCCCTCGAAAGCAATTGGGTTATTTTCAGGCTAGTTTTGAGTAGTAATTGGGCGGGTTTTGTAGCGAAAACCTGGCAACCCTGCACCAGACAGAGCTGTCGGCGATTCTTCCTATTGTGAAGTCATGCAGTGTGTAACCTCCTGTCGTCGTTCCATCGTGCAGTGTGAACACAGCAGCAACTGAATGCTACCCCAGATAGTCGTTCAGTGTGAAACCAACGGCGATCCGACGAGTTTGAAAATCGTGCAGTGTGAACACAGCAGCAACTGAATGCTACCCCAGATAGTCGTTCAGTGTGAAACCAACGGCGATCCGACGAGTTTGAAAATCGTGCAGTGTGAACTCGGCATAAGTGAGTGAAATCCACTGTCGTTATTACAGTGATACAGTAGCTGTACACGTGCATTTGTTGCCGTTTTGTTTGTGGGATTTCGTACCCGCTCACCAAACTCACACACTCCCAGAACAGACGTTTGCGAAAGAAACAGAAGCCATTCGCCTGATTATAAATCGGTGTACCAACAGACTGATTTCGAAACTGATATTTCAAGGTATAAGTACACAAGTGCTAAGAAGACAACACAGTTTGCCTGTGGATTTAGGTTTTAGTCTCTTCTTGGTGAGATCTGCCGTCGGTCGCATAAAAGGTTTCGTCTTACAAGTTAGTCATCTAATTTTTTCTTTACGACTGGTCATATTTATTTTTTTATTCGGTTTCGTAGTTTATGCAACTGGCCCCTGATCAGTGTGTGGCTCAAACCATCTGTTCATCATATGGACTCTTGTTCATATGAAAAAAAATTAATAAATACTTGTACTAGTTGATTTTAATACTTTACAGAGTTATTATGTGCAAGAAAGGGATGTTTTTGTTGAAGTTGTATTTTTTATATTGATGTTTTAAAAAAAAAATGTACATTCAGTAACACGATTAGATTTATAAATCTTATGCTTTAGATTCTTAATTTTGTAGAAGTGCTCAAAGCTTTTATGAGACAAATTCTAAACCAGAAAAATTCTTATTATGGCAAAGGTTTTAAAACATTTTTCTAATTAAAAAAAATATGACGATCAGTTGTGCTGTTAAGATCGCAATGATGAATCATAAAGTTTTTTTTTTGTAGTTTTTCCCCACGAGATCGTGTTTCTCAGGGAATTTCTAAAACTTACTCATTCCTTACTAATAATGTAACTATGTATCCTAAAGCGCTGGTTCTGACTTCCAGACAATCCAACACAAGATGTCTTTACTACTAAGATAAGTAGTTTTTATATTTGAACTCATTCGCCTATGAAATGCATGATTCATTGAAATGCTGGAGCTGGTAAAAGAAGACAGTGGGGTTCATTAAAAAATAAAATAAAATCTGATTTGTGAAATGGGCCCAATGTTTGCTTGTGTGTTTTTTTTTAAATAAACATCTTATGCTCAAAATGGATGTCATTTTTAATTGTTTATAATGGTAACACCTGTGTGTTCAACTGAATAATGCAATTAGTTGAGAAGCTTTATGGCAACATATAATACTAACTTATGAATCTGATGAACTAGGGTGTGCTGTTCCCATGATGCTCTATTTTTATCCAAAATGTTTAAAGCATTGTATCAATATCAAACTTGGCATTAGCATGTCATAGCCCAATAAAATATGGTATTGCGTGTTTTCCACACGTGTAGCTGTATGTCTTTGTGTGCTCTTTCAGTCACAGGCGTGTTGATGAGCAGTGTGTACAGGTGCATCTCAATAAATTTGAATGTGGAAACCTTTGCAGGTGTTTTGAGTTGATTAGCTGATTGGCATGTCACCATATTCTAATTTGTTGAGATAGTGAATTGGTGGGTTTTTGTTAAATGTGAGCCAAAATCATCACAATTAAAAGAACCAAAGACTTAAACTACTTCAGTCTGTGTGCATTGAATTTATTTAATACACGAGTTTCACAATTTTAGTTGAATTACTGAAATAAATGAACTTTTCCACGACATTCTAATTTATTGAGATGCACCTGTAAGTACAGCAGCAGGTTGTGTTGATGTATCGGGTGATTGTGTTCTTACACCCACACTTCTACTGCACACACCCTATTTCTACAGGCCCAGTCGTACTTCAGAGATTTTTATTCAGTTATGATATCTGTTTTTATTCTTGTTTTGTCATTCCAACATTGCAAGTTTAGTTTCAGTTCTCTCTTTAATTGTTGTTTCAGTTTTTTCTTAAGTTTAACTGTAGTTTTCCCTATATTTTTAGCTTTAGTTGTAAGGATGCCAAAATTAACATTATTAATCTCGGCATGATCTGATTGGCTCTTTGATGTAATCTGCACCCAATGAGCTGCATGCTTCCTCTGGCTCCAGCATTTGAATGCCTTGCCTTATGTTGGCTGTAAGCTGGTCTCACTGTGTTTATTTTCCTCAACTGTAACTTGTCAGGATGACCTCTGTAATGTATTGCATTAGGGAGGGATGGGCAAGATGAAGCCTTACTAAGATTTGAGGCTTTATCCTGGGAGGTGCTGGCTAATGATTTGAATCTTTGATACACTGCCAGTTGACGTCATTTTGTGGTGGACATTAAAATGTAATGACCACAGAAGCGCTGGCAGAACGGTGCATCACCTCATCAACACACGAAATGTTCCATTTTGATCCTCTGTTCATGTTTTTTTTAAGCTACATAAGTGTATATAATGTTTGTAAATCAATATGCGAAATAAAATATTTTGATTGTTTCAAACTGTTATCAGTGATCTTAAAGGAATAGTTTACTCAAAAATGAAAATCAGCTGAACATGCTCAGCCTCAGGCCGTCCCAGATGTAGATGAGTTTGTTTCTTCATCAGATTTGGAGAAATGTATCATTCCATCACTTGCTCAGCAATGGATCCTCTGCAGTGAATGGGTGCCGTCAGAATTAGTATTTTACAAACACGCAGCTTTTGTCTTCTCCAGATGTTAACTGATGGACTGGAGTGGTGTGGATTATTGTGATGTTTTTATCAGCTGTTTGGACTCTCATTCTGACGGCACCCATTCACTGCAGAGCATCCATTGCCATGACTATGCTGCAAAGATGGAAGATTAAACAAATTTTTAGTTACTTTTTTAAGGAAAGTAATGTTACGTTATTTTTTAGTTACTTTTTCTGACCTGGTCTGGGCTTGCTTGTTTGTTTGTAATATACATATATGTATATATATATATATAAAAGTTTTTTGGCTATTTTTGGAAAATGTAAAGTGCTTTGTCACCAAAAGTGAAATGAATACGCCTCAGGCTGAAGGAAATGCAAATTCACATCTGTACAGTAGAGGGCGCAGCTCAAACAAACCTTTCAGCTGTGCTGACATTTTGGATTACATGAAGAATAAGTTGCAAGAGAAAAAAGTTCAAACATTCTGAATGAATAAATGTTTATCTAAAGTCATTTTTGCTTATTCGTATAGTTGAACTGGATCATTGAAGGTCAGCAGCAAAGACAGTGATTAATAAAATGGGATTAAATACATGAAGAATATTTGTGTTATTTAACATTTAATTATTGCAGGTTTGCATCATATTCTGAGTTTGCATTTCACTGTTTTGATTCAATTTGAAGAATACTGAATCTGTTTTTGTTTGTGTGCAGGTGAGATGAGTAAACACATGTTCATATTTAGTCTAGAACTACAGTAACATCATGTTCACACAACGCTCTGCACTTACTCCTGATTTCTGTCACCGTGGCAACACCGGAGCTGTCAGTCAATACATGGAAACAAAGTAACTGGTGTTACTTATTTGAAAAAGCAACTCAGATATTTTCTTGTAAATGAACTAGTTACTTGGAAAAAAGGAACTCTGATTACTTAACTCGTGTTGCTTGTAATGTGTCACCCCCAACACTGCTCACAACATCTCATGACAAGTCATTTCAGCAATGCTAGAGAAAAAGCACTGTAGTGAACAAAACAGCAGTTTGTACTGCAGACCCAGTGAAATGACATTCTGCACATGGCTTGAATGACAATGAATCAAACTGGACCTAAGATTTTACAGCACACCAGAGCCACTCTGTAAGTATAAGAGTGATACAGTCCATATATTGTTGCATTGGAGGGAGTACAACTCTGAAAACACCTGATGAACCTGCTCCATGACTGCTTATGATCGCTTTTCTTGTCTTTTGAATATCTCTCTTTGTTTACATTGCTCATTTGCCTTGACTGTATTAAAGTCTTATCCTGATTGGTTGTTGAGCTCAGCATCGAGTGAGAGCAGGCAAATACAACCAAATGAAGTATTTGTAAAATCGGTGCAAAAGACCTGGACAAAAAAGGGCATATTTTGCTCTGTGCCTTGTTAGCATCAGAGACAATCCTGGACTTGTTCACTTGTCTCTGGCTGGACTTACACATCAGCCTTTATCCGTCCGAGGAGAATCATCTCTAAAGCTCTTCGAAATCACTGTTTGGACTTCAAGGTAACACTTTTGTTTTGTTCCAATTAAAGCTGCTTTAACAGTTAATAAAACTACTTTACATTTATCTAAAGGTAATAAAACCTGTAAAATAATGGCAATTACGTATTAAACATGAAAGGAGCGTAATATAATGATGCTGAGTTAAGGCTAATAACCCAGTGTACCCTTTTCTCTCTTGGTTTTTAGTCTGGTGCGCACCGCTGAATCATGCAGCACACATTCAGAGCCATCACACACTCTCCAGGGATACTCATCTGGAGGATCGAGGTAGGTTTGAAAGAAGAAGCTGATGGTGGAACACATTATTAAAGTCTGTTGAAGAAACACATGATTGAAATGCTTTCTATAAAACATGAAATATGAGAGGTGCGTGTCTGATGAGCTGCTGTCCCGTTTCACTTTGGTTCACTGATAGGAGCATCTATTGATCCAAGTATTTTGGACATTCCATGTAATATACAAGAATATAAGCCAACTACTGCATCAATGATTGGATGTATCGTATGCAAAACATGCAAATGTTAGTGTGAAGATGTTTCAAAGTAATTACATTGGACCTCTTTTGGTGCTTGATTTGCTTGATTGGTTTGATATTTTAATGTTTTAATAGGGTTATCAATAAAAAAAATGTGAGAAATTGCAATTGATAACATTTAAAAAACTAACTGAAAAAAATGTAAATTGCAATTAATCACACAACTTTGTTAACACATTCAACTATAAGAAAACTAAAGAACAGACCTTTGTGAAATGATCAGATTTGATTTGAGTTGTGTGGATGGCACTTATCGTGTAAATTCTGTGAAAGGGACTGTCTGTGTCTCATGAGTCATAGGACTACAAACCACGGCCAAAGTTACGCAGAAAAAAAAAGTAGTCATTGATATATACAGCAACTGAAACAATCTGGGCTGCATTTCTCAAAAGCGTCATGAGGTAAGTTGATTGTAGAGACCGTTGATGGCAACTAGGCTTACGATGCTTCTGGGAAATGCAGCCTTGTACATGATGTATTTGTTTTATGTTTTAGAAACAAAATGTTTGCATGGCCAAATAATACTGCTATCAAATCTTAACAAGTATGAAAACAGCTATTAGTTAAATATACGATAAATTATCCAATCAAATATGAGCCTATCCTAACTGTATGCCCTGCAATAAAAATAACTGTAGAAATTCATGATTTCTATTCTGTTCTATTCTATTCTATTCCGGTTGCAGCATTGCAAGGTCTCCTTTCCAAAAGAACGGCTAATGACATTCTTTTTTTTTTTTTTTATCAAGAAAGTACATTATGCTAATAAGCTTTGAAAATAACAATACAATCAAATCAGTCATTGCAGAGTTACAGACTGACAGTGATTTTACAGTGCTGGTTGCTGCAGCATGCAAAAACCGTGTACAGTACTACTGTAAACGGCCATTTGCTGTGTATAACAGAGGAGCAACATGAGGATATAACACCAAACACAGAAGCTTCTCTGCTTCCATCGTGAAGTGCAGTATATACAGCTGGACTGTACAGCAGTGATTGCTGGGGAGTAACACTTGTACTGTACAGGTCATTTGGTCAAGTTTTTAAACAAAGATTTTGGACAGGCTGTCAAGCTGTTTTCAAAGAAATGTCACACTTTCACACTTTTCCTTCTTCTTCCAGAAAATGGATCTTGTTTTGGTGCCAGAAAAATTTCATGGACAGTTTTATGAAAGTGACTGCTATTTATTGCTCTCAGTAAGTGAGAAAAACCTTTCCATGCTACTATGTTCTGTTGTGAAAAGATGAAATTGCATGTGGGTTCTGTCAGCTCTGTTGAGTGGCAGAGCTCTGTCTTTTCTTTGTCTCCCTGACCACCAGATCCTCAGCGGCTCAACCCTCCCTTCCCTCCCTGGTCTTCCACCTGGGTTCTGGATCCTACAGAGCTGCCCTCGGCCTTCCCTCTTGTTGTTTCTTTAGTGAGGGTATCCTGGCCACTGTCTGTCCTGTGTTGTCTTGTGATGTTTCTGTCTTTTTCAGTGTTTGGCCACGTGCTCTCTGTTTCACATCACATGTTGCACTCTCTCTGTTCTCCATCCTAATTGTCCTCTCTGTGTAATCTCCCTGTATTCTCTGTTGATTGTGGATGTTTCTCTGAGGTGTTGCCATGCCGTGTGAGCTTGGACAGTTTTTCCCCCTCAGGGCGGTTTGTGTTGTCTTTTGTTTTATTTTTTTAATTCTAATAACAAGCCCATTGTCCTCGCCTCACCCCTTCAGCCTAACCTAACAGTTTCTTGTTAGACAACTATTGGTGCATACACTCTAAAAAATGCTGGGTTAAAAAGGGAAAAACCCAGCTATTGGGTTGTTTTGTATTGTGGTTGAGTTGTTTTGACCCAGCTATTGGGTTGTTTTGACCCAGCGGTTGAGTTGTTTTGACCCAGCTATTGGGTTGTTTTGACCCAGCGGTTGAGTTGTTTTGACCCAGCTATTGGGTTGCAACCGCTGGGTCAAAACAACCCAATAGCTGGATTTGTCCCTTTTTAACCCAGCGCCCGGTTATATTTAACCCAGCATTTTTTAAAGTGTAGACATCATATAACCAAGCCTCATGTTTTACATGCTACTGTATGTCTTTCATCCATATGCAGACACGCAAAGCTGGCAAATCTGCATACTATGACGTTCATTACTGGATAGGCTCTGTGTCGACACTGGATGAACAGGGAGCTGCTGCTGTCTATGCCATTCAGCTGGATGAGTTCCTGGGCTCCTCGCCTGTCCAGCATCGCGAGGTGCAGCACCACGAGTCCAGCATCTTCTGCGGATATTTCAAACAGGGCATAATGTAAGCATCTGAAAACTGCAGTCCACACCTCACCAGGCATTTGGTCAAGTAAAGTTGTTTCTTTGATTAGTTTCAAAGCATTGCTTTTCCAAAAAAAAAAATGTCTCGGCTCTAATTATAATTGTGCAAAATAATTGATAAAACTTGTGCAAGTTAGACAAAAAAATACCAACAACAGTGGATGTAACCTAATCAAATTGCAAAACAACAAACATAATGGGTTGACATGACAAAATATAAATACATTAAAAATACTTCTACAAGTGGCTAAATGTAATAATAATTTCTAGGTGTTACCCAACTGAAAGTTGTGATTTTAGTTCTTTTTACAGACCCCCTATAATTGTTTAACTAAACCATTACTCAGCACTAGCTTTGCACCGGCTGTTAAATTGCCATTGGTTCATGAGAACTTCATAATAGGTGCAATATTTTAGTTTAATTTCTTCACACAGTCCATCAAGGTCAGACACAAGTAAAAGCATGATGTAACGAACGAGAGCGTGACAACAGAGATTCAAGTGCAAGCTTTTATTAAATTAGTGCGTAATCCAAACAGGCAGGTTCCAACACCAGCAAACAGTAATATCCAGGGCAAAACAGAAGAGTAATCCAAAACAAGCGATGGTCAGGGCAGGCAGCAAGCAATCACAATAAACAGAGAAACAGTCCAAGGTCAAAAACAAGGCAAGACAATGGCAATGGAAAGAAAAGCTCAGTAATGTCTGCTAGCAGTGAAACAAGACTTTGCGATGTGAGTCCTCCTGATTGGAACCAGCTGTGTATGCAATCAGTTCCTAGGCATGGGGTGTTATGGGAAATGGAGTTTGTGAGACAATGGTAAAGGTTCGGGATGGAGTGCCCTCTGGAGGAGCTTGTGGGCACTCCAGCTGGACATCTTGACACATGAACACACACTGGAGTGCAGAACTGGTGCAAACATATCCATATCTCTATAATCAGATGCTTTTTTAACCTCTCTGTTCTCACAGATGTCATTTTAGTTGTTTGTTTATTAATACATTTATTTTTTAATTAAGAGGGAAGCACATATTGATCTAATCAGTGTACCGCTGCTCAGACACTTCAACCTTCTGTTTATCCCTCAGCGAAGAACGAAGGAGAACTTTGCAGAGAGTATATCAGGGTTTTAACTCGTGCGCATCTAAGTAAAACATAGTTTGCTTTACAGGGCCCCCTGGTCTCTTGGGGCCCCTAAGTGGCCACTCATAGTTAGAAATGGCCCTGCTACTTATTATTGACACAAATTTGAATGTGTTTGGTCCATGAAGAGGACGGAAAGCATCAAATATATGCCTTTATATATCCTTAGTTATAAGTCAGGAGGGGTGTCATCGGGAATGAACCATGTGGAGACAAACACTTATAACATTCAGAGACTGCTGCATGTGAAAGGAAAATGGAAAGTGACTGGCACAGAGGTGAGCAAACTGTTTGTCTGAAAGGGATAGTTCACCCAAAAAAGAGAATTCTGTCATCATCTACTCAGCCGTAAGAATTTCGATCACCTTCAGAACACAGATGAAAATATTTTTAGAGGAATCTGAGAGATTTCTGCCCCTCCATTGACAGTCCATGCATCTACCACTTTGATGCTTCAAAGAGTTCGTAAAACCAGTCCACATTAATCGAGCGGTTTTAGTCCCAGTTTTCTGGAGAGACTTGATCGCTTTATATGATGAACAGATTTAATTTAATTTATTTTATTCACATATTTACATATTTAATTAAAAATATCTTCATTTGTTTTCCATTTTTGGGTGAACTATCCTTTTAAGTAGTGTCTTCTAGTACCACAGGTACCAAAATGGTCCCTAATGTGATTCTCAAGATACAAATTATCGAATGCACTGGCCAATTTGCAGGTGGAAATGAGCTGGAACAGCTTTGACACTGGGAGTGTCTTTCTGCTGGATCTCGGCAAGACCATTCTCCAGTGGAATGGCCCTGAAAGCAACAAACAAGAACGTCTGAAGGTATGAGTTACATGAGCGATCGTAAGGTTTTGGGTTCTTTTAGATCAGGGGTGCCCAACCCTGTTCTTGGAGATCTACGTTCCTACAGAGTTCAGCTCCAACCCTGATCAAACACAACAGAACCAAGATGCTTTTTTAACCTCTCTGTTCTCACAGATGTCATTTTAGTTGTTTGTTTATTAATACATTTATTTTTTAATTAAGAGGGAAGCACATATTGATCTAATCAGTGTACCGCTGCTCAGACACTTCAACCTTCTGTTTATCCCTCAGCGAAGAACGAAGGAGAACTTTGCAGAGAGTATATCAGGGTTTTAACTCGTGCGCATCTAAGTAAAACATAGTTTGCTTTACAGGGCCCCCTGGTCTCTTGGGGCCCCTAAGTGGCCACTCATAGTTAGAAATGGCCCTGCTACTTATTATTGACACAAATTTGAATGTGTTTGGTCCATGAAGAGGACGGAAAGCATCAAATATATGCCTTTATATATCCTTAGTTATAAGTCAGGAGGGGTGTCATCGGGAATGAACCATGTGGAGACAAACACTTATAACATTCAGAGACTGCTGCATGTGAAAGGAAAATGGAAAGTGACTGGCACAGAGGTGAGCAAACTGTTTGTCTGAAAGGGATAGTTCACCCAAAAAAGAGAATTCTGTCATCATCTACTCAGCCGTAAGAATTTCGATCACCTTCAGAACACAGATGAAAATATTTTTAGAGGAATCTGAGAGATTTCTGCCCCTCCATTGACAGTCCATGCATCTACCACTTTGATGCTTCAAAGAGTTCGTAAAACCAGTCCACATTAATCGAGCGGTTTTAGTCCCAGTTTTCTGGAGAGACTTGATCGCTTTATATGATGAACAGATTTAATTTAATTTATTTTATTCACATATTTACATATTTAATTAAAAATATCTTCATTTGTTTTCCATTTTTGGGTGAACTATCCTTTTAAGTAGTGTCTTCTAGTACCACAGGTACCAAAATGGTCCCTAATGTGATTCTCAAGATACAAATTATCGAATGCACTGGCCAATTTGCAGGTGGAAATGAGCTGGAACAGCTTTGACACTGGGAGTGTCTTTCTGCTGGATCTCGGCAAGACCATTCTCCAGTGGAATGGCCCTGAAAGCAACAAACAAGAACGTCTGAAGGTATGAGTTACATGAGCGATCGTAAGGTTTTGGGTTCTTTTAGATCAGGGGTGCCCAACCCTGTTCTTGGAGATCTACGTTCCTACAGAGTTCAGCTCCAACCCTGATCAAACACAACAGAACCAACTAATTAGGATCTGAAGGAGCACTTGATAATTACAGACAGCTGTGTTTCATCAGGGTTGGAACTGAACGCTGCAGGAAGGTAGATCTCCAGGAACAGGGTTGGGCACCCCTGTTTTAGATCGTAATGTCATGCTGCTCCTTGTTGACTGTAAGGGCATGATGCTGGCCAAGGACATCAGGGATCGTGAGAGAGGGGGTAGGCCAGAAATCGGCGTGATTGAGGGGGATGCAGAGGCAAACTCCCCGTCATCAATGGAAGTGATGGTGAGCATTTTGGGTGAACGGCCCTCTAAACTGCCCAGTGGGACTCCGGATGAAATAACTGACCAGGAGCAAATGTCTAAGCTCACCCTCTATCAGTAAGTGCTGTCAGTTCCAAGTTTACGTCTTACATGCTAGCTGTTTGTATTAACTAACATGTCGTTTGATTGAATAATCGGCTCACCTGATGTTCACGGGGTACTAGTTAGAATGTCTACCAATCCTCTAACAAACCTTGAACTTTGCAGTGTGTCGGACACTAATGGAGCTATGAATATCACAGAGATTGCAACCAGTCCACTTACACAGGACATGCTGAATCACGATGTAAGTGGTAATTTGTGTAAAATGCATTATTAATTTACTCCCATTAGACCATTGCAAGTCAATCCAAAATATAAATAAATATCATTTGATCAAATATTTACTTTCATGCAGTTGTGTTCATTTGTATTTAATTTGTTGGTCAGAAAGTAAGTTCGCAAAAATTTCTAAAGTATAGAAACCTTTTGATGAAAAAGGTTTGCACAGCTGTCACAGACCCTTTGAGAGATAATATTTGCATGTGAGTTAATTAGAAATTATATTCATTACCTTAAAATCCATTTCCACAAATGAATACATTCACATAAAAATTGTGTAAGGCATCTCTGCACTCGCCTCTGAGAATCATAGTTAACTACATGTCACACCGTGGCACACTAAACCGATAAATATAAAGGCCTAGACTTTATTATTATGAATATATATCATATGTCAGAAAAAAAAAAATCAAAAGGAGTAGACTAATGCTGTCACAATCTGCTCCACAAAGAACCAGAAGGAATCCATTCAAATAGTAGAGTTACTTTAATTACACCACACAAAAGATGAGTAGCGAAGTAAAATGTGTATTAAAACACAACCAACACCAGACGATGAACAGAAAGAGCTGAAGGGGCTTAAATACACAGGCAAACAAACTCAGGCGTGCTCTAATTAGTAACAATGAATAATCATGACAACTGATGATAGGTAGGAACAAGTAAAAAAAAAAAACAGACCATCCATAAAACCATAAAATCCATAAAAATTAAACTGAAACAATAACAGAACGTGACAAATGCACAACATTTCTGACCCTGATTACTACATTTGCAACACATTTTAATATCATTTATGTAGTGTATATAAATATACTACGAAGATATAATATGTTATTTAGTAGTATTTCAGTTAATGGAAAATGGAGCATTCATTCATTCACTAATTCATTAATTTATTTGGTCGCACTTTATATTAGGTGGCCTTAACTACTATTTATAAAACGGAGAGTTCCGGTCCTTGATTCTGATTGGCTGAGCCGCGTTCGAAGCTGTTGTAAATTACTCTACAAACATACACCTTTGTTTACGTTTGTCTGTTGCTCGGCAACCACTTTGTTGCAACCACAACTGTTTCTGAGGGGCTACATTGTTTGGTGAAAGAATACTGTTTTTATTAATATCATTACACATTATTTGCTCTGTTTTATTTTGTGAAACCTTACTACGTATATGGATAAGCCCCATGAAGCCGTGGTTTAAAGTGAATTTATAACAGCTAAGGGGGTTTTAACAACGCCCCTTAGCTGTTATAAATTCACTGTAAACCATGGCTGCTTGGGGCTTATTGCTTTAGTACTTACATCAAAGAATAAGTACAATGTACTTAATGTGTTCATATTGTATTGCAAAATACTTTTGCTGCTATTGTGGTGGGATATGGGTAAGTTTAAGAACAGGTTTGGTGGTATGGTTAGGTGTAAGGGATGGGTCAACAGTGTAATTATAAATGTAATTACAGAAATTAATTACAGATTTAATTACATATAGGTATTTTTAAAAATATAAGTATGTACTCAATAAGTGCATTGTATCAAATGATTAATTTGAATGTAAGTACATAGTAGTTAAGGCCACCTAATATAAAGTGGGACCATTTATTTATTTCAGGACTGCTACATTTTGGACCAGGGGGGGATGTCAATATTTGTGTGGAAGGGAAAGACAGCCAACAAAGCAGAGAGACAAGCAGCAATGACCAGGGCTCTGGTGAGTTTCTGTTTCTGTTTCTGTCTTCTCCAGATGTTAACTGATGGACTGGAGTGCTGTGGATTACTTGTGATGTTTTTATCAGCTGTCATCACTTGAATTAAAGTTTGATTTACTTACAAATGTTATTAATTTGACAGGAGTTCATTAAAATGAAGGGTTACCCACTCACTACTAAAGTGGAGGCTATCAGTGACGGAGGAGAATCGGCTCTCTTCAAACAACTCTTCAAGAGCTGGACTGTCAGAGAGCAGACAGCAGGTCTGGGCCGGACACACACTGTAGGGAGAGTGGGTACGTGTCTGATGCCATGCCTATTTTGAGACGTATGCTTTATTGACTGTTTTTTCAGCTGAAAGTCACCAGTGTATTTTGTAGAGAAGTGTGAAGTTGTTATATTTGGAGACCATTGTGAGGCTTGTTTTTACTGTAGTCTGTAGCTGTAGCCATGATGCTGATTTTAGATAGCTGTGATGATGAACAGAATAAGAATGACTGCATGCTGGTCCATAAGCTCTGCTCTGTTCTTTCATTAATTAGCTGATGTCACTCAAGAGAAGTTTGATGCCGCTAGGATGCATGTGATGCCTGATGTTGCTGCACAGGAGCGCTTGGTGGACGATGGCAGCGGACAAAAGCAGGTAAGGAGGAGATGAGTTATTATTATTATTATTATTATTATTATTATTATTAAAGAAGTAATGTTATTGGTGCAGATGTGAAAAACAGCACATACCTATGAATCAGGATGTAATATACACATAGAGATAATTGAGATAACATTGCAATAATTGACAGAAAATGGAAAAAAAAAGAACATGCATGAGAAAAAGTCATCTTGAAAGACTTCTCCGTCCTTAGGTGTGGCGCATTGAGAATTTGGAGATGGTGGAGGTGGAACCTGAAATGCATGGATACTTCTATGGAGGCGACTGCTATCTGATTCTGTACAGCTATGATGTTAATGGCAGGAACAGCTACATTCTTTACATGTGGAAGGTAGAGTGACATATTTCCTTTATCTATGTAGAAGAGAGTTTTATGGCACTAAGGGTTGTTGATCATTTTACCACCCACCAAAAAAGTCATATGAGCATGTGAGAAAGTGTAACATCCAATCATGTGATGTTCACACAATGTAATTATAAACCCAGAAAACAAAAGTAGTGTAAACAAATCCCTGTCTTCTATGATTATGCACCTCAAACATATATTTGAAAATGTAGTTTTAGTGCTTCACGCCCTTTAAACAAACATCTACAGAATATTTTTACTTTCGTGTCTTGCTGCCAGAACATTTGTTATTGCCTTATATGTATTACAGCATCAAATGTTATTTTCTCTTTTGACACTTGTACAACTGTTAAATCTACACAGTACGGGTGAACCCAGTAAGCTTTAAAGGGGTCATCGGATGCTACATGCACTTTTACATGTTGTTTGAACATAAATGTGTGTTGGCAGTGTGTGTACACAACCACCCTATAATGATAAAAATCCACCCAGTGTTTTTTTTTTATCTACTAAAATCTTT
>NW_015539818.1:248124-263670 GCF_001515605.1 Sinocyclocheilus anshuiensis | reverse complement strand
CAACTGGTGTCTTACCTTAGCTCCGCCCTGAGTGAGCTGTCATCAGTCCGCCATTGTTTCACCGCCGAAGCAGATGTAGACAAGAATGACTCCTGAGCGGTTGAGGTGTTTTGTTGTTGGATGTAATAATGAACATAGCAGTCGTCATTTACTCCCGACATCTGAGCCGCTGAAGACGCAGTGGATTACGTTTGTTTCAGAAGGGAATGCGCCCCTGATCAACCTAAATGCGTCTATCTTCGCGCGAATCATTCGTGATCCAGTCTCACCTAGAGAAGAAGTGAGTATAAGGTTTTTTAAATGAATATTTGCAAATCGACTTTCCTAATAATGTGCTAATTAGCAAGTTTCACGATGAATGCGGCTAAAGTTAACAGTCTCTCTGAGAGCGGATCGGAAGAGAGGGGCGGGGTCAGCATTGCTCATTAACATTTAAAGAAAAATGCTACAAAATGGCTTGCTCTGAAAAGAGCAGTTTTTGACAGGGTAAAAAAGGTGTTTTTTAAACTACCATTGAGAAATTTTAACCAAAAGTTACGGACTTTTCATTAACACCCTAAAAAATCATATCAACTTGTGGAAAATGGGCATCAGATGACCCCTTTAATGCTTAACATAGCTGATGTTCTCAGTGAAGAGGTCAAGTCGCATGTAATAATGAGGGTGATCTGTTTTGCTGGCAGGGACGTCATGCGTCTCAGGATGAGGTGACGGCCAGTGCGTATCAGGCTGTGACTCTGGACCAGCAGTATGGAGGTCAGCCTGTTCAAGTCCGAGTCTCCATGGGGAAGGAACCACGGCACTTCATGGCCATCTTCAGGGGCAAGATGGTTATCTTCGAGGTAGCACATTACTTGTTTTAAATAGAGATTTTAAAAATACATTTGGTTAGTGAACCGTTTGTCACAGCTTAAACATTAATTTGGCAGGAGGTACACGGTTCTGTGCTCAACTTCTACCTTTTCCTTTTTAATTTTCACAGAGATGCTCTTAATACACCAAAGTCACATTCTGTGTAAATGTGACGGAATTCACTGGTTGACTTCTATTGATTAATTTGCTGCAGAAAGCGGTAGACTTAATTCTGTTGCAATGACTCAAGCCAATCAACTTACTTTCAGATTAATACAGTAGAGGATTTTTTTCCTTGTGTTCTGTCCTACGTTAATGGTATTTAAAAAAAAATGCAGACACATTCTCCCTAACCCTTTTTTATTTTTTTTATTTTAAAACTCAGAGAAGAGAGTTCATCTCTCTTCATTCATTTTATCATTTATGTTATATGTAAAAGCTTGCTTTTGGAATATGCTTTACAGCATGTAAACAGCAATATGAAATAGCTTATTTAGCAGATTCATGAATGAATGAATGAATAAATAGCTTAAAACCAGCAATTTAAAAAAATAGTAATAAAATAAAGGTAACACTTTAGTTTAGGGACCAATTCTCACTATTAACTGGTTGCTTATTAGCATACATATTACTAGCATATTGGCTGTTTATTAGTACTTATAAAGCACATATTAATATTTTACTCTGCATGACCGTATTTTAGATCCCTTAATCCACCCCATACCTAAACTTAACAACTACCTTACTAACTATTAATAAGCAGCAAATTAGGAGTTTATTGAGGCAAAAGTTGTAGTCAATAGTTACATTAATAGTGAGAATTGGTTGTAAAGTGTGACCAAAGTAAATAACAGAGGAACACAAAACAACTCAAAATGACAGAGAAGGTCATAATCACAAAATAAGTACAAATTTAATGAAAATGTTTGTGTTCACTATGTAGCCTAATAAACCTACATATCTTTTAATGCAACAACCTCTTTAAAACAATACAAACTACTATTAAGATATTGTTTAAAAAAATTTTCACCTATGTGCTGCTTTTACATTAGAAACTGCGATAACATTATAATTTGCTACAATGTGTTCATAATGCAAAACGTTTCTCAGACATGCAATATCCTATTACCTTATGTGAAAGACACTGACATTATGAGCTAAAGATTTTATTACGAACGTGCATAAAGGGTCTGTTTTCATAATACTTAAAGGGGTCATATGACGTTGCTAAAAAACAACATTATTTTGTGTATTTGGTGTAATGAAATGTGTTTATGTGGTTTAAGGTTAAAAAAACACATTATTTTCCACATACTGTACATTATTGTTTCTCCTCTATGCCCCGCCTTTCTGAAACGCATCGATTTTTACAAAGCTCATCGGTCTGAAAAGCGAGGTGTGCTCTGATTGGCCAGCTATCCAGTGCGTTGTGATTGGCCGAATACCTCAAGCGTGTGACGGAAATGTTACGCCCCTTAACATACTGTGATGTAAAATGTGCTGCACACATCTGAATATTTGGGTTGACGTGTTCTGGAACAGTGTTGTAAATACAACTTAACCACTGATTTCTAGTCGTGTCCTCTTTTGGAAGACCAAACAAAGTAGTTTCGCTTTCACAACGAAACACACAGCGTCTCCACGACATAGCGGCAGCAACAATACTACAGCGAGAATAAAAGTTATGCCTTATTTCTTTGCGTGAACATTTGGGCGGCGTTATGCATATCTTCCCACATAGTGACGTAGATATGTGGGGGCGTGTTAGAACGAGCCGTTTTAGGAGGGTGTGGACGAATCTTAAATTTTATTAAGAATATCTCTTTGGGTTTGAGACTTTAGTCTTTGCAACTTTAGGGATCTTATCTATTCACAAACAGCTTGTAACACTCCAATATTATACCCCTTTAAATATTGCTTCGTTTCCATCCTAGGGAGGGACGTCCAGAAAGAGCGCCCCGGAGCCAGAGCCGCCCGTTCGTCTGTTTCAGATCTGCGGCTCTCACCCGACCAATTCAAAAGCTATAGAGGTGCCAGCTCTGGTGGCCTCGCTCAACTCCAATGATGTCTTCCTCTTGAAAAGCCAGAACGGCATCTACCTGTGGTATGGCAAAGTACGCAGTCTTTCTACTTTCACGACACTGGTAGTATTTTATTGGAAAAAAGCACTCAGCAGTTGTCAAGTGCAACATGCAATGTCGGCCCCTACTGCCCTCATAATGGACATTATTTGGAAAGCAGCACTAAGCTCTATATATAACATCTCAGGGGTCCAGTGGTGATGAAAGGGCCATGGCAAAGGAGGTGGCCTCCTTTATTGGTCGAGGCTCATCAGAGGAGATCATGGCTGAGGGACAGGAGCCAAATGAGTTCTGGGAAATCTTAGGTGGAAAAGGACCATATGCAAGTGACAGAAGGTACACCGAACCTTATTTGTGCAACAAAGTTCCAAACAATGGTTCAAAAATCAGAGGAGATCATGGATGAGGGACAGGAGCCAAATGAGTTCTGGGAAATCTTAGGTGGAAAAGGACCATATGCAAGTGACAGAAGGTACACCGAACCTTATTTGTGCAACAAAGTTCCAAACAATGGTTCAAAAGCTGTCGATGGGACAGTACCCTTATGTTAGGGAGTAATATGTATCTTTAAAGGGGTCATGAACTGCCTCTGTTGTTATTTTGTACTGTTCTCTGAGGTCTACTTATAATGTTATCAAGATTCTTACATCAAAAAACAATTTATAAGTAATAGGCTATTTTCTGTCCTCATCAGAACGCTCTGTTTGAATAGGCATGGAGGATTGTAGACTCGGAAGTAAATGCCCACTGCTAGAATTTAATTCAAAATAAAGTTCATCCACTCTTTCCTAACGTTGGGATCAGAAGGAAGCCAATGCAAAAACAGTTTTTCCACAGCTTGGCACTGCACAGCATCTTTTCGTCTTCAGAGTTCTTTGAGTTCTGAAACTTACAGGATGTTTTATAGTACAATTACCTCTTATATGTCAAAAGAATTTTGGTTTCTCAGTTCATGACCCCTTTAAGGTACTACTAATATGCACCCTTTAGGGGTAAATATAGGGGATTTCGCACTGGAGGAACCTTTTCATAGTTCTATGAACTATTGGCGGAAGTTCCTGCTTTTGGGCGTATTCGCACTGCAGGAACTAGGAACATATTTAGTTCTATGAACTCAGTTTGGGGGAACTAAATAAGCTCCTACTTCAGAGTAGGGTCTAAAACAGTTCTATACAGTGAAATACATATGAAACACCAACTACCCGGCATTTTTAAAAAGCCATGTAAAAATATTTACTCCATGAAAACAGCGATAACGGCATTTACCTGTTGTTTGCAGCGTTGTGTTCTTTTCTCAGCCTTGGTGATAACATTGCAAGTTGTCATAGGAGATTTAGTCTGTTTTCATGCTCTTTTAACTGACATAACATCTCCGTTATCACGAAACCCATGACACACAACAAAAACGGCTCCGATCACTGCGTCCTCCATTCACCGGTTGTTGACGTTTGTAAATGTGGCGAATAAAGATGTCGCTGTTGGCTGCTTCTGAGGGAGAAACTGGTTCTCTAGGAACCACGCTGCTGGCTAGTTCCTAGAAGTACGCAGTGCGAAAGCTCCTAATGGTACAAAGGTGTACCTTCTGAAAAGGTACTCCCCCAGTGACAGCTTTTGTGGGAAAAAGTTATTCATTCTTGGCTGTTGATGTTACGTCTTCTTAAAGATTACAGCAGGTTACTCTAGATCATCAACCGCGTCTTTTTGAATGCTCCAATAAGACCGGCCAGTTTATTGCCACTGAGGTAACCCAGTTCACACAGGATGATCTGAGAGAGGACGACGTCATGCTTTTGGACACGTGGGATCAGGTAGACCAGCACAGTTTGAACTAAAACTATACTCTGTTTCTCTGTAATGTAAAGTTTGATGGTGAAAGGCAATGTTTCTACAATAGTATCACCGGTATGCCGACATCTGCATAATAACAATATAGCAGCTGTCATAATAATGTAAGCGTTGACCCTAAATACCATGAGAAGTAGATTAGATTACTAGAGTTCTAAACACAGCCTTCGGCTCTTCTAGGTCTTTCTTTGGATAGGAACTGAAGCCAATGAAGTGGAGCGTAAGGAATCTGTGACAACTTGCCAGGAATACCTGCGGACTCATCCTGGATCCCGGGACCCTGACACACCTGTGATAATGGTGAAGCAGGGCTTTGAGCCTCCTACCTTTACTGGGTGGTTCATGGCCTGGGACGCGACAAAATGGAGCGTAGGTTGGATTTGCATTGTATAAACACGCTGAAAGAGATTTACAGACCTACTATTTAAGGAGTCATTCTCTGCTGATGAACAAAACTCGTTTTGCTGTAATTCACACACGGCTTTTATCCTTGTACTAGGGTGGCAAAACCTATGAGCAGCTGAAGGAGGAGTTAGGGGAGATTACATTGCCCACTAAAGTTGATTCTGTATGATCCTTTGTACCCTTGCATATAATACACATTTCAGTCAACATTTGCATCAAAGATTTGCGTCAAATTGTAATTTCTCATGACAGGGATCCAATGGTGCGGAGAATAAAACCATCTCACAATATGCACCAGAAATGCTGATAAACAAACTGTCTGGAGAGCTGCCTGAGAACGTGGACCCCGCACACAAAGAGGTGCGTATACAGCTTCATGTTTTGGTTTACAGGAGCTTGATCAAGCATTCAAGCAACATAAGGCGATCCTATTGTAAGTAGGGAAAAAGCTGCTTTTGCTCTAAACTGTACTGTTGTCCACCAAGAAAATCGTGTCGTCATTTGGATTTATTGAGTTCCCAAGAAATGTGCCACCTGCAGTCTATACAGACCTTCTTGACATCTTCCTGTCAAATTATGAGCCGATCCCATTTTCACACATGGCCCATGTTGATTAATTTACTTAAATGATCCTGCTAGGCTTCTTTTGTGCATGGAAAAAAATATTTTTATTTCATTTTTTTTTTCTTGGAACATTTTCCTAGGCGGTTTGTCAGATTTGCACAAAGTCTGACATGAATTATTTAAGGACACGCCTTGTTACATAACCAATTTAGCCAGTTTATGAGCGTGTCTTGTTTGCTCGGGTTGGTTTTTGTTGTATTCGTGGCCCACCTGTGTGCTGATTGCTCAGTATCTGTGCGTTAATAGTTGCAGCTCCAGCACGTGTCGTCATCTCTGTCATCTGTTCCTGGTCCAGAGCCTCTGTCTAATGACTGGGTTTGCTATGACTAACTAGCCTTACTGTAGTTCAGTAAAACAGAAGAGCATAGCACTAGAAATGCCAAGTCATGGGTTCAGTTCCAATGCATGAACCACACAGATGGACAGCTCAGACAAAAGCATCCATGAATGTAAATGGAGGATGTTTGAAATCCTCTTCTAAAATGAACATTTTTATCAGGCTCCTATGTGTAGGTTCAGTAATTTCACTTTAACGCCAATTAATAGGTTCTTTTCATTGCCATTAAAGTGAAATAACTGAACATAAACATAGGAACCTGAGAAAATACTAATTTTAGAAGAAAATTTCAGATGGCACTTAGTGGCTTTTGCATCTGAACTCTTCAAATGTAGATAAGAGAAGTGAACTTGACAGCGAAAATGCATTCTAAAAAAAACAAAAAAACAAAACACTACCTGTGCATGTGCTGTTTAACGCAAGGGTGTTTTTAAAATCTGCAAATGTTATACACTTATAAATTCAGAGTCATGTAAGTATTTCCATTTCACAAAACAGACTGTCCTAATACCAAACAAATTGCTGGTTATACTTCAAAGTGTGCACATGCGTCAACCAAATGGAGCGTGACAGAGAAAGGGAGTTATGAGAAATTTGACTAAAATATTTGAATACATTTGAATAAAAGTGTGGTGTTGCTTTGTTGAGAGCAATGTGTGCTGCTGTATATAACATTCTAAGTCACCTCATTCGAGTTAACACAGTTCTTCTTATTGTGATCTAAATCATTTTCATACATTTACATCATACATTTTCTATCTCCTTTTCATGGTATATTAGAGACATCTCTCTGACGAAGATTTTCAGACCGTACTTGGAATCTCCAGAGAAGAGTTTGACAGTTTGCCTCAGTGGAAACAGACGACCATTAAGAAGGAAAAGGGATTGTTTTGAAAAGTGACGTATGTTTTGTAAGTGCTGGTAGTGGGAAGAGGGAACACAGACGCATCTATATTTCCTATTTCAAAATCTTTTGTCATAATTGATATCACTAATGTAATCGTTCATATGCTCCAGACACAATAAGCATATTGTAGTTTAATTGCGGAACTTGTGCTGTTTTTGGTGAAAGCAAAATAAAAATATGTATATTTACAATAATTTATTTTGAATCTTTCTACTGCTGTTTTTTCTTCAAATGACATTACCATCTATCCTACAACTTATGGCTAAAGTGTGTACAAAGTGCTATAGAATACATAACCGAGGCAAAATGTTTTTAATTTCTGAGCAACTCTTTAGCAACAGATGCTTCCCCATTCGATTGATTTATTTTCTTATGTATAGTTTGAGTCTGGAGGAAATACTGTGAGCATTAACACCTGAACACTCACTTTTAAGTCAATGTATGACATAAAAACTGATATGAAAGCTGTGAAAAACGAAAGGTAAAGAAGACAAAAGTGTTGGGCTCGTTACTCAAAATGTTGTATTTATTACTCGTTACCAGTTAGTCCTTTCAAAGGTAATAGTATTACTTTACTGATTACTTTCTGGCAACAGTAATTAATTACACTACTAGTTACATTACTTTCACGCCCCACATAAGTTATGATGTATCTTTCCCATAAAATTATTTTAAAATGTTAACAATATATTTCCACACTTGATCACAGTCAGAAGTTATTACAAATGCTCATTTGTAATTTCTCTGTTACCCATATACAATTATATTTCATGATGTATTTTATCAAAAGAAATGACATATGTTCATAAGAAAATGTTTCATTTTCAAAAAAGATTTTATACAATTTATAAGCCAGTACAGTACAGTACAGTAATGCCACAACTTACCCGTCAGTGTTCAGATCATCTTTTCTCCTGACAAAATCAATGTGATGGCAATATCTCCATCCACTGAATGCTTTTCCATATTCCAAGCAAGCTTGGTGACTTCACGTGCCTCTGCAAGTCATGGAAATTATGAAAATAAATCCAGAAATTATTGGATTGTTGGACTTTAAACCAGTAGGGGTTGAGGCATCAAATGTAACCAAGTAATGAGCTGTTTTATGGATGGAAACTGTAATATTATTACTGAAATATTATTAGCAATTAGTTACACTACTAGTTACTGCAAAAATAAATATTATTAGTTACTGTTACTAGTAACTAGTTGCTGCCTAACACTGGAAGACAAACTGATTAATGTTGGTGTATAGGTGGAATTTTTGTGTTTCTGGAATTCCAGAAAGGACCAATGAGAACATTAATGTGTGATGGGAATATGAGAAGCTGTTATTCCAGAAGAAATGGACTGACAATGAATGTTACCGTCGTTCATCATCCAGGACAGGGGCTCCCAGCCACATTCGTGGAGCCCTCAACACTGCACTTTTCACATGTCTCCTCGATCTAGTGTTGTGCTTAAGACCATCTAAACTGAGACCAAGCGGAGAGCAGGACGAGGCCAAGAATTTGAGAGGTTGAGATCAAGACCAAACCAGCACTGCTCAAATTCATCTGAGAAATGTCTCATATCCAATCAATAAATAGAATTAGAACAATAAGACACGATATAGAGCTGTTACCCATCAAGTGAAATCACTAACAACAAAATTCATCCTTGCACTGCAGAGGTGGCACATAGGTTGCATCTGAATTAGTAAAATGATATATATATATACAAAAGCAGTCTTAAGTCGCTGGGGTATATTTGTAGCAATAGCCAAAAATAAATTGTATGGGTCAAAATTATACATTTCTCTTTTATGCCAAAAATCATTAGGATATTAAGTAAAGATCATGTTCCATGAAGATATTTTGTAAATTTCCTACCATAAATATATCAAAACTTAATTTTTGATTAGTAATATGCATTGCTAAGAACTTCATTTGGACAACTTTAAAGATGATTTTCTCAATATTTAGATTTTTTTGCACCCTCAGATTCCAGATTTTCTAATAGTTGTATCTCAGCCAAATATTGTCCTATCCTAACAAACCATACATCAATGGAAAGCTATTTATTCGGCTTTCAGATGATGTAAACATCTCAATTTTAAAAAATTGACACTTAAGACAAGGTTTTGTGGTCTAGGGTCACATATATATTATACATATACACACAGGGTAACAAGTTTAACAAGACAAGACACACCTGGGAAAGCTAAATAAAGTGGAACCAATTTACAAACTTACTACAAAAACCACAGGAAACACGAAGTGACATAAGAGTCTTAGACAAGACACAGAGAACATGTAAACAGTGGTGCTCTTTGCTGATACAAAATTATCTAAAAAAAAAATAAAAAAAGTTAGTTAGATTTTCAGCAGGTTGGCAGACTAGAATTTTTACTGAAATGCAACTTTGATGTAAAACTGCCAAACTTTCATTGACAAGCGCTTACCAACACTACTTATCACCTCACAAATATACCATTTGGAATAACAGAGATATTAAATATAATAGAAAAACAAATGCCCTGAAAAGAAAGGTATGTCATTCTATGGGGTTTGAACTTGTTTTGGTAAACTTCAGTTTGAAAAACTTATCCCTGGATGGATCACTTTTCAGGAAATTCTCAGAAGCCTCAATCCACCAGAAATGGATTTCACAGTATTTATCTGTCAGGGGTAATCATAGACGCATGATGCAACGAGTGCAAGAAATACTTTAAATAGCCAACATGGAAAACACTTGGAAGGAAACGAACACAAAGTACGTCAAACCACGACGAGAACCGACAGAGGAATGAACAAAATGGGGAGTACTTCCACACAGGGTTGGGCAAAGATATATCAAGATCCATACAAATAAAATACAAAATACCTTAATTTCAGGTGTATCAAAATAAACTACAAAATACAGCAGCCACACCATGTATCAAATTAAACTACTGTATTTTTGTATTTTAAAATGACTAAAAATACTTTTACAAGGGAGCGTGAACTTTCTTCACAAACCTTTCATCTATTTGATCTATCCCTCACCATTACACTGACTCAGCTGATTAAGTAAAGGATGTTTGATAGCAACAGATCTTCTCTGCCCGAGTCATGCAACAAATCTGACATATGCAACCAGTTAACAGACCAGATATTCACATATCCCTGTGATCTCCCAGATGAAGGTTAGTTTTAAAGTAACCAACACTTTAATGTTTAACAGTTTGCGAATGACTCATAATTGTATCCTAATTTAGTTACTTGGTGTTTGGTAACGAAGGGCCAACTTTGCATCAGCAACACTGACTCAATGACAAACACATCATTCATAAGAAGACAACTGAGGCACCTGTTTTCATAGCAACTAGTTTCTAACTAATTAATCATTTGATTTTTAATCATAAATATAATACTATATTATGTGTCAGGCAGTCATTCATGCAATGAAACCAGAACCTTACAAAACCCTCAAAAGCTGATTTCAGTCATTACTAGAGAATTAATCATGTTATTCGCATTAGAATACTGGTCCAAATAATTAGTCATTCTTTCTGAAGAACTTGGTAATAGTCATAACTAGTGGGTTACCATGATTTTAGAATTAATTATACATTATGCATTATTCATATTAATTATCAATCTGTAGACAGCAGATCTTAGTAGTTCTTGGGGAGGTATGAAAAAACAGTAGTTACTGATCAGCTGCACGTTTGACTAAGCACTACTAACTAATTCATTAATCAGAGTTTCTTGTTAGATTACTGCTTATATTGCATTACTCATGTGTTCTTGTGTAGTTATTCATTAATGATGGAACGGTATGTATCATAAATACTGCCCATCCCTGCTTACACATAGACAACTAAACTACAAACAAGTGGGATTAATCAGTAGGCCTAACCAAGGAAACACAGAGAACACAAACACAAAGAAACACAACATGATCCAGACATTGTCTGTTTAGAAGGTGTAGATATTACAAGCGTAAGAATGAAAATCTATGTGTAGAGGCAATACTACTCTCCCTTGTGTCATTATATTGGAAACACAGAATCATTGTAACAAATAATATGCAACAAACCAATAAAATTATAATGATATTTAATTATGTTTAAAGAGGTATATACTATTAAGAATATACTATTACAAAGTTTAAACTTGAAATGAATGTATATTCTGCACAAATGTTAGCCCACCTATTCTGGAACTGCCTTCTTATTAAAAATACTGGAGTGATGCTTTTAATCTCTCCATTAAAGAAAACTATTTACTCTGTTGTCAATACAATGACAAATATGTAATCATATTTGTATTATACATTTCTTAGTTATTTTTGGGAGATTCTGTCATCACAAGTTATTTCTGAAGGAATTGCAATGCTATGCGACGGTGAAGCTATGTAAAAATAATAAAGCGGGCCTGGTGTTTCAATAAAAAAAAATACAAAAATTAAAGAAGTTTAGTTCATCTTGTTGAAATCTAGTGTGAAACACTAATTTAGTCATGAAAAGAAATTCACACAAGTGTTTCATAGTTAAAAAAAAAAAGATTTTACAGATGTTCTGCCAAACACATTAGAATGAGACCAGAAGAAGAGTGTGTGTCACAGTTCTGCTGCTGTGCCCTAATTGGCGACCAGATGTCACTGTGTGTTTGTTTGAGCACGTGGCTTGCTGTGCGTTTGTTTGAGCAAGTGGCTTGTTGTGCGTTTGTTTGAGCACGTGGCTTGCTGTGCGTTTGTTTGAGCACGTGGCTTGTTGTGCATTTGAGCACTGGCTTGTTGGGCGTTTGTTTGAGCACGTGGCTTGTTGGGCGTTTCTTTGAGCACGTGGCTTGTTGTGCGTTTGTTTGAGCACGTGGCTTGCTGTGCGTTTGTTTGAGCACGTGGCTTGCTGTGCGTTTGTTTGAGCACGTGGCTTGCTGTGCGTTTGTTTGAGCACGTGGCTTGCTGTGCGTTTGTTTGAGCACGTGGCTTGCTGTGCGTTTGTTTGAGCACGTGGCTTGCTGTGCGTTTGTTTGAGCACGTGGCTTGCTGTGCGTTTGTTTGAGCACGTGGCTTGCTGTGCGTTTGTTTGAGCACGTGGCTTGCTGTGCGTTTGTTTGAGCACGTGGCTTGCTGTGCGTTTGTTTGAGCACGTGGCTTGCTGTGCGTTTGTTTGAGCACGTGGCTTGCTGTGCGTTTGTTTGAGCACGTGGCTTGCTGTGCGTTTGTTTGAGCACGTGGCTTGCTGTGCGTTTGTTTGAGCACGTGGCTTGCTGTGCGTTTGTTTGAGCACGTGGCTTGCTGTGCGTTTGTTTGAGCACGTGGCTTGCTGTGCGTTTGTTTGAGCACGTGGCTTGCTGTGCGTTTGTTTGAGCACGTGGCTTGCTGTGCGTTTGTTTGAGCACGTGGCTTGCTGTGCGTTTGTTTGAGCACGTGGCTTGCTGTGCGTTTGTTTGAGCACGTGGCTTGCTGTGCGTTTGTTTGAGCACGTGGCTTGCTGTGCGTTTGTTTGAGCACGTGGCTTGCTGTGCGTTTGTTTGAGCACGTGGCTTGCTGTGCGTTTGTTTGAGCACGTGGCTTGCTGTGCGTTTGTTTGAGCACGTGGCTTGCTGTGCGTTTGTTTGAGCACGTGGCTTGCTGTGCGTTTGTTTGAGCACGTGGCTTGCTGTGCGTTTGTTTGAGCACGTGGCTTGCTGTGCGTTTGTTTGAGCACGTGGCTTGCTGTGCGTTTGTTTGAGCACGTGGCTTGCTGTGCGTTTGTTTGAGCACGTGGCTTGCTGTGCGTTTGTTTGAGCACGTGGCTTGCTGTGCGTTTGTTTGAGCACGTGGCTTGCTGTGCGTTTGTTTGAGCACGTGGCTTGCTGTGCGTTTGTTTGAGCACGTGGCTTGCTGTGCGTTTGTTTGAGCACGTGGCTTGCTGTGCGTTTGTTTGAGCACGTGGCTTGCTGTGCGTTTGTTTGAGCACGTGGCTTGCTGTGCGTTTGTTTGAGCACGTGGCTTGCTGTGCGTTTGTTTGAGCACGTGGCTTGCTGTGCGTTTGTTTGAGCACGTGGCTTGCTGTGCGTTTGTTTGAGCACGTGGCTTGCTGTGCGTTTGTTTGAGCACGTGGCTTGCTGTGCGTTTGTTTGAGCACGTGGCTTGCTGTGCGTTTGTTTGAGCACGTGGCTTGCTGTGCGTTTGTTTGAGCACGTGGCTTGCTGTGCGTTTGTTTGAGCACGTGGCTTGCTGTGCGTTTGTTTGAGCACGTGGCTTGCTGTGCGTTTGTTTGAGCACGTGGCTTGCTGTGCGTTTGTTTGAGCACGTGGCTTGCTGTGCGTTTGTTTGAGCACGTGGCTTGCTGTGCGTTTGTTTGAGCACGTGGCTTGCTGTGCGTTTGTTTGAGCACGTGGCTTGCTGTGCGTTTGTTTGAGCACGTGGCTTGCTGTGCGTTTGTTTGAGCACGTGGCTTGCTGTGCGTTTGTTTGAGCACGTGGCTTGCTGTGCGTTTGTTTGAGCACGTGGCTTGCTGTGCGTTTGTTTGAGCACGTGGCTTGCTGTGCGTTTGTTTGAGCACGTGGCTTGCTGTGCGTTTGTTTGAGCACGTGGCTTGCTGTGCGTTTGTTTGAGCACGTGGCTTGCTGTGCGTTTGTTTGAGCACGTGGCTTGCTGTGCGTTTGTTTGAGCACGTGGCTTGCTGTGCGTTTGTTTGAGCACGTGGCTTGCTGTGCGTTTGTTTGAGCACGTGGCTTGCTGTGCGTTTGTTTGAGCACGTGGCTTGCTGTGCGTTTGTTTGAGCACGTGGCTTGCTGTGCGTTTGTTTGAGCACGTGGCTTGCTGTGCGTTTGTTTGAGCACGTGGCTTGCTGTGCGTTTGTTTGAGCACGTGGCTTGCTGTGCGTTTGTTTGAGCACGTGGCTTGCTGTGCGTTTGTTTGAGCACGTGGCTTGCTGTGCGTTTGTTTGAGCACGTGGCTTGCTGTGCGTTTGTTTGAGCACGTGGCTTGCTGTGCGTTTGTTTGAGCACGTGGCTTGCTGTGCGTTTGTTTGAGCACGTGGCTTGCTGTGCGTTTGTTTGAGCACGTGGCTTGCTGTGCGTTTGTTTGAGCACGTGGCTTGTTGGGCATTTGTTGGTGCCATGTGCTCTCCTGTGTATTGTCTGACCCCGTCCTCATTGTTATCTCATTATTGTTTCAGTTACTCCACCTGTGTCTCCCTCGTTACCCTCCTCGTTTGTCTCCCTATTTATTCTCCTAGTGTATGCAGTCCTGTGCTGTTGTGTTGTTTTATGTCAGTGAGTATTTATTGTGTGTGTGGTATGTTCATCATGCCTTGCAGTGCTCTGTCCTGGCCTGCCTGCTTACCTGTTTTTCCCCCTCGGGTTAGTTTTTGTTGTGGTTTTGTTTTATTTTATTAATAAAAGACCCATTCTTCCTGCACCTTGAGTCCTCGCTTCGTCCACTCACCCGTCCCCTGACAGCGCGTGTAAAAACAACTAGAGATGACGTTTTAATAGAGATATGCACTGCACTACTAAACCCAGAAAGATTGCGAATAGATGTTCAATTCTGTTGGATACCAGCACACACAGGAATTCAAGGTAACGAAATTAGCAAAAAAAAAGGCATTAAACCAGAATGACAAAATAGATATCTCCCTTGGAAAAAAATGAAGCAAAAACAATAGTTAAAAGCAACATTGATAAACACAGGCGAAAGATTTGGGACGTAGATAATATTATTCAAAAAGTAATTAAATCAGAACAAAATAAATCAGTTATACAAGACTACGGTTAGGACACACAAGACTTAATAATACATTATTTCTTATGAGTAAAGTGAACACAGATAAATGTGAGGTTTGTAAATGCAAAGCAAATGTAGAGAATGTTATATTAAACTAGGAAATATGAGGAAGACAGGGAAACAAATGTAAATAATGTATCATCAAATTAGGAAGAAAATAGGATATTAAAGGAATTTTAGGAATAGATCATTCTCAAAGGGAAGTTATAAATGAACTAATGATTTTTTTTGCACGAAACTGGTCTTATTAGAAGAATATAAAATAAGATAAATGAAGCCATGATTTTACACACTCCAATATAGTAGGTGGCGGTATGCGCCTTTAATGTTGGTCTGTAACTCGCCAAAGACCTGAAGAAGAAGAAGAGCGTAAGTGCGTGCGTGCGTGTGACGCCATCGCGTTGTTTGTCAATCGCTGTATGTGTCGGAGAGGCGTTGATTCCGGATTCAGGCCTTCTTAAATACAACAGACGGGAAGAGACACACTTTCACATCTTACGGTAATAAAGCGAACTTAATGTTTATGGAATGAGGAGGAATAATATGTATCTTATAATATGTAGCCATAACGCAGTGAGCGAGAGCAGAAGATTAAAAGAGCGTTTGATAACGAAACGCGATCAACTTATGTGTCTGTGTTACAGCGCGCTATTATCGTTATCGCGTAATAATGATAATAATGTGTGTGTGTCTGTGTGTGTGTGTGTGAGAGTGTGTGTGTGTGAGAGTGTGTGTGTGTGTGTGTGTGTGTG
>NW_015539818.1:245029-248078 GCF_001515605.1 Sinocyclocheilus anshuiensis | reverse complement strand
AGTGTGAGTGTGAGTGTGTGTGTGTGTGAGTGTGTGTGTGTGAGTGTGAGTGTGAGTGTGTGTGTGTGTGTGTGTGTGTTTAAACTGCTGACCGAGTGCTGCAGGCTAGCGTCACAGCGGGGTTTAGCTGCGTGTGTTTGTGAAGTTAGTAAAACCAAACATGGTGCTAGCTTTCTCTGTAACTTACTTTAGCTTTATGCAGCTTACTTTCATTCGAACTTACGTGAGGATGTTCAGTGTTGATCTTTCGATGGAAAATACTTCTTATTTAGACACGAAGTTAAAGTCTACAAGGCACAGTGTGTAGTTTGCTCAGTAAGCTAGTGTAATGTAGACATGATTTAGCAGTGGCGGTTAGATAAGCCTGTACTCTGGTCTAACACAAAACCGTTTAGCTGGAGTAGTCTTCATTTGATTAACACTGACCAGAGAGCAGAAACTGTCAAAGCAAGAAACGACCACGTTTACAGTACGTAATGTTTCAGTGAACTTCCGTAATGACGTCACTTCCTGCAATCCTTTCATAACAAAAAATAACCTTTTAACACAATATTTTGATTTATTCAATATTTGTGTTAATTTTGTCAGCTGTTTATTTAATTTACTCTTAGTCTTACCTAAAATGTCCTTGTTAGTTTTTGTCATATTTAGTCAACCTGATCATGCTTTTCTTGAACAAGTTGACGAAAAGTCCTGTGCAGTTTAGTCTTATCCTAGTCAAAGATAGCTAAATATTTTAAGTCAATTAGTAGTTTTAGTCAATTTAAATACAGACATTGAAGTCACATTTACTATAGACATTGTTAGCCATAAGATTATTACTGAAGTGTAGTAACTATGTTTGTTTGGCGTATTGATTATGATTTGTATAACCATAGTTTTACTACAAATACCGTGGTTAAACTATGTTTAGTGTAGCAAAATCATGGCTAATTTATGGATACCATGGTTTAATGATAGTAACCATGTTTTTTGTTGTTGTTCGTAAGGGATAGGCACTAAAGCAGCATTTCGTACTCTTTCACCGTTTATGAAATATTTTGAAGATGAAATGTAGCCTACATTTTATTGTAACTATATATAAATTATATGTAAAATATAGGCTAACTAATATCCTAAGGTGAAACATATGTTTTGCATATAACTTTAAGATGCATTATCTTTTTAAAAATTAGAGTACATTTTAGTACAGAAGTTTTTAGTGAATCGTGATTTGTTCATGAAAACGTTTGTATGCAGGTTTCACGCAAACATCTGTGTGTGCATATGCTTAGTGAATGAGACCCACTGTCTCAATGAGTGAGTCTTTGAATCACTCATTCAACTGATTCATCCAAAACAGCCGATTTATTCAGGAACAATGCGTGTGACTGGCTTCACGAATGGGTCGTAGAATCATTTGTTCAGAATGGGGATTCATTCAAAAACTAAACACCAATGTTTGTAGCTCAGAGATGTGCAGCGGTTCTCCTGGGGATTAGTTTGGAACTGTTTTCATTGGCCAAACGGCACAAACAGACAATACTGTATCTACAAAGTCACTTAATGTTAACTTTTAGTTTAGTGAACTGTTTTTAGAATATGAAAATCTCTGTAATTGTGCTGATATTCAGGAAAAAAGTGATATTGCTTAAATTAATTGTATGTTATAATTAACAAAATCATACTGAGGCATTTTTGGCACCCCTTTCTTGAATTTTGGGGGGCATTTTTATTAATTTTGGTGGCATTATAAGGACCGTTATTTTCTGACCCTGTTCTCCAGTTGCATTTTTCTAGTCCTGATATACTACTGCTTGCAACACAGGAAAGCGCTGCTCATGCTTTCCCATGGATGGGCTATTTGTCAAATTAGATGGCCTAATACCTTTATTCATAGTCTGTAATTAAACAGCCTAGACTGCAGTATCCATTAAAAAATTGACCATTAAAAAATGTCTAACCATTATTAATTATATTAACAGTATAACAGTTTTGTTGATTAGTATTGTTAAGGGGATGGTTCACCCAAAAATAAAAATTCACTAATTCTGGTGTATTTCTGAAGTCATATGAATAAAAAGAGAAATGTCCTGCTGGGTTCAGTTCCATAAACTTAGCCTCCATGTTCAGACTGTGTCTTAGAGGGATAGTTCACCCAAAAATGAAAATTCAACCTGTGCGAGTTTCTTTTTTTCTGTTGAACACAAAAGAAGATATTTTGAAGAAAGTTGGTATCCAGACTGTTTCTGGTCCTCACCAGTGTTGGGGAAAGTTACTTTTAAAAGTAATGCATTACAATATTGCATTAGCCTACTCCTAATTACGTTTTAATGGAATGTAATGCGCTACATTACTTTTGCATTACTTTTTAAATCTGGTAAGGGCTTGCTTGTATGTTTTTAATATAAAAAGTTCTGTTGTTGGCAAATATAAAATCCCTTTTACAACAAAAGTGAAACGAGTAAGCCCCAGGCTGAAGGAAAAGTAGATTCACATCTGTACAGTAGAACACAGGAGAAGAAAGTTCAACACGCTTCAGAAATACAAAAATGAAGCACAAATGTTAGTTTATCTAAAGTTAATTTTTTTCTTATTAGTATGGTTGAATTGAATCATCGAAGGTCAGTAGCAAAGACATTGGTTGATAAAATAAGATTAAATACATAAAGGATATTTGTGTTTACATATTTGATTATTGCAGGTTTGTCTCATATTCTGTGTTTGAATTAGGCATGGGCCGGTATGAGATTTTGACGGTATGATAACCTTAAGCAAAAATATCACGGTATTACGGTATTGTTGTTACAGCTCTAAAATGTGTTAATTTGAAATGTCTGGGTAAAAAAAAACAAAAAAAACGAACACAATATATTTTGAGCAACATACAGAATATTTGGAACTGTAGTATTTGTTTATTTTTTCTTTGATTTGTTTCTGAAATGTGGGCTGTCCTGCAGCTTTTGATGTGGATGGTTGATTTGCTGCTAGAGCAACTGCTGCCCTAAAAAGAAGAAAAATAAAGACTGACATCTTTATTTAACCTAAATCTGTAATTACAGTTATTTAA
>NW_015539818.1:244383-245005 GCF_001515605.1 Sinocyclocheilus anshuiensis | reverse complement strand
TTGAGATTAGGCATGGGCTGGTATGAGATTTTGACGGTATGATAACCTTAAGCAAAAATATCACGGTTTCACTGTATTGTTGTTACAGCTCTAAAATGTGTTAATTTGAAATGTCTGGGTAAAAAAAAACAAAAAAAACGAACACAATATATTTTGAGCAACATACAGAATATTTGGAACTTACTTTCTGTAAAATATAAAATCCGTATAAATGAAAAAAATGCAGTCACTTAAGTGAGCCTAAACCTGCAGCCCAATAATCCAAAATATAATCAAAACATAATTTCTGTAAAAAAAAATTTAAAAATAAATTAAAAATGCAGTCATTAAACCTGCAGCTCAACAAGCTTTTTGGAGACATGCTCGCTTTCTACACATTCATCTTTCAGTCCAAGTTATGATGCAGGAATGTTCACCTTTCCCGGATTAAGTTTGGAGCTATGGTGTGGAGCGGTGAGGTACGAGGATGTGTGCACATACACACACAAGGAGAGAGAGAGCGCGAGTGTCACACACACACACACACACACACACACACACACGCAGTCTCTCCGTACAACAGTTTGTTTTTTGTTTTTTTTATGCGTGATTTTGAACAGATGTAAACAATGGCAGGAGGCTT
>NW_015539818.1:183149-244001 GCF_001515605.1 Sinocyclocheilus anshuiensis | reverse complement strand
GGATTAAGTTTGGAGCTATGGTTTGGAGCGGTGAGGTACGAGGATGTGTGCACATACACACATAACGAAAGAGAGAGCGCGAGTGTCACACACACGGTCTCTCCGTACAACACTCAAACAGTGGCAAAAGTTTTTTATTGCAATGTAGTTCCTGCAAGTCCAGAACAGAGATCGGCTGCAATAAAACAATAAACAGCCGGTTGCCGATGGCGTAAGTTCCAGAGGAAGCTCCTTAAGTTCGGCCGTCCTACACACGTGACTGACCGCTCGCTCGCACCAACAGGGAGCTATGGTTTGGAGCGGTGAGGTACGAGGATGTGTGCACATACACACATAACGAAAGAGAGAGCGCGAGTGTCACACACACGGTCTCTCCGTACAACACTCAAACAGTGGCAAAAGTTTTTTTTTTTTAAATGTTGTGATTTTGAACAGATGTAAACAATGGCAGGAGGCTTTAAAGTATAGACGTGCTACCAGCTAAATTTAATTATTGTACTACATCGCAGAAAAGTACAGTATGTACTTTAGTCTGCTATTCCCCGCTCTGTGAAGTAACGTGAGGGAGGAAACTAGTTGACGTTAGCTAGTTAATTAGGCATGTTATCTGCCTCGGCAGCAAGCCAGATAGTATTCATTTCAACACTGAAACAAAAGGCAGGTGGGTCTCTGTCTTGATCGGGGGTGAAATAATTAGCCATGTTATCTGCCTCGGTAGCAAGCCAAATAGTATTTATTTCAACACTGAAACAAACGGCGGGTGGGTCTCTGTCTTGATCGGGGGTGAAAGAGGAAGAAATGAAGATGACACCGATATATAGTTTATGTTCGACCTGGAAGTATTTATTTAGCGATCAGCGCTAAAACGTCATCTGTACGGAACATCGTTGTGTACGGAACATGGTTAAGTCTACGTTACCTGAAAAATTCCTATATTATTCTTTTTTGAAGGGGCGAAAAGTTCCAGGGATTCACCTCCTTCGGCCATCCCACACCGGTGACTCTCACTGACCGCTCGCACCAACCGGAGGGGGAGGTGTCGTGTGACTCGTTACGCTCTTCGCTGCACACAACTGAGGGAGTCCTGCACTTTCCGTCTTTGACGACACGTAAAAAAACCGTGCATACCGCAGGAACGGTATAACGAAAATTTGTTGTGGTTTTGAAACCGTGACTTGTCCAAACCGCGGTATACCGTGAAACCGGTTATCGTCCCATGCCTAGTTTGCATTTGACTGTTTTTATTAATTCTGAGGAATACTGAATCTGTTTTTGTGCAGTGAGATTAGTAAATGCATGTTCACATTTAGTCTTGAACTACAGTAACATCATGTTCACACACGATTGCTCTCAACATGGGGACAGGAGAGCTGTCAGTCAATACATGGGAAAACAAAGTAACTGGTGTTAATTATTTGAAAAAGTAACTTTTAAAACTTTTAAAAGTTACTTTACTAGTTACTTGAAAAAAAGTAATCTGATTATGTAACTCGCGTTACTTGTAATGCGTTATCCCCGACACTGGTCCTCACTGACTTCCATTGTTTTGCTTTGTTTAGTTTTTTTCCCATACTATGGAAGTTAATGGCTACCAGGAACTGTTTGGCTACCTACATTTTTCTAAATATCTTTGTGACGAGTGGGGCATGGCTCTTGGCCCCAACCCACTCGTCACAATCTTCTTTTGTGTTCACCGGAAGAAAGAAACTCACACAGGTTTTGAACCACTTGATGAGTAGGCTAAATGATGACAAGAGTTTTAATTTTTGGGTGAACTGACACTTTAAGAAATAGTCTGGCCAACTAGCAGTTAGCCAAGAGATAATCCTTTTTTTTGCGTTCAAATTAGACCAATCTGTGTTTTTATGTGACTGACTTAAAGAAGTTATTACAAGTCTTAAAAAGAAATACATTAAGGCTGGAATACACTACACGACTTTTAAAATCTGAACAGATTTCAAAACACTAGGCATCATACACTTACTGACGTTGTAATAGTGACAGAGGAAACCTGCCCATCATACACGAAACGACTGAGGATCACACACTAGCAGACTTTGAGATTGTTTTGATCACAACAAACTCATGCAGAAACATGTGCCTAACCCTCCGACTTGATGGAGTCTGTGAACTTTATACACTACGCGATTTTCTATGAAATCTGTCAACTCAAATCTGCAGACTGGATCTAACTTTTGGCAAATAGCGCGTCGACAATCGGTGGAAAATCTGGGCAAAAATCAGGTAGTGTATTCCAGCCTTTAGCTGTCTAGCTTGTAGGGTATCAGACCGAACGTGTTCTTCTGAGTTAAGTTTTGCCTAACGCCGTGCCTCAAGTGCTGTCTAAAACTTCAACCAGGCCACAACCTCCGCGTCGTCAGCCAACGCCCAACCAGTGATTCTGTCCAAATTCCCTTTAAAATCTTAAATGATTCCCTTTGAGCTAAATTGACCTGTTTCCCTTACAAGCTTGTAAGAGTAGTATGTATATTCCTTTGGTGTAGCAGATGCTCACTGCTCTTAGTGAACAGTAGGGCTGTGCAGTATATCGAAATTATCAAAATATCGCAAATGTACATATCGCTACGGCTTGCAATATATGGGGCCATGAACAAAAGACAAAGAGAAAATAACTCACTGCTCTTACCTAAATAACTTTTATAGCTTAAATAAGAATCAGTGCATATTGAATTCATAGAGTAAATACTAAGCAGTGTTGTATTTTTCCTTTGTATTATTCAGTTCCTAAACTTGTTAAAATGATTACACTAATGTTAAAGTGATATTTTTATGTAATGCTAGAGTAAAATGCATACCGTTCACTTTCAGAAGTTGTTGTAGGGGTGCTTTCTTCTCACAAAAAGTGAAACATGTATGCTAGTTATATTAGAATCTGAATCAGAATGAGCTTTATTCACCACTTAAGTGTGCGCAAATTGTTTTTTAGGAATTTGTTGTGGTTTTACAGGAGCTCTTGATACATACATACATACAAATAATCATATATATATGTATATGACACAAGATGGTTATAGAAGTTCACAGAACTGACTCTGCAACAGCTGAGTAAAACGGTTTCATCTGAGCATGTGGCACTTTAAGCATTATCGTATCGCATATCGCATTATTTAATGAGTTATCGCATATCGCATTTTTCTTCAATATTGCACAGCCCTAGTGAACAGGACCATTTGATTGGTTCTTATGGATTTTGGGTTAGTGATGTTCTTCACAGAGATGATCAATATTTTTCCTACAGCCATCTCTTCTGTTTTCTGTGTCTTCATGTAGGTGGTTTCCTGTGATCACTAAAGCAGCAGAAACATGAACGTGTTTGATCGCAACATAAACTTTGACGCTCTCTTCAAGTTCTCTCAAATGTAAGTGTGTTTTGATCACCTCTGTAATTTCTATACGTGTACAGGTCTGTATGATATTCATGATGCCCATGGTTATGATATCTACACTATAATAACTAGAATTTTATAATAGATTGTAACGAAAGGAATAGGGATGTAATGATATCAAAATCTCACAATATGATATTATTGCAATATGAAGTCCACGATACGATATTTATTGCGATATTTAAATTATTCTATCTAACGCACTTTGAGAGTTCAAAATTAAGAGCTCCAACCAGGGCTTGAAAACAAAAACAAAAATTTATCGGTTCACTCCGAGCAGAATCGATATTTTAACGTTTCTGTTCCTGCGTTCCTCATGCATTCGCGAAAACCGGTTAATAACGTTATTTTTTTAACTTTTTCTTTGCCTATTATAATAATAATCATAATAATAATAATAAAGTACAGCGTTTTCTTTACTCAAAAAACAAAAAAAAAAACTGAAATTCTGGTATCTTAACCTGCTGCGCTTAATCATAGCCAAGTCTTTTCTAGATTTTGGCCAAATGTAGCCTAATAAACAAAATAAAAAATCTGTTAACGCTTTAAAGACATTAAAGTATTTTTTCAAGATATTTAAAAATGTTTGCTGCATTGTTAAACAACACAACTCGTATAAAATTGCGTTTTGAGAGGAAAAAAATCATAGGCTAAGTCAATGTAATTATGATTACATTCAGAAATAATGTAGGCTAAAATGCTGGTAAAGCAAAATGTTTACAAACATTATAAACACAGCTAAAGTTCCCTTCTCTCCACAACAAATCCTCTAAAGTTAAGGCGATTTAAAGCGTTTAGGCTATATAAATGTCAAGCCAAAAATAAATTAATTTAAGGTGAAACTGATGCCTACCTCTCTCATTCGGCACGAATCCAAATGTTTTCATATTCGTGACGTATCTGGATGCTAAAATATTATTTATTATGAAATAGGCTTTGTAATTCACTCGCATCGAACATCACACTTCATCGATCCTTTAACTGTATTTTATTTTGATAATGAACAGGCTGCAATATCGCAAAAATATGTTGTCTGTGTGTGCGTGAGGCGTCGGCGCGATAGCCATACCAACGCTGGTTTACAGATAGAAGCAAGACATTCAAAACTGTCAAGCTTTTGCAAAATAAATATAACTGTAAAATAAATAAAACTGTAAAGCTTTTGCAAAATAAAGAAAACTACTTTCTGCTGTCTCGTTTTCCTTTCCATGAACTTTGGATCGTGTCACAATAAACCGAAACTCTGCGCATTTTTTTCTTACGTTTTGTTAATCTGTCAATGATTTAAGTGAAATATATTTAGTGTGTAGGCCTATATATTCGTTTTTATGTAAGCCTATAGTTTTATTCTGTTTTCTCCGTTCACAGAAGCGCTGCAGGTGCGTGTGATCTGTTGAATCCATCTTACACTATCCTCGGATAAACTCTTAACGCCATTGTGACTTAATGATGAGTTCACAGCTGAGCTGGCATTTCACTCGTTGGATGCGTCAGCGTCACATTTGCAGGCTGTACTGCTGGAATTCGTGATTGGTTGACAGCAAATTTCAAACATTAAATGGAGCGATAAAATAATGTTATTAACCGGCCATTTCAAATTTTCGATTCTGTTCGGAACGTTCCTTGAACCGGTTCAGATCCCTGGCTCCAACCCATGTTCTTAAGAAAACTTAAGTCAGAAAAAAGTCAGTGAATTGACTTGTACCTGAACTTTAAAGGGGACTCAGCCCTCTTTATATTTGTGATATTCTGTCTCAGTCTAAATTACATTCACACTGGTGTTTTAAGAAGCCAGACAGTAGTAGCCATATATTGTAAAACAATTGCACTGTAAAATAAATGAAAATGAATATTTCATAGGTATATTATTTTTGCTTTACACTACAGTAGGGAAATTACAATACTTCTTTCCTAATTTCTACACTTGAAAGAGATATTTTGAATTTGGACTGCATTTAAACCGCTAGCTGTCAGCAATTCATGCGGCACTTTTGAGATTCTATTTTGACGGAAACAGCAGTTGAGCTTTTATTTGGAAGGAAAACTCCAGCTTCAGTGAAAACAGTTTTACAAAAAAGCCTCTCACTACAAATCTAGTGAAACGCTGTAATCATCTGCCGTGAAAATAAAGCCTAACTCGTGGCTGTTGCGTTCCCAAACGTGCGCTAAACTCACAGCAGTGCAATAAACGAGTTCACTGCATTCATTCAGTGTGAACCGAGCCGTTCTGAGGCGCACAACACCGGATCACGAGCTGATCGCATGAACGAAGTGTGTGCTTCGCTTTGAAACACGCAGCGAAACCAGACTTAATGAAGCAAGGGATTAAGCCATATATTGTGCTTTCAGTTTGAGTTCGTTTGACAGATACTGTGCCAAAGCATAATGGCCCAAAACAAATGTATTGTAAAAACTGTTATTTTGCCCGGAAGACCTATCGTTTCATATTGTCATGTGACCAAGATAATATCGAGACAGTTTTGATATCACAATATTGATAATATCGTTACATCCCTAGAAAGGAATGATGTGTTAAAGTGGTTGTGTTTTTCTGGTCAGCTCTCGCTCGACTCGGCAGCACCTGAAGAATGTCTACGCCAGTCTGGCTGTGTGTATGCTGGTGGCGGCGACTGGCTCCTACGTCTACATCATCACAAGACTCTTTCAGGTAACAGCTCTATGCTTTGCATTTCTCACTCGTAGTTTTTCTTATACCCGAGCAGGGCTTAGGCTCCTCCCATTTGTTTATTTTTGAATTTTCAAAAATTAAGCCTTCTTGATTGGAACTAGGTTTCACGGAATGTCATATTACATTTGATGGTTATCATATCATGTACATTGAACAAAAATTGGTTACATGTTACATGTACTTGCTATAGTCATAAACAGTGTTGGGGAAAGTTACTTTTACAAGTAATGCATTACAATATTGTGTTACTCCCTAAACAAGTAACTAATTACGCTACTTAGTTACTTTTTATGGAAAGTAATGCATTATGTTTCTTTTGAGTTACTTTTTAAATCTGGGCAGGGCCTGCTTTGTTTTTAATAACAAAAGCCCTTTTCACAACAAAAGTGAAATGAATACGCCTCAGGGTGAAGGAAATGTAAATTCACGTTTGTAAAGTAGAGGGTGCAGCTCAAACAAATTGCTTGAAGAATATGACGCAGGAGAAGAAAGTTCAACACTATTCAGTAATAACACAAATGAAACACAAATGTGTCATTTTTGCTTCGTATGGTTGAACTGGATCATCGAAGGTCATTAGCAGAGACATTGGTTAATAAAATGGGATTAAATAAATAAATGATATATGTCTTTATTTAACATTTAATTATTACAAATCGCCATAATTTACCATGGATTTACTTTAGTAACATTAACGGCATTTGATATGGGATATTCATATCAAATTTTATTATATTATTAATGTAGATATGTATTAAAGTGTAATGGAATATAATTACAGTATTTTTTGATTAAGCTATAGTCATTGTGCAGAAAACATATCGTTACATTTTTACCGTGGTATTAAGGTGATCTAAATGTATGCTAGTAGGGATGCACGATATTGGTTTTTTGCCGATATCCGATATGCCGACATTTTTCAACTCTTTTTGGCCGATACCGATATATTTCCTTTTGTTTGGAAACAACACCAAGTCTCTCCTGTGCAAAAATTATAAGCAACATTTGTTTCATTTTGGTTAGTTTTTAACAATAACTTATTTGTTAGAATTAAATAAACAACAATGAAGGTTTTTTAAATGGTACATAGTAACCTTAACATTTTATTTTAAGATTTAACATTTGTAGATGGTCTAAAGCAAAAGAGTTGTAAAAATTCTGAAAACCTTTTAGAGCTTATGATTTGTTTAAAAAATAAAACCTATTACACATTAATGAATAAATCAGTATATATAAAATTATTAAGTGTCATGTTTGTGATTTTTTTTTTCATGTAAGCTATAGCTTATGACCTTTAAATCAAAACATACTCATTAGGGATGTAACGATTAACTGCGAGCCGGTTGAAAATCGATTCAAATATGTGACGACAAATGAGGACAATAAAAGCAATCAAAACCAACAAAAGAGCAGTAATATGCAAGTGCTATATTAGTATATTATTATAGTGTTATATTTCAATTTCACAAAGAAATGTGCAGCATTTTGTCCAAGCAATAATAAAAGGACACATTTAATTTATAACTTGTCTTAAATCTAATTTTGTTAATTTTTTTTTAATAATAATCGTGAATCGAATCGAATCGTGAGTTGAGTGAATCGTTACATCCCTAATACTCATTATTTTATGACATATATTACTGCTTTATTCAATCTGAAACACAGTCTAAATGTTATTTGTGTAGGCTATTTTACTTTTAATTTAATTAGAAGTAGGTCAACATCATGTTCTCACGCAGTGAAAAATACATTGCAGTGTAAAGAGATAACTGACAATGTGCAGACAGACAAGACCGAGCAGGTTAAAGAAGTTTTTAAAGAAATTCAAACAATAAATACCATTTTGTGTCTCATTTATGTGTCGTGACAGATCACTGTATCGCCTCAGTTCAAGCAGCACACATGAACCGATCATCTTTTCATATGTACTTTTTATGTATGCAAATACATATTTTATTTCAACCGTGGAACACCATTTTTCAAGTGTAAGTCCACCGAAGTTAATCTACTCTCCTGTCTGATTTGTGGTTAAGACTAGAAGGGATATAGCTGCGGCTACGGGGCATGCGCACAACAATATAGCGTCATTTTTGTCACACTGTACAACAATAAATACTGTTTTTGCATTATTGGTTGGGGTAGGTGTAGACGTTAATAACACGAAATCGAATCCACCTTTGTCTAAATGCGGAAGTCTCGCCCGACTGGAACGGTGCTTTACATTTCCGGTCTCTGGAGTTTCTGGTCACAAATAATTCATCAGTCAGCCAGATTCCAGTGTAGTGCTCAGTTATTTCAGTAGTCACAGAATTTCACATTAGCATTCTAAACACCAGAAAATGAATGTCTGAGCATCAAGAACACCAGATATCATTAGATTTTTTTACGAGCTCTATCTCTAAGCTCTACAGGCAGTTCTTTTGACCTCAGGGCTTGATTTTTGCTCTGATATTCATTGTTAGACCTTTTATTGAGAGGTGTGTGCCTTTCCATATCATACCAATACAAATGAATTTGCCACACGTTAACTTCACTTGAAGTGTAGTAGTATCTACATACATAAGGCAACAACATAACAAAACGTGGGGGGAAAAGAAGGGGTACGAATACTTTCGCAAGGCACTGAAGTAGAGCATATGATACTACAGGACCTCGGCTAGTACAGATTGTAAAGCGGATCTCTAATACGCATTATCATGATATTGTCTTTCAGGGTGGGCTGACCATGCTTGGATCACTGGCTATGATGGGTTGGCTTGCCATGACCCCTCACAGCCCTCAGACAGAGAAGAAGAGGTTGGCCATCCTTGCTGCTTTTGCTTTCTTCACAGGTGAGATGTTTATAATATTTTTTTACAGCTTCATTTCCTAGATCGTGTGTTTAAAATACTTAACTCAACATGTCAATCTGTGCCTTAAACAGGTCTTGGACTCGGCCCGCTCATGGACTACGTCATTAGCGTCAACCCGAGGTAATATTCCCAGAGCACTGGGTCACACTGCACTTTTAGTTCCATTGACTTCCATTCATACGCATGCAAATGCGTCAGACCGGAAACGCAAGCCTGTGTGAAAAGTTTCGCATTTCGCTGCGTTCCAAAGTTCATTAAAAGATTAGAAAAAGAATTAAAAGAACTTAAATTTAAAACTGCAGCGCTGCAGGAAAGTGGAGTAGATTGTATGTTTTTACATTTTAGATGTATTATAATTTGTTACGTAAAAAGTTTTAAAAAGTACGTTTTAAAAAGTGTGACGTGACAATTTCGCATGCTCAAAGTCTAGTGTGACCGCGGCTTTACTCTGATGAGCTGAATCTTTGAGCTGGTTGTCAAAGCAATAGTTGACCCAAAAATGACCATTTTGGGAAAATGTATAAACCTTCACCATTACATCCTTTTGTTTCTTCATGTAAACAGATTTGGAGAAATGTGTCATTGCATCACTTGCTCAGCAATGGATCCTCTGCAGTGAATATGACAGAGCCCATGATCACTAGATTTTATTCAGGTGTTACTATAATGATTTTGTAAATGTGATCAGCAACCACATATTGATAATGTGGAAGTTACTGCCTTTTGCCTTGGTGTGACTTCTCACTTTTTGCAGACAATGCAAAGGCAGAGTACAGTAACTTTAAACTAGGGGTAGAAATCAAGTTCAACATCTAATTGCCAAATTTCCAGTGTCCTACCTATAATTAATTTGGCTGGACAAATAAAAAACTTTAAAGTCTTTTTTCTCAGTTTCACACTCTAGCGAGTTAAGGTCTTTTGCCTTTGTAGGGCAGCATTGGTGAGTAAGTGATGGAATGTAGTGAATGTAGTGTAGTGGAGTGAACAGAATAAAACTCAGAAGAATAACAATAACTGGGATTGTTGTTTCCTTGAATTTTCATTTCATTGTGTGTCATGTACTTATTGCCATGAAGCTTTGACTGTACTCCGTGGAACTGCACATAATGATATTTTTCAACACATGGCAAATGATTGTATTCATTTTTGCAGCATCATCCTGACTGCTTTCCTGGGCACCTCTGTCATCTTTGCCTGCTTCACGTTGAGCGCCCTCTATGCACAGCGCAGAAGTTATCTCTTCTTGGGAGGTAAACATTGAAAAATCTGCTAGTTACGCTGGTCATTGATCATGTACAGTTGTTTGTTTTTTGACCTGTAACTTTGATTTGGTTTGATTTTTCTTCAAGGCACTCTGATGTCAGGGCTGACTGTTCTTCTGCTCGTCTCTGTCCTCAATATGTTCTTCGCCTCAGCAATACTCTTTAAGGTATATGATGTGACTGTATGAAAGCAGGGGATGAAGTTGTGTGATAGTTTGTGTAACAGTTGTTTTTTTGTTGTTGTTTCAGGCTCATGTGTATCTGGGTCTGGCCATCATGTGTGGCTTTGTGCTGTTTGACACACAGCTAATTATTGAGAAGGCAGAAATGGGAGACAAAGATTACATCTGGTAAGGCATAGAGGTTTACTGTGTTTACCAATATATCAATAATTATCATAAAATGGAAGTTGTAAAAAATGAAGTTATTGCTAAAAATTTATTTTATACTTGCTAATTAACCATTCTAATATGCACTAGCTGAAAGGCATTATGTGAAAGGACAAGATATGAGAAGTAATGCTTTGGCTAACCCCATAGATACTAACTTAATGATTGTGCTCGAGTCCGGACTGAGATGATTTTATTTCACCCCCCCCCGATTAACTACGTATACGCTAACGGCGATGTTTATTTCAATCCGAAATTCAAATTTAAATATGGAATAATATTCATAACAGAAGCTCTAAATATTAAAAATGTAATTGAAACTTACCTGCTTGAACTTGATCGGGGTGTTTTGTTAGTTTGATGCGTTTCCTCCTCTTGAGGTCGCCACTGCTTTTAAGAAGAGGTTGCCAGGTTTTCACAACAAAACCCGCCCAATCGCGTTTCGAGGGGGTCCGGGGATAAAATACGCATGTTTTGGCGGGGTTTCCCTGGTAAAATTCGCATTCCAGGGGCTAAATATCACGTTAATGGGGTCGTTTTTTCAACCCGCGGACATGAAAAACAGCCTGCAACAACAGTGTTAAAGCAGCCCAATTCCGCGGGAAAACTGCGGACTTGGCAACACTGGAAGAGGATAGCTTTCGTTTAGCGCATCAAGAACCGGGTTGACCGGGTACTCGGTACCACCGGTACTTAAGAAAACCTGGTACCGTAACGTTTTAATTTTTTTAGTACCGACTTGGTACCGAAATACCGGGTCTATTGACAACACTAGTAAGGGGCATGACATTTCCCAACCAGGCGCCGAGTGCTGCCAATCACAACGCACACCGGCCCAGCTAGCCAATCACAGCGCACACCGGCCCAGCTAGCCAATCACAGCGCACACCGGCCCAGCTAGCCAATCACAGCACACACCGGCCCAGCTAGCCAATCACAGCGCACACTTGCCCAGGTAGCCAATCACAGCGCACACTTGCCCAGGTAGCCAATCACAGCGCACACTGGCCCAGCTAGCCAATCACAGCGCACACTGGCCCAGCTAGCCAATCACAGCGCACACTGGCCCAGCTAGCCAATCACAGCGCAATTGTCCCAGCTAACCAATCACAGCACACACTGGCCCAGCTAACCAATCACAGCACACATTGGCCCAGCTAACCAATCACCGCAAATTTGTATTTCAGAAGGCGGGCCTTCATTTGATATAGGAACTATTCGAGCAGTTCATGCCAGACTGGGGAGAGAGATGTTGTAATGTAAAATATGTGAAAAATAATGTGTTTTTCGAACAACCTAGTATGAGAGCCTGTTCTAGTACACCCCCAAAACAAAATCAACACTTTGTAAAAGAGCATAATAGGACCCCTTTAAAATATTGAGTTTTCTATACATTATTGATTTACATATAGAGCTGCTTTATAGCAGAAAATCAAGTTGTAATTCTAACCAAATGCAACACTGACACTTTTTCTTCATGTTTAATACTGTAAAGCTGCTTGCTTTAAAGCAGTCTTCTGCATAAAGCGTTATAAAATATGACGTGAAGTGACTTTACTGTAGCGCTGATTGCAGAGCTCATGCAAACATCCACATTGCTATGATCAGATGCTTTCTTAACTGCTGTTTACCCATGCTGCCATTTTTGTTGTTTGTTTTGTTACTGAGAGGAAAGCGTGCAGCATATATTTACACATGCATCTAAACTTCGCTCTCAGCAGCATCAGGATGTTTGCTAAAATTTAACCGCTGCTTGCTTATATTGACCTTTTTAGCCGTAAGCGAAGAATGGAAGTATATCAGGCCTTCACACATGAAAGTATTTTTTTGTTTCATTTTTGGGTGAACTGTTTCTTTAATTCACACAGCAGCATTTCTTAATACAAGAAAACAGCATTCAGGTTTATGTACTGCATCTGTAAACGTGTACATGTAAGAACAGCTTATGCATTTCCATGACCACATAAGCAGTGCTGTCCAGCAGAAACCCAGGTGTTTTAAACTGCTTGACATGAGGACCATGTATTGTGTGAATGTGAATTGGGTTAATATTGTTTTGGGTTTTTATAAATTGGGTTTAAACTAGTTTTGAATAGTCCTAAATAATGGTCCACAGGTAAGTGTCCAACACTTGCCAATAAATAAATACCCAATATCAGCCTATACTGATAAACTGAAGAAAATAAATCAAATATTGTGCATTCCTATTTTATATTAGTATTTTACAGGGTAAAATATGATCTAAATCAGATCATTGATCTTTCTTTTACACAAGTCCAGTATATACTTAGAATACTTGTTTGCTTTATTCTCTCCCATTTAATTGTATCTAAAATGTATATTATTATTATTATTATTTTAAATTAACCATCCACAGGTGGTGCATAATGAAAAGGGAATGCAAAGAGGAATAAATGGCACTGTTTTTTGTGTGTACGCTTCAAGGCTTTTTCTAAAAGTTCTTTGTTTTTAAATGAAGGCATTGTGTTGACCTCTTCCTGGACTTCGTGACCATCTTCAGAAAGCTTGTTATCATCCTCTCTATGAATGAGAAGGTATGTGAAACATCATAACTGCATCAGCTCTGTGCTGTCAATAACAGAATCATTATTTATATCAGTTTTGTTCCATGTGTAACTTTTATTTTATTTTTAGGAAAAGAAGAAGGAGAAGAAGTAATTTTCATAAGAGTGAAAACATCTGTGAGCTGAATACATGTCAGCAGCTTCAATATGAATCTGATTACATAGTTTGATTATATTTTATGTGATTTGATATAGTGTCTTAATTTTATTTTTGACAATTGCTACTGGGCTTTGGATATGTTGTCAAGCTGAAATCTTATTTAAAAGCTTAGGTTGGACTTTAATTTCTTTGACTTACTGCAACTCTCGGAGGCAGAAATTAGAGATCTGTAGAAAAGGAATCTCATGGAGTCTCTTAAAAAAAAAAACTGATTTAATATTGTACATACAATAGAAACTTTTGAGTGTAATGGAGTTGTTATTGCTAGGTGATAGAAGACTTTCTTACCTATACTCTAAACAATATTAAATTGTGTATCATAAATACCTTCTAATCATAACATAGTTGTGCTTCACTAAACTGCTTTTTTGTGTTTATTGCGTTAATTCATTTACATTTTTTCCTTGTTGCCAATGTCACATTAAATTGCTTTTGAAGCTGCTAGTGCCAATTTTGTTAATTTAGTCAAGTATAACATTAATGCATTTATCAGTGAGATCACAGATGAGATTTTTATCTTATTCATGAATATTGTGCATCTTATGTCAATAAATGGTGCCACCGATTGCATTTGTGCTCCTGTGACTACTATATTATACCTTCTGTTGATACATTTACATTGAGCATGCTCAATTCTTCTGATGCTTGTAGTCAGAGGACCAGTTGAAAAGGCAGCCCTAGAAATAAAATGCTTCCTGTTGTTGCAATCACACAATTTTTGACAGATGAAATGAACAAGATGTAACTTTTGTCAGACAACCGAAAAACGTATCATCCGATAGTTTGTGCATTCTAATAATGGGGAGAGAAATGTGGCTGTGAAGTTTCAGCTCAAAATACCCCACATATAATTTATTATATCATTTTGAAAATACCTATTTAGAATGGAAGCAGAAGTGTGCTGTTTTCGTGCATGTCTCTTTAAATGCAAATGAGCTGCTGCTCCCCGCCCCCTTTTCCAGAATAGGGCTGTGCCTTTACAGCTTGCACGTATGAAAGTCAGCGGAAGTGAGAGAAAAGTATTTATAACATTTTAAATGAGGATATTTTTCTTACAAAAATGCATCGATTCGCTACAGGAGGCCTTTCACTACAGGACCCCCCCGTAGTGAATTTTGTTGGAAATTCTGGTAAAACAGGCTGCTTTGGGCCTAATGGTTTCTCACCAAGATCACTGGGCATAGCTCTTGCTGACGGTAAGAGATGCCGCGTAGTAGCTGCAGTGACGTATATTATGTAATATTATGGGTAAATATTATGTAGACCTATTTGAATCAAATTTATGCTTTAAAAGTAATCAGCACTTTTCATCCATAGTCTGTCCGTTTAAACGTATGCAATTATCTTCAAATGGCGTCTTTGACGACAGTATTCTATGAAAATGATTTGCATTCTGATTCTGACATCCAAAGGCACAAAATATTTTTTTCTCTTATTCCATGGCTCTTACCCGTTTCCCTCCACTTGTTACCAGTGTTTTTCTGCCACCACAATGCGCACGCAGCTGCAAGTGACGTAACTGTGACGTCTACTCTAAATTGGTCTATATGACCCAAACAATAAAATAAAAGCAGAAAATCACTCACTGCTCTGGACTGAATAATGTCTATAGCTTTAATAAGACATTTTTTACTTGAATGCTTTTAATGCTCTAGCGTGAAGATAAACATGGCGGATTGTGTGCGGCTCACTCAGGGCGGGGTCTCTGCTAATACGGAAGTGTCCGTCAACAATCATGGGCGTGGCTTGTAAAATGTGATGTCAAAATGGCCGTCCTGGCAAGTATCCTCATAAACAGTTGAGAAAGAAAACGCATGTGTATCAGTATTGGATCCGTGGATTCAATCTTGTGAGAGTGGGACAATCTTGTCCCGACACGAGAATAAATTCCCGAATAAAAAGCGGTAGTGGTCAGTAACTCTAGTGTAATTTGTGTATCCCGTTCCCGACGTCCTTTCAGAACAGCATACACATTCTTATTAACCACTGGTACAACCTGCACTCAGGACTGATATGCACACGTTGCACACATGGACCAGCACTTTCTGCATCACACATTTTATTTGCGCAGCATGTGTATAACGGTCCTCAGAGCAGGCTGTACCTGTGGCAAATATACGGCCCTCAGACAGAACAGGCAGGTTGTCGATGAGTGACAGCAGAATAAGGATGGCAAAGTGTGGATGCGCTGTCCTTTAAGGACATTCAACTTGACTGGAAAATGGAAGTTTACTGGTAAGAAACCCACTTGAGGCGAGTCTGACTCGGGACATTCTTCTCAGGGATGTTAAATTGTTGTTAAAAAGTGATTTAATTTCGCAATGCTACAAGCCAACGGTTTTGTTCATATTTTGCTTATAATTTTAAATGACAGATGTCAAATTAGTTTTTTGTTTGTTTTTTCTCTGCGACACTTTTCCTACTGTGTTGACAGCAAAATGTAAAAAAAAAAAAAAGTATTTTAACAAGACCAATAAAAATAAGAAATAGGCTACAATTTTGGTATAACCTACTTTTTTTTTTTTCTCTGCGACACTTTTTCCTATTGTGTTGGCAGCTAAATGTAGACGAATAAAATAATTAAATTCAAGTTTATTTGTATAGCGCTTATCATGGTACAAATAGTTGCAAATTAAGTTTCTACAAAATAAGTTTAAGTTTCTACAAAATAACAAATACAATTTTTTGCAGACTACATTATTTACATCATTATTTGTTATCTCTCTTTCAGTGGTGGAAATTTAAATGTGAGATTCTGGAAATGAGATCTAAAATAGATCCCGGTCGGGTCGGGATGAAAATTATTCTAAGCGGTCAGCGGGTGAACAAAGAGTGAATATTGGGAGCGGGTGGGTGCGGAATAGAACCTAACAGTCCCGTGCAGACCTCTAACCTAAGGGCCGTTCACATGTCACGTCTTTTGCACGCTCAAGTTCTTTATTTCAAATGTAGATGTGCTGCAAGTGTTCATATAGCCTAATTTACAAAAAGCGCTTTCGTAGAAAGGGGTCTAATATTCAATAAACAAAGCTTTATCATTTGTTTATCCGTATTACATCTGTTTTTTATTTGTTAAACATAAATTAAAAAGTTACCCTTAAATTGGTTTGGACGTTTTTTGCATTTTCTAGTTTGGGGAACAGACACAGTCTCTATAGTGTGATATCTGTTGTATTTTCTTACCAGAAAATCACGCGTGAGTCCATCACTGCTCCGGGTGTGTGTTCACGGTGTGTGTGTATTCACTGCTGTGTGTGTGCGCTTAGGATGGGTTAAATGCAGAGCACTAATTCCTAGTATGGGTCACCATACTTGGCCACATGTCACGTCACAATCACTTGCAGGAACTTAGTTTAATAATCTTCTGACAATAGCCGCCATCATATCAACACCTCTCTCTCTACCCAGCCTAAGCTCCTCCCCTGTCATTACGCAATCCACTTATTACCATATTATTGCGAATATCACATCTCCCTTTTTTTTTTTTTTCAAAAACATATTGGAACATATTTTTTTATTTTCTTACTATATTACAACAACTCTTTTAGCATGTACGTTACAAGTTACAAGTACTGTTTTTTTTCCTACAGCTTATGAACTCTGTGACAGAACAGGATTTTCACATACAGCTTTTTTTTTCTTCTCTGAAAGTTAGCATTTATATGACTTTTAGAAAACACTTTGATGTCTTTTTCAGGATCATACATTGCTAACACAGGAGTAGATGCAAGTTCTTCTTTTAACTCCTTGAAAGCTTTGTCCTGCTCTGTACCCCAGACCCAGTGATTTCTCTTTGACAATAAGTCTCTTAGAGGTCTATCTTTCTCAGCAAGTTGTGGAATAAATTTTCCCTACTGATTCACCATCCCCAGCAAACTTCTTACCTCACTAACATTTGAGGGTGGCTGCATTCTCCTTATGGCCTCAGTTTTCGCAGGGTCAGGTCTGATCCCATCAGCTAAGATGATATGTCCCAAAAAGTGTATCTCACTTTTTGACAGATCACACTTATCCACATTAAGTTGATGCCAGTATTCTGAATCTTTTGCAAAACCATGTGCAAGCGTGCATCATGTTCTTCCTGAGTTCCTCCCCAAACAAGCACATCATCCATATGACAGGTGACCCCCTCCAGACCTTCCGTTATTTCCGACACCATCCGGCTTTGGAAATGTTCAGGAGCTGAAGTGATGCCAAAAGGAAGGCGGTTCAATAATTATCTACCGAAAGGAGTTATGGATGTTGTGTGTTTTGCAGTGTCTGGGGTTACGGGAATTTGCCAAAATCCAGAGTTTGCATCAAGCTTACTAAAAATCTTGGCCCCTGCAAACATACCAAGACTTTGTTCCACGGATGGCAGTATGTATTTCTCTCTACATATTGCTTCATTCAACTTTGTTAAATCTACACAAAGCCGAACAGTCCCATCTTTTTTTGGTATGACCACCATACCAGAGCACCAGTCAGTTGGCTCTTCCACTCTGCTTATGACACCGATTTCTTCCATACGCTGTAGTTTTTCTTTAACTTTGCACCTAAGTGGCAAAGGAATCCGCCTCAGAGTCTTAAGCGAGAAAGGTACTGCATTTGGTTGAAGCTTGATGGCACTGTTTGATGACCCCCAAACCACTGCACTGTTTTGGGTATGTTTTCTTTAAAGTTGTTATGTCTATACTGTCCAATCTTGTCACTAGATCTAGACAAGTTATTGCTGGCCTGCCCAATAATGCCATTTGCAGGTTTTTAATAACATACACATCCTGTGTTGCTTCTGCTTTTCCCTTTTGCAGAACTAACCTTGTCATGCCTATTACCTCCAGTGGTTGTCCACCTGGCCCCATGAGAGGCCTGGTTACAGGTTTGACAGTAGGCTTTTCAGTATGTGAGAAAATATTCTTGAATGTGTGCTCCGAGATTGCAGTCACATCAGCCCCAGTGTCAATCTTGAACTTTACTTTTGTGCCTGCCACTGCAATTTCAGTTATCCATGGGTCCACTTTGGGTGTCGCTGATCCAAGGAATATGGTGCTTTCCTCTGTCACCTCATGAACTGACTTAACTGAAGTGCACACACGCTGGAAATGTCCTTTTTTCCCACACCTTCGACAATTTACATCTTTTGCAGGGCATTGGTATTTTTGCATGGGAGGGAGATTTTCCACATTTTGGACACGAACTGCTTCCAGCCTTTGTTTTGTTCAGTCTTTGATTAGAAGGCTTCCATTTTATCTGTGTAGCATTGCTTTTATATACTCTGTCAACTGAACAAGCTCCTTTTGCATCATCTTTTAAAGCACATTGCTGTTTTTTCACTTCTTCTTACTGTCTAACCATGCTAATAGCTTTCTCTAAAGTCAAATCTTTATCAAGCTGCATGTGTTCAGACAGTCCTAGCTTGGCCAGTCCCACTACCAATCTGTCTCTTATGAGTTTGTCATGTAGCATTCCATAATCACAGTGTTCGGCTAGAGTATATAACGCAGTCACAATTCACGAACAATTCCACTGTTTCATTGTCCCCTTGCTTCCGCAGGTTAAATCTAGCACTCTCGTAAATCACGTTCTTTTTCACAACAAAGTGTGAGTCGAATGCATCTCTTACTGTCGCATTCACATTCCTCATCCGTGAGCTTTAGTCCTTGCAAAATATCATCCGCCTCGTCACCCATGCAATATACAGGTGTGTTCACCTGATTTCCCTCCATAGACGAATACAGGTTACTTGCTTGATGAAATCGTTCAAATCGTTGGATCCATCTGGGCCACTCCTGTGGTTTGGAAAAATCAAAGGGCTCTGGCGGCTGAATGTTGAATGTTGCTCTCGGTCCCGATGCGACAACATTTACCGGCTCCTGTCTGTGTATGTCCTCCTCCTGTGCCTCCTCCATAGCTAGCACTTTACTCTTGGATCCCATGAGGTTAGCATGAGGCACGGAAACTTTAGCGCTCTACGCTAAACTGACAAGACTAAGCTACACTCTGTACGAGTGAACGATTGTACAAGTGCACTTCTGACACCATGTCGTATTTTCTTACCAGAAAATCATGTGAGAGTCCATCACTTGCAGGAACTTAGTTTAATGACGACATCTGACAATAGCCGCCATCATATCAACACCTCTCTCTCTACCCAGCCTAAGCTCCTCCCCTGTCATTACGCAATCCACTTGTTACCAAATTATTGCGAATATCACACAGTATCTAGGTAAAAGAGTCTCTATGTGCTGAGAATAAACTGACTTCTGTGACGTGAAGAGGCTAGCAGACGGTCGGTCGGTTTAGCCAGTCTGTCTGCTTCCTGACCTGGGCCCCAGTTAGTCAAGTACAAACTCTAAGACTATGTGCCATATTTCTAGACAGAAGAGCTGCATCACCGCAGGAGGGATGAAGACCATCTCTTTTCAACAGGTCAGGTCTGCCCCAAAAACTCATCCAATTGTCTATGAAACCTATGTTATTCTGCGGGCACCACTTAGACATCCAGCGATTGAGTGACAACAGTCTGCTATGTATCTCGTTGCTACGGTACGCAGGGAGGGGGACCAGAGCATATTACAGTGTCTGACATCATACTTGCAGTTTCACACACCTCTAATGTTTATTTTTAGTGATCTCTGACTGGCAAAGTCGAACATCATTAGTGCCGACGTGAATAACAATCTTACTGAATTTATGATTAGCATTAGCATTAGCCAGCACAAATTTGCCAAGATGTCAGGCGCTCTGGCTCCCGGTAAACATTGGACTATGGTGGCTGGTGTCTCTATTTTCACATTCCGTAGAATAGAATCACCAATAACTAGAGCACTTTCATCAGGTTTCTCAGTGGGCACGCCACTAAGTGGGGAGAACCTGTTTAATGTTTTGATCAGAATGGAAGAGCGGTGTTTTGTCCCACGACTATGAGTCGTGTCGCACAATCACCCGGTCACCCTGCTGTGGGGGCTTTGCAACCGGAACCGAACAATGTACATGATTCGCTAAGCTAGTTGCTTCCAAAGCCATATCTAGGGCCCTCACATTCTTACGGTCCTCAATTAAAATTTGGATGCGTCTCTAGTTCTGAGATCTTCTCTGTCAGTCTAACTATTTCCCTGCATTTATCACATGTGAATCAATCACTGCTGACAGAGACAGATACGCTGAACATGTATCGGTGCAGGTGACAGTGCAAGGAGAAGCCACTTCTCACCGTGATTGTAGAATAATTCAGACTTACCACGTGTTTGATGGACTCATAAAAAACAGAGTGAGAGAAAAAACAGCGAGACGGAGAGAAAAAAGAAGTGGTATGAAACGTGAATGGAGATGCGATTGACAAGCTAACAGGCTAACGGAATGCTAACGCGCTGCCAACGTAATTTACAAGGCTTTAAAACATGCAAATGATGTAGTTTATGTATGTATTTGTCCATTTGAGTGCCGAGAGGCCGGCGCGACCCAGATGTCAGTGAAACATATAAAAAAGCGCACATACACTCAATTTAGCTTTTTGATATGTTCTTCTTGTATGTTCTTATTGTGTTCAATCGCTGGAGTGTTTTAATTTACAAGGCTTTAAAACGTGCAAATGCTGTAGTTTTGTGAGCACGTACGGAGTGCTTTCGCTGATCGGTGCGGTCACAGATCTGTCCTCTTTCACACTGCTCTGGCCATCAGACAGTCAATATTATCCTGTCCTGACCGGGTAATGATCAGATATATTGGTTTAGAATGTCAGTGTGAATGATATTGTACATTTGTATTTACATTACAAATTTGTAAATACATTAAATGTATTTATTTGTATTTTTAACCGATTTTAAAGTGAAACTAAGTGAGAGGAGTTATCCGGCTCCTCCCTCTAGTGGAGTGGAATTGCTCCTCTAGAGGGCACATTTTTTCTCAGCCAATGTAAGTCTATGGGACATTTTTGATTTTTAATAATTAATTATAGGAAAACTGTAAATATGATCAGTCTGAAAAAATGTAGCACACTACTAGACATCATGGCCCAGGTCTCTGCCAAGTTTGGGGCTTGTAGAATTGGAAAATTGAAAAATAGAATAACAATATGTTGGCTTTGTCAAGCCAACATTATAATTCTGTTGTCATTTATGTAATGGCTGGCTGTGTATTAAATGAGTTTAATGCATGATGGAGACAAAGAACCACCCGACATGCAGCTGAGATCTAGAATTCTGCCCTCTTGAAATCAGACACAGAGATCAAGTACTGCGGTAAGATCACATTTATTTGAATCATGAATTATAGCATTGATTTTAATTAATTATCAACAGAGAGAGTGATGAAAGTTGCATGTGTGAATTGCGTCTGTGCATCTCGCTCTGCAAACAGTGAAGCTGTGAGTTTCGTTACTTCAAAAATATAAATTTTACCCCCTAGTTGCTGAGAAATATAATGTAGCGACTCGGTATCGAAGCTATTACATTAATAAAACTTGCGCTGCAGCATTGACAAATGCCCATGCTCGTGAATGTTTCCACGTGTGCACAGCATGATCTCCGTGTCTCTGCAAGTGATGTGTGTGTGTATGTGTGTGTGTGTGTGCGCGTGTGCGTGTGCACGTGTGTGTCAATGAAACCAGCGAAACAATATAGTAGCAATATAAAGTCCACTATTCTGAGTCCACTATATAGTGAACACCAAAAGGACTGAGATCACTTTCGGCTGGTTCCCTTTCCGGTTCACTCTGTGAACTGGGTTTGGTTACTTTAAAATTAACTATATGTGGAAAAAACCCTTAAATGGGACTCAGGTCCATGGTCATCTACTGCCTGGATTGTGAAGTACCCTTTGTGGATACTCACCCTTCAAGGACTAACACTTGCACCTTGGATTATAATACTTTGGATTGTATATACACGGGTGAACACATTGGACTATCAACACATGGAGTTTCCTCAATACTATGTTATGGTTAAGAACTATCTATAGGCTACTCTTTGTATATGTTGTGTTGTTTCAGTTCAGCGGCAAAATACATTTGTGTATTATTTTCTTCATCGTTTACACCCAGCGTACAAGTACTGAAAACAATTCCCCTTTTAACTGTGTTACCTCTGCCGATAAGGATGAGTGTTACACTACCAATATTCAATATTCAAATGTAGTACCTTCTCAGTACATGATTTTGGATGCACTGCTAGTAACCCTTAGACCATGATTAGCTTGTTCATGTGTGTTTGATTAGAGCAGCAAAACTCTTCAGGAATGTGGCTCTCCAGGACCTAAGTTGGCCACCCCTGAGTTATCCTAACATTATTGTTATACATAGCCTAAACATTGACGATAACATAACTTGGGTAAATAGAATTTGAAGTTTGCAGCATTGAACCGTACTGTAGATATTGCCTGCTAATCTCTTATTTAGGGATGTCCCGATCAGGTTTTTTTGTGCCCCGATCCGATCCTAGTCATTGACTATTGGGTATCTGCCAGTACCGAGTCGCGATCTGATACTTATATATTCCATAGTGTCTGGTGCACAATTAAAGTACATTAAAGTTATTAAAATCAATCCAATTTATACAGAGTTTTGCAGAGAGTAAAAGTAATATATAATATAAAATGATAAGATACACACTCTCTTTCTATGCACACACTATATAAAGACTTTCATAGATGGAAACATGTCACAATGGTAGACATTGTAAACAGAATGTGTGTGGTCACAATTGTGAATATGGGACTGCTGATATACAGTAAACATCTTGTATTTTATATGTACAGTAAGTAGAATAATTTCAACATGGAAGCTTGCAGTGTCAGAACACCAGTCTGTCAGTCAAATCCGAAGCTGCAACCCATAGCAGCACGTTATAACGACGTCTCAGACAACTTGTCGGCAGATAAAAGTAAGAGATCGTTAGAAAAGTGTGCATCAAATACACTGAACACAGAAGCTCACACATGTGTGACGCGCTAGAACAGACCTCGCAGGTTCTCGTGTGTCACACGTGCACATTTCTTATTTTTTGGGGTTTATTTGAGCGTCTTTTTCTTTTAATAGTAGTTGGCAAACCCCACCAGCATACCGCCAGCTGCTGCATGACACCAGCATGACAGCTGAAGGATTGGGCTTAAGGCATTATAGATAAAACAGTATGACTTTCTGTAAATCTGCTTTGGAATGATGAAAAATGCTAAACAAATCAAATTGACTTAACGTAATAGCTTTTTATCATGAGGGTCTTTGGATGATGCATGCTAAGTTTATTGCGAATTGAAAACTTTATCATGTTCCTCGTATGACATAAAAACCCTTAAAATATGTTTCAGTATTCAAATGTTTCAAAGTTCTAAAGACACTGCATTGTAGATGACACAGAACCACAGCTGTTTTATGAGTTCACAAACACCATTATTACACTGAATTCAACATTAAACAGTGGTTTTAATACTAGGTACATATATTTCCATTTATATACGGTCTATCTCCAGCTAGATCCAGCTGTCCTTCTGAAAGTTTCTTTCAATCTGCAGAGCAATGAAAAATGCAACTTATAAAATGCTGAATAAAAATCTGTTGCTGTGTATGTTTAAGGTCAGTGCGAGTCCACTGCATTCTCTGGTTAGCGTACATGTTGCTGAGGACAAAAGGATGCATATTAGATTAGATTGTCCCATCACTCCAGTGGGTAGCCCATTGTTTTTTGTGCAAAATAAAAGTCTTGTCCTGAAACTGTGTCTCTTGCCGCAGGATCTTCACAGCCTTATACTGGGGCACTTTATCTTTATACCGAACCCTTTGGAAGAAACCACACTGTAAAAGAGAGAGCACAATGAGATACATTTTTTATTTTGTTTGTTTAATAACCAGGTTAAAATCATGTGAGAGATTTTACCTGTTATTCTAAGGTTTAAACTTCCATTCCATTGTCATAATAACAATGTACTCCATTGGCAGGTGTGGCAAGACATTAATTTAAACCATGCTTGGTCTATTTCAGCTTCAAACTCTTTTTTAACTGTTATTTTTTTAGAGTGATAAAGTTAGTGCTCGACAACCGCTGCTTATCAGATCTTCTTTTGATGCCCTTCATACACAAGCTAAGCTAAGAGTCTAACAACTCTTACTCACATCTAATATTTTGCCCATCCTTTTATCAAACTTTTAGTCAGTCAGGGTGTAGTATTGCACTGAATACAAAGCAGATTTCCGTCATCCTTGATCTTCAATGATCTGCAGGCTTTCATGTTTTTTTAAGAAGGCTATAATGTTTCTTAAAGGGATAGTTCACCCAGAAATGAAGATTCTGTCATTAATTACTCGCCCTCATGTCGTTCCAAACCTGTAAGACCTTTGTTCATCTTCGGAACACAAATAAAAATATTTTTGATGAATTCAGAGATTTCTCTAACAACGTATGTACTCGGATACGTTGTTTACGTTCAGATCAAAGCGTAAACAACATATCCAAGTATGGTGCAGCTGACACAGAACAGCATACTTTGTTTACGTATGTGATATTCTCCAAAATGGCGCTACAGGGTGATGCGGAGGAGACGAAATGTTGATTAAAGTCGTTATTTTTGTTTTCTTTGCGCACAAAAAGTATTCTCGTAGCTTCATAAAATTGCGGTTGAACCACTGATGCCACATGGATTATTTTAACGATGTCCTTGCTACGTTTCTGAGCCTCGATCATGTTAGGATCCTTGCTGTCTATGGGAGGGTCAGAGAGCTCTCAGAATTCATCAAAAATATCTTAATTTGTGTTCCGAAGATGAACGAAGGTCTTACGGGTTTGGAACGACATGAGGGCGAGTAATTAATGACAGAATTTTTGGGTGAACTATCCCTTTAATGATGTTTATATGTTGAGTAGGAGTATGTAACACCCTTACAGTGAAAAATTAGTGGAGTGGAGAGAGTTATTTTTGTGGCTGACCTTATTGCATATGCATTTGTTAGAGTTTCACTTTCAGATGTATTCATTTAGAATAAATAATGCAAGGTGATTCACTAAGGTATGTGCTTGTCAATTTATTGGTATGCGCATCATTATTTAATGTCACCTGCACTTGATTATCACAGGCTCTACTTGTTTGTGACTCTATGCTAATTATGGAAATGATCCGTGTTCTTTAATTTGCTCAATTACTATCTATTGTTACAGGAAATTAATTGCTTGTTCTGCCTTGCGTCACTGATACCACTGCCATCAAAAGTTATTTACAAATATAAATCTCAAATCAAGTGGCTTGTAATTCTGTAAATGTGCATGCTAAGTCTGTTTCCTAGGGAGAGATTCCTTAGCGGTTTAGCAAATTAAGAAGGCATGGCCCTTGAGTCTTGTCTCAATGGCGCTTCAATGACAGCGACTCGTATTAGATCAGGGCTGCCCAACCCTGGTCCTGGAGATCTACCTTCCTGCAGAGTTCAGTTCCAGCCCTGATCAAACACAGCTGTCTGTAATTATCAAGTACTCCTTCAGATCCTAATTAGTTGGTTCAGTTGTGTTTGATCAGGACAAGGTTGGGCACCCCTGTTGTTATAGAGCAGGGGTGCATCCTGTTCCTGGAGATCTACCTTCCTACAGAGTTCAGTTCCAACCCTGATTAAACAAACCTGTCTGTAATTATCAAGTACTCCTTCAGATCCTAATTAGTTGGTTCAGTTGTGTTTGATCAGGGTTTGAGCTGAACTCTGCAGGAAGGTAACTCTCCAGGAACAGGGTTGGGCAGCCCTGTATTACATCATGGATGTTAAGTTGTTCGTCATGCCTATTATTATTCAAATACTGGTTAACATGCCATGACACTTATAGTTTGGAAAGCCACAGCACAGCAGCACACTCCACTGCAGAACGGAGCTGTACCACATGACGGATGTGCTGGAGGAAGATCAGGCTGGATGAGGCTCTTAGTGAAGTTCAGTGGCCTGCTTCCTCTCCACATCAGATGGCTGCAGCTGCAGTTGAGCACGGTAATACTCGGTTTCATACTGAGGCTGCCTCTCCGTGCGCTTGAAAAAACCACACTGCTCCACCAGACGGGAATATATAGCAGAAATATGCAAACAAATGTATGTACAGACAGAAGAAAACAGGAGGAACTAGCAATGGGTGGTTAAATAATTAGAACTGAGGAAATATTATGATAAACGTTACAAGACAATAGAATGCATAGTAGGAAAAGGGAATCAATTTCGTCACATATGCACAACGACCACTTTTACATAGGTGCACTTCATCAAGTACATCCACGAATAAGAATTCTGTCATCTTTTATGAGTGAATGAACTGTGCTTGCCTCCTATCGTATAGCTAGTTGTATGGGCTGCTTTTATGAAACATTTGTGCTGTTTTCAGTCATTTACAGCACTTCCCCCCAATCATTTCCTTTGGATGGAAAAGAGTTTGGGAACAACATGAGGGTGAGTACATTTTTACTATGTTCATTTTTAGGGTTCGTTTTCATGCCTTTAAATGACAGCAGACTGACTTTTGAGTCCAATGTTTCATAAAGTGAAAGATGTTTCATCTGACCACTGCAGTTGTCTCAGTTCCTTCTTTCTTAAACATCTTAAAGAGTGAGCCATAGCAGCTCTGTTTGCTGCAAAGCTGCTTTACTATATACAGATAAATTGGAAAAAAAGGTCATAAAACATGGAGTGTTTTTTTTTTTTAGGAGGAGAATCCAAAAGTAAGTTGCTAGACTGTGTCCATAAAAGTACATGACTGGCAACCAGTAATTACTAAACCGCCACTCCACTGATTAATCAGACAGCAGCTTGATCATGTCATCAAGCCAAATTATATTCTTTTGGACATTCACCAGGACAGTAGTCAAACAAGTGAGAAATCACCAAAGTCATGGGTGCAGGTTGTGTGGTAATATCATGGATTCACTTCGTCTGCAATAAAGATGCTTGTTGAGTGGGTGCAGGTGCACACTTACCTTCCACAGTAAACACACGAGCAGCGCGAGAACAATAATTCCAGCCAGGACAGCAATGAGAATGATCCACCATGGGATGCTGTGCTGGTCTGAGAGCCCGTGCTCTGGGTAAATCATCACTGACACCTGCACACACACAAAAATTAATACGCTACCATGAACATGCTCAGATGTGAGAATGTGTTATCTGACCTGTGTAGCAGCGTCCTTCAGCACCAGGTGTCTAATGTTGGATTTTATGGTGATATTGGCTCTGACGAGCAGCTCCACAGCACTGACAGATGGAAACTCCTAATGGACAGAAAGTGAAAAAGTGAACACTGTACTGAGAGTTCTGCTTCTGCAGTCGAATTGGATGAGCCGATAAAACAACCCACAAATACGCCGGAATATTCGATTAACCATTACACTGATTAGATTCGATTAGAATAACTTTGTATTAAAGCTTCATCAACATTGCAGCAAGAGGAGGTTTGGGATGATGGTGTTAAAGGCCGAGGTGAAGTCCACAAACAGGATCCTCACATAAGTCCCTGGTCTGTCTAGATGTTGCAGAACATAATGCAGTCCTTAACATATTATTTGTTCAAAAATACAATGAAGGCAGTAATATTGTGAAATATTATTACAGTTTAAAATAGCTGCTATATATGTGAATATATGTTAAAATGTTATTTATTCCCATGAAAGCTGCATTTTCAGCATCATTACTCCAGGCTTCAGTGTCGCATGATCCTTCAGAAATCCTGATTTGCTGATTTGCATTTCTGATTATTATCAAGCAAGCAGTTGCGCTGCTTCATATCTTTCCGCAAATCATTTTTGCAGAAAGATGAAACAGTTTATTTTTCAGTATTCTTTGATGAATAGAAAGTTCAAAAGAACATCATTTATCTTAAATAGAATCTTTTGTAGCATTATAAATGTCTTTACTGTCACTTGATCATTTAATGCATCCTTAATTAATAAAAGTATTATTTCTTAAGAAATATTGTATTGACCCCGAACTTTTGAATGGTAGTGCAATTAATATTGAAAATCGGTGTCTTTTATGATATAAATTTCATTAATAAACTGCTTGAGGTGACTGTATCTGAATGCAATCATATTACAGTAACAGACCAGCATGGAAGAAAATGTGCAAACAATGGCACAGCAGACCAGGAGAACATTTTAGTGCAAATCATGTCATTGGAATTTCTGTCCATTTAAAACTAAGAAACGCTAATTAGAATATTACTAGAATACTCATTTCTGCACAAGGACATTTTGTTTACTCGTTACTAAGTGTCTTGATCAAAAAGTCTGAGTATCTTTCAAACATGCAAATCCAGGGATTATTTTATTGTTATGTACATCAATCAGGTAATCTGATCGGAGTTCTCCAGTTTTGTGCACTGGATGATCAGTAAACGGACTGTGGCTGCTCTGAGGCTGAGACCAGGGGTTTACCAACACCTACACCATCACAACCATCTCTGTAACGCACAGTTAAAAATCTGGGTGCTCATCATTCCATGGTACAGTATATTGTCTGCAAACGGAGAAAATGCAGGACTGCTGCTACTCTCTCTAAGAGTTGTGATGTTACTTGCGTTAAAAACTCACCTCGCTTCACACTGAAGCACTGCAATCCGTTGTGCATGACATACGTATATATGAACCGGACAAACACTGTGCACATTTATGGATAACATTTCACTGGCTGTGGGCTTGTGCTATATGTGTTTATGGTGATTGCTTTGGCACTGTTTTCTTGTCTGAAGTTAAGTGTAAATGTGTTTCCATCTTTTGAAATAATTTTTATAATGTACAGTAAATATTAACTCCTTTCTGTATTAGCCCCACTGTGTTAATATTCAAAACAATCATTCACCTCAATGAAAGTGCTGTTCCACATGTGCGCTCGGATCCTGAAATGGATCGAGCCGGAGAATGAGAGTAGAGGACACTGGAAGAGCAGACAGCGTGCAGAGCCTAGTAAACAATCCTGAAACACACCAACAGATCCATCACCCACAACCCCAGATTATAAAATAATATACGGCAGAAAATAATTTCTAATTTTGTCTACTGTCCTGGTTCGCACTCACCAGTGTGAGAGACTTCCTTCTCTCAGATGCAGAAACAGCTGGAGTGATTTTTCCTACTGGGCTTTTGGGAATAAGGTCTTCTTTGGTCTCCAGATGCGAGCGCACCTTTCTGCTGCCCTGTTCACAGATAAACGTCTCACTCAGTACTTGCATTGATCAATGACCAGCGGCTTCATTTGATGGGTGCTTGTGTGTACCTTAAGGTTTTCTGTCTGCGGCGGCTGGTCGAGGGCCAGGCGCAGAGGGTTGAGCGCTGACTGGGGTTCACAGTGAGTGTGAGGCTGGCCGTCCACCTGCAGAGCACTCGGATACAACAGCCACTTCCTATTGATCAGCTCGTACGGCCACAGGATGTTCAGAGAGGCCGAGCCAAAAGTTTGGAGAGACTGCCCAGTATTAGACACCTGTTATCACACAAGACAATAATCATTGCAAATTCTTATTTCTATCCGGTTCCTTCCATTTCTACTAGACAGACGGTAAATGAACAGGAGAGCAAAAGGAGACTTCTGCTCAAATCTCAGAGAGACAACATCCAGCAATCTCACACTTATCTCCCGTTTCAGAAGAGATTTCAACATTGTGCTGAGTTTAAACCCCCACTTGCCAGAGATGAATAATTTAAGCATGTAAATGGATCTGGACTGGACAGTTATGGGGACAGCAAAGTGGGAGGGGGAAAAAATTATTATCTGACTCTCCTGGTCTTTCGTCAATGATTCTGAATCAATTCTTTAATTCTGTGGAAATACACTTTTTGAGTATCTGCACTTCACTTGAGTATTATTTTTCAGGAAACTTATGACTTTAACTTCACTACATTTGAATGATAAATATTGTACTTTTCACTCCACTACATTTCTATCAAGGTCCTCAAAGTAGAAAGTCGTTACTACGTAGCAGCTTTGAAAGTCAGTGGGAGATTCTTTTTCTTCTCTAAAACGTTTTTCTTCTCTAAGACTTTTTTTTTTGTACTTTTCTCTTTTCAGCAATCGCTGTTGTAGCGCAACGTGTGTCATGAATCCTGTGATCTTTCATCTGCTCGCCACCAGAGGCCGCCTTCTGATTACATTGACTCTCACACCACACAAACTGTTGCACATCACCCTGGACTACATTTCCCATGCTCCATTGCACTGATTGGACTCACCTGCAGCCAATCACACACACACTATATAACAACCACTGAAATCCTTCTCTAATCGCAGAGTATTGTTTGTGTATATCGCTCTCCTAGTGGTAGCACATTATGGAGCCAGTTTTCTGTCCTAGTTTCTTAGTTCCTAGTCATAGTCCTGTCTTGCCTGCTTTCCCATGTTACCTGATTCTTGCCTGTTTATTTTGGATCAACCCTTTGCCTTTCTGTTTTGGACTGTGTTTGCACCTTGCCTTGATTATTGCTCGTGTTATTGGATTTCCCCTCTTGTCAAGCCCTGACTTGGATTACTCTTTTGTCTTGCCCTCAATATACCTGTTTGCCATTGTCAGAACCTTGCCTGTTTTATGACCACCCCTTTTAAATAAAAGCTTTGCAGATGGATCCGCACGTCTCACTTGCCCCGTAACAACGTGAAGGGATTTCCCAGCATTTTTTGAACACTGACCACTTGCAAATGTGATATTTGTTTACAACAATTTAATAAGAAGTTAATATTGTGGTATATGTTAGACACAATTTTGTCTGATTGCGCAAAATTGTGCAGACGAAAATATTACCTATAAAGCCACAGAAGAAATGTTTTGCATCTAACAAAACACAATGGCTGTTTGACTTGAAGCAGCACTGCACAGACCATTCTGTGTATGATGTCAGAACAGTGAGAATGATAATGTCAAATAAATCTTGCTTTTTTTTTTGTTAAAGCAGTGTTGCAGTTGTACAGTAATACAGCTACAGTTGTGTTGCTGGGTTTTAAAGCAGGTTTTTTTTCTCTTATCAGTCTGTATTTACAGCAATTTCACTGTCCAGTCAGTTCAAATGTGGATGAATGTCTATACATAGATGTGAAAAGCTCTTCATTACAAAGACATAGTCAGTGTATTCAGTAGGTATATAATGTATTGTACGTTGCTTCAGAGGCATAAGGCATTGCAAGTATTACATACAACAATAATAAAACAGTGTGTTGACATAAGAAATGAAATGTACTTTTGGTACTTTTTGGTAATTAAGTACTTTTAAAAGCAAGTACTTCTGTACTTTTACTTAAGTAAAAATCTGTCTTTACAACTTTCACTTGTAATGGAGCAATATTTGAACAGCAGTATCTGTACTTTCAAGTAATAGTGTTGTGTACTTTGTCCACCTCTGATCAGATCAGTTGTATTTGCACGAAATGAAGTTCCAAACGTAGGTTCGGGAGGAGCCTAATCATTCAGTCCTGTCAATCATCATTACGAGCCTATATAAGCAGCTCTCATTGCACCGTCCCAGCGGCAATTCTTCTGGCATCCCTACACCTCCCCATCTCCTCCTCTATTTCTGTTTTTCTCCCTCTAGGTAGTACGGCAATGGGGGGTTGAACTCGGCGCTCAAGCTGAGCCTCAGGATCGAGCCTCCATTAAGGACAGCAAGCCAAGTTCATTTACCATTAACCATCAGGACTGGATGGGCAGGCGAACTCGTGAAATGTTACTTGTTACGTTTTGCACTGTTCAGCAAGACACATTAGAACCTTTCTTTTTTTCATTTCACCTTCTTTATGAAACTCGGCAGACAGTTCACAGCATGTAGGTTGCTGGAGTAACTGGAGTACTGCTAAAAAGAGTTGGTAAAAACCACCAAATTAGGATTATGAGCTCCACCATATTGGCTAATTTCATGTCAGAATGACTGAACAAGGAATTTAACAAAGAAAGAAAATCTGTAGTGCAGCACTTGAGATGTGATGCAGGATCTTCTGAGCAATACAATATTCTTCTGCATACATGAACTTACAATGAATTCGTAGTCCACTGCGCTGCCAATGTCCTGCAGTGCTGTCATACCGCTCTCTCCCCTCACTGCTCCGCTGAAGAACAGCTGATGGGGGCGAGCCAGTCTGCAGGAGACCAAGACAACTCATAAACCCCAGACGACACATTTAAAGAACATTTAATGAGATATTCAAAATGAATTAATAGATCTATTTACAGACAATTTTTAAATGAACTGTAGTGAGAGCAGCAGTCATGAGAAAACAAGCTGTTATTTCAGAAACCATGTGTAAACATCACAAATCAGAGACAGGAAGTGAACAGCTACCCGCTAAGCACCAGAGGAAGCTCGATCACCATTCGCGCATACGCCGTGACGGGGGCCAAAGCAGGCTGCTCACTTATCCTGTGCGTGATTTACACATATTATTTTCACATCATTTGTGTGGTTTTGTTTTGCTCACAAATTTTGTTTTGGCAGAAGACAGAACTGAAAAGGCTGAACTCACGTAGACAGTGCAAGATGAACGGACAGTGACGTTGTTTCTATAGTGATCCCAGAAGTGCTCAGAACAAGATAAAATTTGACCTGACATAAAGAATTAATAGTCAGACTCAGTTTCTTGAAGGTCAGAATAGTGTAAGTGTGCACGTGCGACCGTTACTATACCGTCGCTTCTCTTTTCAGCGGATTGCCCAGTTCACACAGCGCCTGAGAGCCGTTCTGATTAACTTCACACAATACCTTCAAGACAAGAACACACAACGCAGTCAGGATTAGGAAACAATGAGAAATATGATTGAGAAAAGAAAGACTGTTGGCTGTCACTGAGACACAAATAGACCTGCTGCCCCATGAGTCCAGAGTACGAGAGCGTGTTGGGCAGAGACACCAGTAGCTGGGTGGCATGGGCATCATCTCCATCTTCCTGTGGGTTTTCCGGGTCAGATGGCATGTTAGTCACCGTGACCTCCAGCACTACTGACCTCTGATCCGACAGAGAGAACACTGGCACATCAGACTCGTCTCTAAACGCAAAGCATGTGGGAGTAATTAAAATAATGAAGGCCTCCTGACTGATGAGTAGAGTTATTAATACTAAACCCTTGTATGGAAATATGTGAGGTGTCAGAGTCAGATTAAGACTCTGAATGTGCATGAAGCAAAGCATGTCAGCACTGTCTGTAGACGTGGTCTGCTCACACTCTAAGCATGCAGTGACTGAGACAGAACATATGTGTATAAGCACTTACCGTGGCAGAGGAATAAAGGCATTTGAAATGGGTGCTTTTGTGCCAAACTGATAGGAGAGTTGAAGGTTGCTCTGGCATATTTTATCCTCACCACACCCTTCTCTGACAAAATTGACCTGAGACGTAGACAGAAAGCTTGCACTAAGCATTGCACATTCATTTTTACTGTTGTGATACTGTTTTTGAGTTCCTGATGGGATACTGGAATTACCATTCCATGAATGTTACATAAAATATAATGTACAGAGAGCTAGTCCTTTTCACAAAATAAACATGAAGTGGATATCTGACTACAGTACTTACCAATTAATACACGGGCATGCAATATCAATTTTGAGGGTAATATTGCAATATGCAATGCAACATTGTGTGAAAATACTTTTATTATGTGAAGAATGAAGGTCACATGACTATTGCAAAAATGGTAACTGGAATCTCAATCATTAGTGTAGATTATGAAATTATTGGATACTATAAAATACTTTGTGTGGACCACTTCATATTCATCATGTAGCCTATACCAGGATACAGTATGACAATACCACAAAACCCGTAATGACTGTTGCTTGCTGCACTTCAGATTGAGCTCACTGATGTCCACACAAATATAATGGGAATACTAATAATACTAAGTGTGTGTGTTGAGCACCAGTGAACATGTAAGGTAAAAGTGGAGCAGAAGTAAAACATGACACGTGTGGAATGCATTGTTAGTCTCACTGAGACTGTGTGCAAGTAGAAACCATTCATCCAAAGGCACTAGATCTAAATATAAAGCTCATAATTTGTCACAACAGCCATAATCGTAATCTAGTCATTATACACAAACATCCGAACACGGAATGCAGCGGTTGACCAATCACAACCAAATTCAAAAAGGAGAGCACAGAAACGACATGTGTTTTACCTCAGAGTAGAGTGTGTTTGAGGGACTGAGGCTTAGTACAGGGCTCAGCTGGTTATGGTGTTTATGTCCCATTTGGTGGTGATGCCTGCTTCTCCGTATAGTGTGTGTGATAGCCAGAGAGACGGGCCGCAGCTTGTCCTGAATGTTTTCCTAGTGAAAGGAGAACAGAAGAGTCCCTTCCCATTTCACCTAATATTAACATGCATCTCAAATGCATCTTCTGTGACCACTTGTGATCTGACATCACTGCATGAATGAATGAATGAATGCATGAATGAACGAATGAATGAATGAATGAATGAATGAATGAATGTTCTACCTGTACAACAAAAGTCACTGTTTGGCAGTCAGGATGTTTTTGTCCATGTAGCTCCACTTCCACCGAATGAACGTACTCCGGCTCTGATAAACTGCGGCCCAGGAAGTGAACTCTGTGAGGAAGACTCAACTTCCTGCGCTCTATGTCTGCCTCAAAATGTACACCAAGTGCTGATGTGGGAGAGCAACACAAACATTCAAACATATGTGTATGTCTGCACTTATGCTGTATGTTGTGATGGTAGATGTGGTTTATCTTACTGATATGTGGTGAGTAGGAGTCTGGATAAGCAGTGTACGTGTAGCAGGCCTTCACATCCACACTAGATAAAGACAACACGCGTGTTACAAGTGCTGTTAAAACATGTAATAAAGTTTCCAAACAAGATGTCATAGACACGATGTGAAGACACAATAAGACCTATGTAGTAACATAATTACAGGTATTGTTCAGTACTCATCTAATTGCATAGCCTTAAGAAAAACAAATATATAGTGCAATCAATAAAAAGTAACTTCTGACCAAACACCATCTTGGCCCTGGCAGCTGTGCTGTGTCAGATCAATATACTGAGGCTCAACGGAAATGTCTCGGATCACGTGGACCACTGGACGTGACCTAATGGACAAACGATCAAAGAGTCACAAAAGATCTTGAAACATTCAGTTGACATCTTTGTTACGGGACACATGCTTTCAATTCACAGCTCGTGTCAAACACATATACAGGCAGTTCATATCTCACCTATAAAGTACAACCTGATCGCTGAGAGAGCCAATAGCTAGATCTGGATAAAAATTCCCATCAACATCTAGTCCTCCAGATATGGAATAGCCCAGCCGCTTGACTCCTGCATTAAGCCCATCCAGAACCTTGACAAATAAATTCAAAATGCTGTGATGGCACTTCTGGCTGAATGTCATTACTTCAGTACAGCAATTAAGTTGTCCTTATTTCTTGTGTGAAAAAGAAATCAAAAATATTTTCAGCATAGCGCACAGATATGGAGATATTTTTGTTGCATTATTCCAAATTAATAGATTATGATTAAAAAAATACATGTATAAATATTAACAAAAATAAACATATTAACAAATAAATAGAGTGGGATCACCAAATTAATCTTAGAATTTCACAAACATGAATTAAATTAACAATCACAAAACAATCACAAATATCTTATGCATGTATTTGTGGATCATGTCCTGTACATTTGTGAATGGCTTTCTGTGCATTTGTGTATCGCTGCAAACATTTGTGGATTTTGAAACATTTCTAGTGAAAAGACGTGCTGACAAAGCCACAAATGCATGGACTCCACCCACCGTCTACTCAAGCCAGTCAGATAACAGCCACATTTCGCTGACCAATCGTAGCATGTTCTTGCTATAACCTTCATTCATCTGCATTGGCTCAGCAAATATAAGGGTGTGGCGACCCTGAGTCTTTTGATTGGTCTTCCCCCATGTTAATTGATAATTAGAGTATATAGGAGTGTTGTGTGTTAAATGGGATAGGCACACTCTGTGGGATAGTTTCCCTCAGGAGTGGCTCTTGCTCAGTATCTAAGACCTTGCTGACTCTTTCACATTTTGCTTCTTTTGTATTTCTTATATCATGTAGTTTTTGTTGTGGTTATATTTGTTATTTTTTATTATCCATAGACTTGTGTTTATTATCATTACTGACTGTTGTTGCATTAGTTTAATTCAATAAAACAATTTGTATAAATTAAAGAAAGCATGTTGTTGTTTGATTCCTATTTTATGTTGCGGCTTCAAGCAGGTCGTAACAAAGGGCCATAAAAACGGGCTAGCGTAAAAAAAACTGGAGTTCGTTAGACCATTAGACTGTGTTTCAAGCCAAGTCACAGTATTATATTTTACATGCTTTTGAAATGCCAGAGAACAGCACTTTATCTCTGTTATGGGAACAGTTCTATACTGGATAAAAACACATTTGAGAAAGCATGTTATTCGAGATGGAACGAAAAGTGTTAATAAGTAACTGACTAATAAATAACTGGATTCAACCTCATCTATGTGGATCTAGCGATCTATAAATCTATAAATATTTTTAAATATTGATTAAAAGTATTACAAAATGATTGCCATTGTTTGTAGAGAAGAAATATATACATACAGGTTCTTTTTAAATGTGTTGCATGTGTGTTGAATATAAATACATATCGGCTAAATTATATTCATTGGTTAAAACACTTGATCACACAAACAATATTTAATATAAATCAGACTTACTAGTTTTAATAGTAACATTTATGTTACAGCATCCAAAAAAAAGATTTTTTTTTATCACTGTGCCCATGTGGTCATTTGGGCCCATATTTGATATTATATGTGTCAATATGCCCTATTTTTGTCACCACAATTGTGCTTTAAAAGGCAAAATAAGCCATTGTGTCATGTTTACAGCTGCACCTGGATGCATTAAAGCAAAAGTGTGAATCATTTGCACTTCATCATGTCGCGCCTTGTCCAGTGTAGACAGTATCGCTGATTATAATGATTTATATTTGAACACATCGCAAGGGTGTTACTAATCATCAGGATCTGTGAATGATCATAAGTTGTCTATAATCCTGAGTTCATCCTCATTCACTGATCCTGATGGAAATATTAAGAAGTCAAACAGGATTTTTTTAGCCACACAAACAGCTCTTCAGCTCAGTTGTACGAAGTGTCCATAGATAGCAGTTCCTTACAGGGGTGCGAATAAATGAATCTGCTCCCACCTTGAATGTAAAGCAAAACGTGATTGGCTATAGCGAAAAATTGGTCAACAATTGGTCAGCGAAGTGTGGCTGTTATCTGATTGGCTTGATCCACGCATTTGTGGATTTATCAGCACATCTTGTCGCTACAAATGTTTCAACATTAGGACAATATTTGGCTGAGACACAACTATTTGAAAATCTGGAATCTGAGGGTGCAAAAACATCTAAATATTGAGAAAATCACCTTTAAAGTTGTTCAAATGAAGTTCTTAGCAATGAATATTACTAATCAAAAATTAAGTTTTGATATATTTATGGTATGAAAATATCAAATATATATACAAAATATCTTCATGGAACATGATCTTTACTTAATATCCTAATGATTTTTGGCATAAAAGAAAAATATACTACATACCCATACAATGTATTGTTTGCTATTGCTACAAATATACCCGTGTGACTTATGACTGCTTTTGTGCCCCAGGGTCACATATTTTGTAAAATGATCTTTTGCTTATAAAAGGTGTTGTATGTATATTATTCCAAAATTGTAATCGAATTAATTAAATGTTGTGATTAAGTATTTAAAGGTCATTCAAAGGCATTATTGTAGCACGATTAAATATTTGAATTCAAAAAGTGCCTTTATAAGTCAATATATTGCAGGTTTTTACCACTGAACATAAGCCTATCACTAACCCACAGTGTTCCACATTGCAATCGGTCTGAAGTAAATTTAGGATTTATAAATTTAGGTCATTCACACGGTGGCCAAGAGAGCTCAACGTGCTGCAACTTCAGAAAACGCATGCAAATAGAAAAAGCACCAGCAAATCAAGAAAACATCTTCATCAGTTTGACAGCAGGTGCTGCAAATGCTCACAACACAACCAAATAAAGAATTTTATTTTCAGCCAGTTTCTTTGTTTGGTTGTGTTGTGAGCATTTGCAGCGCATGTATTGTCAAATTGATGAAGTTGTTTTCTTAATTTGCAGGTGTTTTTTTTCTATTTGCAGCACGTTGAGCTCTCTCGGCCACCGTACATTCAACTAGGATTGGCTGTTGTATCTGTCTGTGAGCGAATGACTTTTTTCTATTTCTGGTGTATGTGCACAAGCAGACTGACATTTTTGGCTGTTGTGCCACATATCAGTGTTAAGATGGCATATCAAATTACAAACAATGAACCCTTTTCACATTTTCGGGCTTCTCTGAAGCGGAAGTTGTCATAGTCAGGTAAACTTCTATAGTGCTGAATGGAAACTACAACAAATATGTTTTTTGCATTATTATTTGCCCCAGTAGCAAAGCGGGGGGAAAAAATCCATGATAGCATTTCTATGACTGTCCAAAAGAGGAAAAAAATATTGAGAGACATGGAAACTACAACAAATATGTTTTTTGCATTATTATTTGCCCCAGTAGCAAAGCGGGGGGAAAAAAATCCATGATAGCATTTCTATGACTGTCCAAAAGAGGAAAAAAATATTGAGAGATTGATTACACTGCTCAGAAGAAAGATGTCAAATTTGCTGTCACTCCTTCGGCTATTAGAAATACTAAAACTAGTTTAATGCAATTTAATGCCAAGGCACAAAAACACAAAATATAGTGTTATAAATTTACATTAAATTCAATCAATACCACGACTGAGGTGCCCTTGAGCAAGGCACCGAACCCCCAACCGCTCCCCGGGCGCCGCAGCATAAATGGCTGCCCACTGCTCCGGGTGTGTGTTCACGGTGTGTGTTCACTGCTGTGTGTGTGCACTTTGGATGGGTTAAATGCAGAGCACTAATTCCGAGTATGGGTCACCATACTTGGCCACATGTCATGTCACTTTTTTTTTTTTAATTTGAAAAGAAAATCACAATAAAAATAAAAATGTGCTAGATGTACAATGTTAATAACAAAGGAAATGCGTCAACACCGTTTGTGAAAGGGTCCATTCATTCCTTTAAAGAGTATCTTAGTGTCTTAAAGTGTGTTTCTGTTGCACTCCATTTAGCTGTACTGAACAGAAAAACAGATCACGTCAAGAGTATTTATTTATTTACTTATGTATGTATACTATTTTTATATAAGTATTCATGTTAAATTGACACGGTAAACTGACACCCCTACAAAAAATCTCACTGGATAGTTACAAGATTTGCAAAATGAATAAGTGGAAAATTGGTATTTCTATGGTGCCCAAGCAGTGCAAAACAAATCACAATTCTGAAAACAAAATAACAAATTACAAACTCAAATGCAAATCTAAAAATCACCGTATATATCCAACTGACACACTAAAGCAAAAGATATAAATAACCATCTTGAGTGTGTGTGTGTGTGTGTGTGTGTGTGTGAGTGAGTGTACTGGTATATATGGTTTATGAGGACACAAATGTGTATAATGACATGGGCACTACAACGTAAACATGGTTTATGAGGACACTTCCTGTGTCCCCGTAAAACAAAAGGCTTAAAAATTCAAAAATTGCCAGTAGTTTCCTGTAAGGGGTAGGTTTAGGGGTAGGGTTGGTGTAGGGCGATAGAAAATACAGTTTGTACAGTATAAAAACCGTTACGCCTATGGAGAGTCCCCATAAACCACAAATACAAGTATGTGTGTGTGTGTGTATATGTGTGTGTGTGTATGTATGTATTTGTGTGTGTGTGTGTGTGTGTGTGTGTGTGTGTGTCTGAGAGAGAGAAGGTTTGCCTGAGAGGGTTTGGTATCAATGCCAGATGAAGAGCCACGGAAAATAAAAACTTTCCCATCTCCATCAAATGGGGCTCCAACAGCAATGTCTGAAAACAAACACAATAAAATAAAAAATATCAAATTTAAAAAAAAAAAAATTCAATTCTGTAATTGCATTATTTCTAATTTGGCAAGTACAGTATTTTCTCTTATGGACAAGCACATATGCAGGTCCCAAAGTAGAAAATAGTGCTATAAAAGTGAAAACACCTTCAACATCGCATTACTAAAATGACGGAATCTCCAGAATCTGTAGCCATTAAAACATCATTAAGAACTTTTATAAGAGCTGTTTCAGTACTGTGCAAAGATTTGAACCCAGACTGGTATGTCTCATAAATCTGATTATTTGTTAAAATGGACTGAAGCTGTAAACACACAGTTTTTTCCATCACCTTAGAAATAAACGGTAATACAGATATTGGCCGAAATTGGATAAAACAGTAGTGTCAAGTGAAGTTTTTTTTTAGGATAGGAGAGACTGCATTTTGTACTACCTGTAAACAAGAAATTTGAGTTTTTGAAATGTCATAGTACAGCGAGTTACAGTAATCCACCCGTGACGTGATGAAGGCATGGATGGCAATCTCTAGGGAAACTACAGAAATAAATGGTTTAATTTTAGAAAGGGACCGAAGGTAGAAGAAGCTGGAGCCTACGACAGAACTGATCTGTTTATCGAATTTCAAAGAATTATCAAACTCTACACCCAAATTTCGCACTGAAGGGGAAATAAATGAATTTAGGTGCTTAAAATCAAATTGATTTTGATGCCTGAGGTCTGAGGAGTTAAAAACTATGACCTCCGTTTTATCTGTGTTTAAGAAAATAACATTTTTAGAAAGCCAGGATTTAACATCATCAAGACAAGCAGATAAGGTATTTACAGCACTTTCTTTTTTCCTAGTAACTGGTAAATATATTTGCATGTCATCGGCATAACAATGAAAAGAAACTCCATGCTTTCTAAACACAGAACCCAGAGGAAGTAAATATAGAGAAAAAAGAGTAGGAGCTAAAATCGAGCCCTGAGGAACACCACATGTTGAAAGACCCAGAGATGAAGTACAATTACCTATTTTAACCCTAAATCTTCTATTAGTTAAAAAGGATTTAAACCAACTTAGAACAGCACCTCCCAGGCCTACAAAAGATTCTAATCGAGAGATAAGAATCTTGTGATCAACAGTATCAAAGGCTGAAGATAGGTCCAGCATTACTAAAATGACGGAATCTCCAGAATCTGTAGCCATTAAAACGTCATTAAGAACTTTTGTAAGAGCTGTTTCAGTACTGTGCAAAGATTTGAACCCAGACTGGTATGTCTCATAAATCTGATTATTTGTTAAAATGTACTGAAGCTGTAAACACACAATTTTTTCCTTCACCTTAGAAATAAACTGTAATACAGATATTGGCCGAAAATGTTATAAAACAGTAGTGTCAAGTGAAGGGTTTTTTAGGATAGGAGAGACTGTGGCCATTTTCAGACTGTCTGGTATAAATCCAGATGACAAACATTTATTCAACAATGACACAAGCTCTGGTCCCACTGTGTCAATTATTTGTCTCAGATAGCGAGGGTGTATTATATCACATGGAGAAGAGGAAGGTTTCAATTGAACAATTATGTCCTTCACTGATTGTAGAGAAACCAGACTGAAGGTAGTCACAGATATCGTGCTTGTTTGAGTTTCATAGTCAGTGTCTTGAATCTGAGCCCTCAGATTAGAGACTTTTTCACCAAAATATCGCAGAAAATCGTCACAGAGTGTATTGGTAGGATGTTGGATAATGCTAACAGGTGGATTCAACACAGAGTTTATAACATTGAAAAGAACTTTAGGAGTCTGATGATGCTTATCAATTAGATCAGAGAAATAAGAGGATTTAGCGGTCTTTACTGCTCTCTGGTAAGAGGATAAACAGTCCTTAAGAATGTCAAAGGAAATTTGTAGTTTGTCTTTTTTCCATTTTCTTTCAGCCTGCCTACAGGCTTGTCTCAAGGAGCGAACATTCTGGTCAACCCAGGGCTCTGTTTTGAGTTTAGGCCTGAAAGGTTTGACAGGTGCAATACGGTTTAGGATGTCCAACCATACAGTATTTAAATGCTCAAGATGTTTATCTGCATCTAGATCAGATGTTAAAGTCTCTATTGGAATTGAGGAACTGATTTCAGAATAGTGCTTAGTAAATTCTTCAGGAAAACAAGGCGAGTAGGCACGAGATCGGCGAATATCATCAACAGTATTTAAGGGGATAGCGGGCATAACGGACATGTTAAAAATAATCGGAAAATGATCAGAAAAAAGGGTTTGAATTACCTCCATTTCTGTTATAGAGAGGCCAAAAGACAGTATTAAGTCTAAGGTGTGTCCTAAAATGTGCGTGGGGTGATTGACCCACTGTATTAAATTAAAAGAGTTTATTGTATTCTGGAAATCAGATGTAAGTAGCTTTGAGGGACAGCATAAATGAACATTAAAATCTCCTAATAAAAGAATACGAAACATGCATCATGCTTCACCAACATCATGCAAACAAAACTGATAACACTGCGATTTTCAATGCACATACATGACTGTACAGCAACCAATGAACACCTGAACTTTCTCAGTGATAGACCTATGAGCTGTGTCTATCTGCATGTCTGCATCATGATTCCACACGGAGAAGAATTGACAGAGCAATTGAAAATCTGACTGTGAGACTTCACAAAGAAGGAAAAGCATACAGGAAGATCAGTGATCAACTAAAAACAGTGGTTGCTGCAGGAATCAGGAGGTATAGAATGAGCCAGAGCACCACTAATCAGAGCGATAATGGCCATCCTCCTAAAATAACACCACGAAAAGTGCGCTACTTGCACAATCTAGTTTTAAAAAATTTGGCACAGGGGTTATCAGTGGAAATCAGTGGAGCTTCTGTGACAATTCAGGTAGACATTGTATAATATGCAACCTCTTGTTTGCCCTTCAGTACAAAACTACAAGAATAACCTTTGCTTAAGAACATGAAAAGAAGCCCAGGTGAATATTGGGAGCACATTCTTTGGTCAGATGAGTCCATGATAAATTTGTTCATCTCAGATGTTTGGCATTAACCTGGTCAGGGATACATGAGTGTTGAGTCTTAGGAGATGACATTTGTAGATGACACTATAAATGCCAGTTGATGTACCAAAATACTGGAAGATGACTTCCAGTCTGCAGATGAGGAATATTCCAGCAAGATAATGATCCAAGGCACACTTTATCTGATTATCTAAAGAAGGAACAAGTGAAAACTATGACCCGGCCAGGTATGTCACCTGACTGAAATCCAATGATCACCGTTTTTTAAAGGGTATTTTAAAGAGAAAGACTGAACAACACAACCCCTCCAGCAAAGAGCATATATTAAGTACAATACTTGATTATTCTGCTTTGTTTATTTAAAGGAAAGGCCTTATATGGGCAATGATGTAACTGTTACATATGTATTTTTATAATATAATGAGTGTAACTGTCAGGAATCCTGTCTATGAACTTCCGTTCACTCACCACCAGAGGTCACCAGCTCACCACATTGACTTTCACACTACACAGCTGAGTGCACTGATTACATACACACAGCTCAATGTACTGATTACACACACACAGCTGAACCCTATCATACACGCTTTATAAGCCTTGTTCTTCCTCTTCCAGAGCGCCGAGTATTGTTTAGTGTTTATTACTGTGATAGCTACTTTACGGAGCCTGCTCTAGTTTTCATAGACTAGTCATAGTCTTGCCTTGCCTGTTTTCCTGGTTCCTGATTCTTGCCACGTATCTTGGATTAACCCTTTGCTTGCTGTTTCGGACTGTGTTTGCTCCTCGCCTGGCCTTATGCTCACGTTTACGGATTACCCCTCTTGTCAAACCCTCTGGATTACGTTTGCTGTCGTCTGACTCCAGCCCGTTTAGGATTGCTCTTTTGTCTTGCCTGTGCCATACCTGTTTGCTGTTGTTCGACCCTGCCTGTGTTTTTGACTATGTTTATTAATAAAAGCTTGCACATGGATCCGCACACCTCTCGTCTCGTCAGCTCCGTAACAGTAACATTTGTATAATGTGATATAGTTGAATTCGAGTTCAAAGACATAAGGATGAGATTGCTCTGTATGTCACTTTACAAGTAGGCTCAAAGTAGAATAACTTTATAAGTATTGTGATATTACACGGGGGTGTACTCACTTCTGTACTGTACCAGTAATACAATATTCCATTTAATAATTTTTTTTACAAAGAACCAAATCCAGAATTCAATCTAATCGTTTTTTCTGAGATACCATGAACTAAAGCGTATAAACACACTTGCATGTACGTGTGATTTCATTCTTACCTTCATAACCATCCTGGTCCAGATCTCCAGCACTACTGACAGTCATCCCAAACATAGAGTCGTATGTTCCATTGAGCCGGATCGGTCGTGCCTTTTCCCAGTGGCTGGCTGGGTTCAGGTACACATACACAGCACCTCCAATCTCTGCCTTTCGGTCAAAGAAATTCGGAGCTCCCACTACAAGATCTGTCCAACTGTATGTGAAATCATCCTGTTAGATATTAAGCACATCAGATTTATGGCTTTACACATGGACATGTAAAGTGTCTTACCCATCACTGTTCAGATCAGCTACGGCCACAGAATAACCGAAGGAGGAGGCCAGTTCCTCACCCCACAGAATGTGATCAGGCATCAGCCGGTAGACATTGTCCTTCCGTAGCAGAACCACGGCTCCTGTGTGTTTGGCTCGAGGAGCTCCAGCAACAAACGTCAGCTCAGACTTACTCATAATACCTCTGGCTGAATCCACAGAGAAACCTGTGATGAGAAGGGACAGATTCACAAATGAAAACAAACAGACGATTTTGTACCTGATTTGATAGATTTCATATGATCTTGCCCATTTGTCAGTGATTATGGTATATGAGTTTATTAGTGTTGTCAGGGTACCACAACATCAGTAGCCAATACCAGTGTAATGGAATTTGCAAAACAAAAACAAACTATTGAAATATCAATGTGTCAATGTTTTTTTGTCTACAAACCCAGGTAACTGTTCTGAGCGACGTCCTCAAATGAGCTTTTGGACGGTTCCAGTGTTTTGTAGACCAGAGCATCCTCAACGGGATTGGCCATAAATAACAGCCCTGAGATGAGTTTAGATGAGAAAAGGATGATTTAGAGGGAAAAAACATCAACTCACCAAAAGCATATCTCATTACCTTTCCAGTTGTAGGTCCCCGGAGCCCCAAAGAGGATGTAGTTTTTGTCAGGTGTGAAACTAGCTGACAGGCCCTGCTGGCAGAATCCAAACTGCTCATGTCCTTGAGAACGACCTTCACAAAACTTCCACTCTCCTCCATCCAGATCATCTCTCTCGGTCAAATCTTCACTCAGCACATAACAGCGTCCGATCGGGTCACGGGTCTCAAAGGTTTGGTTGACATGTTGTCTGAGCTCATAGAGGTGAGCGCATGTCTGACATCACAACACAAACAGGATCATGTAGTGCACATGCCACAATGACCCATTCTCCATAATTGTGCTTTGATTTTAAAATTGAAACTTTAGGATTGAAAGTCCACATTGTAAGAAAGCAGTGATGGATGAGATAGATACCTGAATTGCATTGAATTCCACTACTGAGTGAGTACTTAAATATATCTTTGCTTAAATCTATGTTCATTCCTTATCGGGTTGCGTTTTGAATGCGCACAGCACTCATGATGGAGAATGCAATGAGGGTCACTACGTTTGCTGGGCTTCTGGGCTGGACCTGATCTCGAGCGTGCTCAATGCTGATGATTGTGGGTGTTTCAAGGACACAAAGGATGCATTTGATGCATCCTTTTAAAAATATTGAAAGAAGAATGTGAAAAGAAGGCTGCCTTCCAAGGATCCTCCATATTGAGGTGGCCTTTGACAGCACTTCATGATGTGGCAGGTGAAGTATGCCGCTTTACAATTATTCTAAACAAAAACACTTGAACCAGCTCATCAAGGTGTTCAGGATGATTTGAAAAAACTAGCATGAGTGCCAGAGCAGGATTGGAACTGAAGTCTGCAGGAAGGTAGCCCTCCTGGAGCAGGGCTGACTGACCTTTCTGAACTTTGTGCATGATGTTATTTACTGTATACATGGCACATCAGATTTGTTTGATCTACCTGTCACAGGTATAAAACATACTTACCACTACTTTTCCACCAATTCCTTGACTTTTGACTGTGACACCCAACCACTGGTTGTCTTTGCTCTCTCGTTCCAGATTCACTTGAGAAAACGAGAAACATTTTTCCTTGAATGGATACAGTTTAGCAGAGCAAACACTTTAGTTCATCACATAAAAATGAAGCTAAAATGGTCTTAATAAGTGTTACCATGTCCATCGATGTCCACTCGTTCACACTTCTCCGGGGTAACCGGACAGCGATACAGTGCACCGGGACGGCTGTTCCACAAAGTTCCTGTGCCCCGGGACTGAGGAGCCCCAACCAATATCCTGCAGAGGAAGACTAATACCTTAAATGTTGTTCCTACGTCACTAACAGTTAGCAGTTTGAAGAAAACAAAATCATAGCTGCATCATTTTTATAATTCATTACATCAGTGGTCTCCAACATGGCGTGGTCTCCTCCATGCAGGCTACCAACACCTGGTCAAACACATTCTATAAGTAATTTTTTTTTCAGGATAACTACATAAGGTAGGAAAAAGAACTTTGGTAACATTTCATATAACATTAAAACATAAAAATAATTTTCAATATTTAGAAGTTTGCATATATCAATGTACATTGACATGCGTTACATAGGCTGTGAGTTCTGTGAGTTGAGGCGTTGGTGGGAAAAAGAAAACAACTTAGATAAAAGATAAATCTGTATGTCTCATCCGAGGAGCTAGTATAGCAGTAGAAATTTCACCACAACCCACAAGACCTTTATGCACCAGGTACATCACTGAGAAAAGAAAAGTTAGTTGAAAGCACCATTAAGCTGACAAAAATCTTTTTTTTACCAGACCTGCTAAAAAGTCACAGGCTTCATTTAGAGTTGCTCATATTTCTTTTAGAAACACACAAAAAAAAATCATTCTCAGATGGTGACATTGTCAAGAGAGCAATGACTGTGATAGCAAACACTCCGTTTAAAGATCACAAGAATGGAAATTAAATAATGTCTGCACTCTCTGATGTTCAACTTGGTACTAACACAATTGCAAGACGAGTCATAGAAATGTCAGCTAATGTAACAGAGCAGCTGGAGCAAGATGTTGTGCAAATTGTTCTCCATCCAATGTGACGAGTCTGTAGATTTTAGTAGTACAGCTCATGGTTTCATCAGAATGATTTTCAGTGATTTTTCAGTGAAATAGGAATTTCTGACATTAATTCCTTTCAAGACAACAATGAGGGTTGTTGATATTTATGATGATGTGAAGAAATACTTCATAGACACAAACGTGCCATTGGAAAAGTTGGTATTGGTAACAACTGATGGATCCCCTGCAATGACTGGCCGGCATACAGGCTTTGCTGCGCTATGCAGAGGAGAACCAGATTCTACATTACCTACAATTTTCTACATTACCACTGCATTATACACCAACAGGCAATGTGTGCCAAAGTGATAAGATTTGATCACGTTATGGACTCCAGTTATTAAACAGTCCCTCCAGGATTTCGCGGGACTTTTTTCTGATTTTTGCAGCCTAAAACGACTGATTTTGCTGCGGCTTTTCTCAAAATTTGCAGTGATATTTGCGGCATTTCTTATTGTTTTGCAGTGAAAATATACCACAGACAACATTCTTCTAACATCGTTATGACTTTTCTGACTTCGAGAACCATTGTAGGGCTCCAGACTAACATTTGAGGACACCAGCACCAGTGCCATTAAGTTCTACAGAAGGTGGCACCAGCACCTGACAGTAAAGCACTCACCCTAATCGCACATGTACATCTTGGAGATGTCTGTTTGATGTCTGCATTTGTATATGCAAGATGATTTTTTTTAGTGTTTGCTCATCTGCAATACATCTCTAAGAAGTTTCCTGGCAGATGTCAATTTGACATTCATTGACAAGACATTTATTAGAATGCATGTAAAAGTGCTTTCGAGACGTTGATCAGATTACACAGCAGATGTTTTCCAGATCTTTAGCAGACAGCTGACAGATGTACTTGTGCTGTCTGGGTAGTTGAGATGCAGATAAAATTAACTTTTATTACTGTCATTCATAATGTCTAAATATAATTTAATAAATACAAAAAAATATATATTAGCGAGTGGAAATGGCTAATAAGCCTATAAGTACTTCTCTGCAGCCATCTACTAGTGATAATTTAATGTCTTTTATTTTTAAATAAGTCTTTACTTTAACACATTATGAAACTTTTAGTTTTATAAATGGGGCAACCTATGAAGGATGAACAAATAATGTCATCACATTAAAAATAACTTTCAAATTCAGTAATACTTAAAGCTTTGAAGTGCTGGGAAAAGTTGTGTGAAGCATTTAAAAACACTCGAAAACATTAGACCATTTCTGCCACAAGTTGTTCCTGTAGTTTTACTATGTTAAATCCATGGTGAATGGTGGGGATTTGTGTTTATTGTTGCGGCTCCGGCCCGAGCAAATAAACAATCTGCGCTGCATAGCCCAAACGAGTAGCACGGATTCGTTCTGCTTTCAGTTCGTTTGTCCAATGTAGCTCTTGTAAATCGGTCATGATGAGAAAGCAAGGCTGTTCATTCCATTTTTGGAACCTTTCTTTGACTGAATGCACATTGCAATGATGTCACGGGACGCGTCTAAGCCCAAAATCTGTGGAAAATCTGTGGCAATTCCGAAAATTTGCGAGCTCTTGCGAAAATTGTGGAGTTTGCTTGATGTTGTGATAAATTCAGCGATCGCAGAATCGCAAAATCCTGGAGGGACTGATTAAACCACTAACAGCATTCGGTCCAAAACCAAACAGCACATTCAAGTTACATCTGCAGCATCTCTCAGCTGAATATGGTGACTTTTTGCTCCACACTAAAATTCGCTGGCTGAGCAGAGGAAGGATTTTGCAACATTGTTCATCACATTTGTGTGAAATCAAAGTGTTCATGGAATCCAGAGGGGCAGACACCTTCATGCTTCAGTACACTGACTGGCTACTGGACCTTGCCTTCCTAACTGACATCACTGGGAAACTGAATCATTTGAACTGTGAAATTCAAGGCAGTGACACACTCAGTGCTGTAAATGCATTTCAAAGCCAAGATAAGCTTTTTCTCCACATATTTACAGAGCGCCAGTATGTGAAGTGTGACGTGGATTGTGACGTGACTCCTAACGTTGTTTGTGACCCCGATGGCCTGGGCAGAGCATGCTCTTGTGCTTCTCGTTATTGTTGTGTTGGCCGTCACCACTAAAAGCTTGACTAAACTATTCTCTTGTGTCAGCGATTCAATGTACCTCACCTACACACTGGCGTGGTGGCAGCGTTATCGTATTCACTCCCCAAACGTTCCGGTGAGCTCGCGTGAGATCCATTCATGCTATAATCGCACGCAAGCGAGCTGCGTTGTGAATTATCACCGCTGACGACACTTGAGACATTAGCCATAGCAAATACACACAGAGCACCTAAGCAGTGGTGTCTAATGAAAGTTGAGACTGTGAATTCATTTGAGAACTGGCGTCAGAACCTTGCTTACACGTTATCTTTGGACACTGAGTTCGCTCCCTTTCTAGTTGATGGCGCACACTGGGAAAAGAAGATGAGGGCTTCACCATTCAGAGGTTTTACCAATGACGACGACGATGTTCCCGCAGCGCAATGACGCACGCGCCAACAAAAGGTCAGCATGCTTGAGCTTATGCAGGGGCAGATAGCTAACTACTGCCCTGTTATTTCCTGAAATACTATTGTTAAAAACTCCACATGCATTGATCGCATATGGCAGACTATCAGACTACATTATGGATTCCAATCAACTGGTGCACATTTCATTGACTTTGCTGCTATTAAACTTGAGTCTAATGAAGGTCCAGAGGATTTGTACAAGAGATTAATAGCTTTTGTTGAGGACAATTTACTACGCAGGACTCTGGCATTACTCAAGGAGGTGAAGCCATTCTAGAGGATGAGGAGCTCTCCCCCACAATCGAAAACTTAATTGTCCTAACTTGGCTTCGTCTTATACACAGCGATTTGCCAAAGCTTTTAAAGCAGAGGTATGGCACGATCACGGTCTCTGGCGTCCATCAAACCAGAGATATCTCAGGCCCTGTGTTCATTACTAGATGAGCTACAGTCATCAAAAGATGCCAGAGCTATGCGCTCGGCCGTGTCTAACCCTCCCAGACAGAAACATGCATCACTGGGTCGATCTAGGAAGTCCTTCCCACTTTGTAAGGAGGCTTGCAGACTGGACAATCACTTCCTCAGTAAGTGCCCTTTCCTGCCTCCTCCAGACAAAGCTTTCATTGCCAGGGCGCGGCAAGTTGCTGCACATCATGCAGTCACCCTGCCTCAAAGCTTTCCATGGTCATGTCCCCGTTAGGCTGACCATCGACAGTGGTGCAACTGGAAACATGATAAGGGCAGCATGTGCCACCAAACTGGGCCTTAAAGTCTCCAGCAGTATGCAGTCAGCTCATCAGACAGATGGCTTCTCGCTATTGAAGGTGGTTGGAGAAACATGCACACATTTTCAAATTAGACGGGCACATGCTCTTTTCTGATGGACTCATGGTAGAAAAATTGGATTCGGACATTATTTCTGGCATCACTTTTATGGAATGTAATAACATTTCTATCCGCCCCGCTAGGTATTAGGTCTGTGTGGCATCAGATACATATGAGTATGGCCATAATTGGATGTATGGAGACAGACATGCTATTCGGCGAGATCATGTGCTTCGTGCTACCTCATCACATACTGTGTGTCCTGGGGACTTTGTCGAACTTGAACTTTCAGCAGAACTTGCGAAGGTTAACGAGGAGCTCGTTGTTGAGCCGCACGAGGACTGTACACACTGGTTTGCTCCATCGTTGTTTGTAGGGGTATCCGGAAAAATCAAAATTCCCATTCTGACTGACGGGGCATTGGAAAACATGATCATGTATGTCGTGTTCGCATGACTTAAATACCGGGGTCCCAAACTGAACAAGCCCAGTTGGAAGTTCCTCAAGCTGTCGCTCGCAATCCCAGTATGCACAGTAGAACACTATTCTCTGACCTTATCTCATTAGACCCCAATGGCATTATGACGGCGGACATTAGAGATACATTTCGGGAGGTCCATAGGGAATTTGATGAGGTCTTCAGTCCACAGTGGTCGCTCATTATCAATTACTCCACCGGCCTCGCTCCGTTCCCATGGCTCTCAGCCCCGCCCCCACTCATCACAAATGGATATTTGTATATTTCTGAGAACCTAAGAGATGCCTTTAACCTGGAATCTAGTGAGGTTTAAATGGAGATTCCCACTCTGCAAAGTGACAAAGTATTCAGAGAAAGGTGTTTAGTGTAATGTAATCCACAGAGAGGAAATTATTAATGTACATATTTCAATAATTTTTAACCCTAACCTGATCAAAGTTAGCCATCTTGAAGGACATCTTAGTTCTCTAATTGGAAGTTAGGAAGCTTCCAGAGAAGCTAAGAGTGAGGATACACAGTTGTATCCAGTGCTGGAGTCATTCATGTTGAAAAACTTGCACTCTTGTTTAAAACTGTGCTTAGTCTTGGCTTCTCCTGATTTGCATTTTGACCCAGTCTTTGGCCACCTGTCAGAGGTCCGTCTGGCAGCTGGTGTTCAGGGTACTTGGACTGCTCTTCTCAGTGTCTGGACTCGCTGCACCCCTCAGCTCTTCCACTTCTGTCAAGCCCTTTAGTTCTAGGTGCTGTTTCAGACTGATCTCTCATAACTGACCTCCCGCCTGGCTCTGATTTTGCACCTGGGTTTCTCTTTGTGGCCTCTTTGCCTTTCTCAGACTGCTTATCCAGCTCTAATCCTTGACCCTTCTCTCTTTCCGGTTGGAGTTTGCCACAGGACTCAGTGGCCTGTGGACTTGTTTGCTTTTCGTGTTTTACCTTATTTTCAAAGTTTTTGTCTGATTAACTGCTTGGATCCTCAGCATTTGCCCTGACAACCTCAATCTATCTGAACATATCAGGACATAGGTTCTGATCTGATCTGTTTCCCTGCCCATTTTTCTCCTCTCACTTTCATTTTCGCTTGTCCTTTCCACGTGGTGGCCACTCATGATTCTCATCTGTTCCATCTCTAAACTCTTGTCTAAGGTCTTGTCTCGCTGTGTCTTGAAAGTTCTCTACTCAGAGGTCTCTCCTCTCTGGTTCTCAGACTGCCATGCCCGGTGCCTCAACCCCTCGTGTCTGGTTCTGTTCTCTCACCCGTGTCTTGCTCTTTCATCTTGGTCATTGGTTCAGACTTCTTACCTGGTACTGACCACCCCCTGTGCCTGTGCCCACTGCCAGCTGAGTTTGTTCCGAGACACCTTGTTTTTCTTTGTGTTAAATAAAGCATTGTTCTACTCAAATGCTGCAGGATCTTTTCCATTCACTAACTTCATCTCTTTTTTTTTCATTTTTGAAGCCTTTGTGCCTTTTAGTCAACTGTTTTTTTTTTTTTATATGATATGGATGTATGATATCAGTTCTCCTCAAGGTTCACACAGGTGTCCTAGCAGATGAAGCACAGGTGTAGAGAATTACATTAAAGGCACTACTTTCATTATTTTAGCATTTCCAACAGAACAACTTGCTGTAAGTGTGCTAGTGCATCTAGTTCATTCTTTACAATAAATGAAATGCTTTAGTTTTAAATAAAAATTATTATGTTCAGACATTTATACTTCTCTACTTTTGGAACTGCCATATATAGGAATAAATATACCAATTTGATGAAGCATTTGCACTCCACGCCACCAGCCATTTGTACAGCCTTTGATGCTTTTGAACTTTTACATTGTGATTAAAATATAACTTTGAAAACTCACCAATGCATTTTTTTCTTACACACTAGTAGTAAACTAGTGTGTATTACAAAGATCAGTGGGGATTTATGAAATTCTGGAATATGAAATTTGAACGAAGTAAATCATTCAGTATTACAGGAACTAAAACTATAATGATCACGTTGCATTTTAGCACGTTTGTATCACTGGTGATCTGATTTGTACACTGAAGACAGTTTCAATGTCATAAGCTCACGAGGTGTTTTTTTTTAAATGTTAGGCTGTTAAATTGATTGGTCTAGATAGAGAGAGAAAAAAAAGGCTTAGATTTACCAGAGTTTGTAATGTTAATGGCACTGTGTCTCGATAAAAGGGTTTTGCAAGAACCACAAATGTCCAGGCGTTGCATATATTGCATACCCTTTTTTGAGCCCCTGACTGTTTTTAACAAGCTTTGTATTATGGAGTGGGAAAGAAAGCTGAAGATCTTTGAAGACAGAATGTGAGGGACTGTGTCTTGCCCTCTGTGTTGTGTTGTGGTGCCTGGATGTGGTACAAGTGCTCCAAAAACTCTGGGAACTCATTAGCATGAAAAAGACTCCATGTGAAAGGCATCTAAATGGAGGACAATGAGCCGATCCCCGCCCCCCTCCCTCCTCCTGCTATTTCTTTCAGCTGTACATTTACTGCTCTGCATTTTTGGATTCCTTTACAACCCTCTACGGACAACATGGCAATTGAATCACCATTGGCTAGTAAATTCTTTAGTTTACTCGCCAGACTTTATATATATATATATATATATATACACGCGCACACACACACACCCACAGCTTTTTAAATATCTGAAAGTACACTCTTAAAATCTCTTAAAGTCAAGCATTATAACATGATATTATGATTATCAAGTATTATGTAATGATAGAACTTTAGTAATTAGAATTTAAACTTGGTAACCATGTATGAATGCATATTAGTCATTTTAACTGAACTTAGGACTGGTGGTGGTACTTTTTTAGTCATTCAGTGTTTCTGTAAAAAATGGGAAAAAACGAACAATAATACTTATACGATAATAATAATAATACTACGAATTCTAAGAACACACTAACCGTGCGTTCACACCGCCACCGGCGAGAGCGTCAAAGTGGCCGGAAGTCATTCATTTTCAATGTGAGCCGGAGCTCGGCGCGGCGCATCTTGCACGGTGTGACTTCAACTCTCCTCGACGCCCTCACCGTCCAAGACGCGCCACGCCACTGCTTGCCGGCGGCAGTGTGAATGCACGGTAAGGATTAACGAGCTGCTGGGCTCATGAATATTAATCAGGGTGTGTGCGTTCGCTCGAACTGATTTGCTGAAATCATAGCTGAGCGCCAGCCAATGAGATTGTTGTTTGCGCATTAGCCTACTACCGGAGAATCCGGCTGTTCTTAAAAGCTGAAGAATTTCAAAGGAACTCCGTCATTGTGACAGGAAAATACAACAAAGAATATCGTTTACATGTAGCACGTCAATTCTGCATGGTATGTAAGATTCTCTCTCTCTCTCTCTCTTTGCGTGTGTGTGAGACAAAGCGATGGCGAGTCGTGCACCTTTACACTAGAGTTTACGGTACGTCAAATACAGGTGTGCTGCACATCCATACAGATTAACTGAAAAATAGCACAGATCGCTTGACAGATGTAACTCTGAAGCACTCAGTCAGTGTTTTTGGCGAATGAAAATATATCTGTGCTAAACTTATATTTAGCCTCCAACTCACACACTGGCGAGTAAAATCTGAGAATCTATTAGCCAGTGGCTAATATTAGACATCATTTAGTTGCCCAGAGTGAAGATTTAGTCGCATATGCGAGTGATTTACTCGCAATGTAGAGGGTTGCTTTAGTAAAGGCTGTTATAAGTATAGATGGTAAATTAGACACACACCCACACGCACACAAACAACAATTTCATTGTCATACAACAGCTTTCCTGAATGTAGGTGTTTTAAACCAGAAAGAGTCTGCTTCAACTCATGACAATCTGCAGCAGTTGTTGGGTGATGCTCCAGTCCTATGTCACATCAATGATGGGAAACAGTTATGTGGAGTTGGGCAGTTTTTTCAGGTCCAACACAACAGAATGAAGACAATGGTGGACAATAAATTACAGTGGGCTCATCCTATTACACAGACACAGAATTCTTTCCAACTGGAAAAGCAAATTGGCTCAAGCCATATATATATATATATATATATATATATATGTGTGTGTGCCATTTGCATTTGGAAACTTGCTGTGAACCCACATCATGCAGTCAAAGGACGTCCACGGAGGACAACAGTGGCGGATGATTGGAGAATCCTCTCCATGGTAAAGAAAAACCCTTTCACAACATCCAGCCAAGTGAAAAACACTCTCCAGGAGGTAGTTGTGTCACTGTCAAAGTCTACAAAAGAGAAGACTTCACGAGAGTAAACACAGAGGGTTCACCACAAGGTGCAAACAAGACCAGATTAGACTTTTAGATGCCAAAAAACATCTACAAAGCATACATGGCTTCCATTGGCACTGGGTTGCTGGTGTTTATTGATGATGTGACAGAGGACAGAAGCAACCAGAAGAATTCTGAAGTGTATAGGCATATACTCTCTGCCCAGATTCAGTCAAATGGAATTTTAACAGGTTTCTTGGAGCATCTTGCCACATTGCCACAGTTATTATGGATTTAGTCTGTCTCAGTGTGTTCTGTTTCTTTATGTCATTCCAGACAGACTGGATGATGAGGAGATCAGATCTCTGTGTGGAGCCCTGCTTGTTGTCAGACTCCTTGTGCAAACAAAAATCATATATATATATATATATATATATATATATATGTGTGTGTGTGTGTGTGTGTGTGTGCGTGAGTGTGTATGGAATTGATGTGATATGTGATTTCCAGCTTGAGCCATTGTATGAGAACCTGTCCCATGAATTTATTTATTTATTTGTTTGTTTATTTTATTTTTAAAAATAGAGAAGGTATTCAAGACAGTGAAAGTATTTCTTAAAAAAAATGTTCCTAAAATCTAAATACATACATAGTCATCAGAATCTGCAGTAAATGTGTCTATCCTATGTTGGAGAAGGCTGTGAGGTCGGGTCAATTCTCTTTTAGTCTATAACAGGCAGCAGTTCTCATTTGAGTATAAATAGAGTTCAAACACAGTAACAGCAGGTCAGACGACACCACGTGACTTCCTTATACAAGGCCAATCATTTGTGTCCAAAAGTGCATTTACTGCCTGTACACTGAGACAAGGAGGATCTGATGTCACTGTGTGTGTTAGTGTGTGTGTGTAGTTCAGGTATGATATGGGGACACAAAAATGGCACCTCAAAAATGGCAATATCCAAAATCATTGTCCTTATAGGGACATGAGGAAAACAGCTTGTAAGTCATACAGAATTAAGTTTTCTGAATATCTAAAAATGGCTGTAGTTTTGTGTGAGGGGCAGGTTTTATGTGTAGGGTTAGTGTAAGGGGATAGAAAATACAGTTTGGATAGTAGAAAAACCATTACGCCTATGGAATGAACCCATAAAACATGGAAACCAGTGTGTGTGTGTGTGTGTCAGAGAAGTATCAGTGGCATGCCAGAGGCGTTAGAAATGATAATCTGAAAGAGACATAAACGGCGACATTTTTTTTTTTTTTTGCGACATGTACACTTACTTAATGCGGTTAGTAGTCAATGTTCAACAGTCATATATTTGGGAATTCCCTGGATCAAATCACATGAAACTCTAAAACCATTCAATTTTGTAATCCAAAACGTTTATAAAGAGGGAGAAAAGCACCAGAAGTCAGTGTGTCATGGAGATTGGATTTATATCTGGCTGCACTTCTGAAGCTTCCCCTCAAGGATCAATAAACAATATATTGAAATTAAACAACCTGAACAATACAAATAAAACCAAAGACAAAAAAAATAAATAAAATCTTCATAAATCCTATAAGCCAAGAGCTCATAAAACAATGAAAACAGGACCGGACATGTAAAGCGTAATGCATTACTTGTAACTTTTGGGAGCCAGTTAAGCATGGGAACAGAAAGATTAGCCACTGACTGAAACCTGTGTCAGATTTTGAATGAATCCTTTCTGTTTGCTTCGGGCCTAAACCCAACCCCCTTAAAGTGTCAGGCATTAAACTTTTAATGTGACGGCTTTTAACAGCTTCTTGCTAAAAAAGTGTCTTGTAACCTTATAGCTTATAAACACACACAAGCTCCATTTAGACGCTGGAGACAGACAGACTGCAGTATAAGTGTAGGACGCTAGTAAACATACAGGTCTTATGGACACTATGAATAGAGAAGAAAGTGATACTTTTACATAAGAGAGAGGGGAAAAAAGTAAAACACATCATAGAGATATCACATTTACAGAAGAGATGAGTCAGTGGCTCATGTGTATGACGAAGCCCTGTATAATAAGGTGACCAGACGTGCCACTTCCCGGGGACACGCAAACAACCAACACCTGGTTATTTTAGTTCATTTAGAAATCCTGTGCAGAACGTTTCCCCAGGAAGTGGCACGTCTGCTCACCTTACTGTATAATCAGACTGGTTTAGGGACCACCATATTAAGGTGACCAGCCGTGCCACTTCCCAGGGACACGTTTGACCCAGGATTTCTAAATTGCCTAAAATAAGGAGGTGTTCGTTGTTTGTGCTGTGCCAACCGATCGTATGACATCAAAGTACAGCGAGAGCGATTTGAAAGCATGCAGAGCCGTCTGTTCTGCTCTCTATAGCTCTCGCGGTACTTTTGCAGCACAAACATCTAACACCTGGTTATTTTAGGCAATTTAGAAATCCTGGGCAGAACATTTCCAAATCATGAGAACTCATTCTGCTGGATCTGTCTGCCACTTTTGACACTGTGAATCATCAGATCCTGCTGTCCACGCTCTCATCACTGGGCATCACAGGGATTCCACTTTGCTGGTTTGAATCCTATCTCACAGGTAGTTCTACCAGAAAGACTCGGGAGGGTGTAACCTTTGATGACCAGCTGACCTTCAAAGACCACATTGCAAAGACCGCTCGATCTTGCAGGTTTGCATTACACAACATCAGAAAGATCAGGCCCTTCCTAACGGAGCATTCTGCACAACTTTTTGTCCAGGCCCTTGTCACTTCTAGGCTGGACTACTGCAATGCTCTTCTGGCTGGACTTCAATCATGCACAATCAAGCCTTTACAAATGATTCAGAATGCAGCGGAACGACTGGTCTTCAACAAACCCAAAAGGGCCCATGTCACAATCAAACCTTTACAAATGATTCAGAATGCAGCGGCACGACTGGTCTTCAACGAAAAGGGCAAAAAGGGCCCATGTCACACCTCTCTTTATCTCCCTGCACTGGCTCCCGGTTGCAGCTCACATCAAGTTCAAGAAGGCTTGCATATAGAACAGCCACAGGCTCAGCACCTGCCTAATTCCACTCACTATTACGAATCTACCTTCCCTCCAGAAGTCTGAGATCTTCTAGTGAGTGACGCCTTGTGGTGCCATCACAGAGAGGCACAAAATCACTTTCCCAGAACATTCTCGTTCACCGTTCCTGGCTGGTGGAATGAACTTCCCACCCCTATCCGGAATGCTGAATCCCTAACAATTTTCAAGCGCCACCTGAAAACGCATCTCTTTCGTCACCATTTGACTTCATCCTAAAAAAAAAAAAAAGTATTTTTTTTATTTTTATCTTTCCTTAATCTCTCCTTGTCTAGCTTGTACTAATCTGTTGAAGGTGGGAGAGAGCGCTGTACATTCACTCCCCCCACCTACAATCCCTGCCGGTACGAGACTCGAACCCACAACCTTTGGGTTATGAGTCCAACTCTCTAACCATTAGGCCACAACTTCCCCTTCCCCACAACTTGGGTGAGCTGTTCGGGGTCTCCGAGACCACAGCTAGAACATGATAAAATGCAACAGAGGTGTGACGTGCATTCAGTTTCTGTCTGGTGTTGACGTTATTCTAAACTATTCTACTGAATCCCAAATAAGTGTACACACACACACAACCAAGTCAATGTAAAGTCAAACACAAGAGTCATGCGAAGCGCCGATTTTTTTCAAACCAGTTGTCCCGACCTTCCGATACCACATGACGTTCGAAGCTTCAAACGTCATCAATCACGTGGTATTGTCATTTTGATACAAGCATCGGCACAGTGTGTGATACAATAGTGCTTTGAAAACTGTGTCGGAGCTTCGGAGCCTCGGTATCAATCGTCCCATCACTAATATACACCGGTGGACACTTTTACCTTGGAACTTCAACACACTAAGATTCTTAAGGATTGTTTTAGGGTACCATTCAACTGGACAATCTGCTTTTAACAGCCTAAGTTATTCTTGATTTATTGTGTTGTTTTAAGTTCCTTGTGCATTATGTAAATACACTATTTATGCATTCTACTTTTTGTCATTTGTCTCATCTTTTTAAAAACACTTATTTTACCTCACACAGTATAATCTGACCCCTTTTAATCAATGTAACATCTTCCTATAAGGCCGAGCGTTACAATTTATTCCTATAAGTAGTATGTATTATTACATGCAATATGGAAGACACTTGTTCCTAGATGTTCCTTTACAACTAGCCACAAAGTCACTTTCCAGAACCTTCACCCTCTCTGTTCCTCTCTGGTGGAATGAACTAAACTTCACCTGATCTGATGAGACCATCAGAACTTTCAAGAAGCAGCAGAAGACAAACCTCTTCCACAAGCACTTAACCTAACCCTAGAACAATAACAGGCACTTACTAAAAATCTAGCTCTGGCTTTGTACCTGGCACTGTGTACTTTGATCAGAAATAGGCGATGGGCTCTGATTGGTTAGCTAGCCCAGTGCGTTGTGATTGGCAAAACCGCCTCTAGCGCGCGTCTAAGGGTCCCGCCCCTCACCTTGGCGGCATGTGCTCCGGTTGTATTGTAAACAACTGCATCGTTAATATCGCTTATGTACGAGACTCGAACCCACAACCTTTGGGTTATGAGTCCAACTCTCTAACCATTAGGCCACAACTTCCCCTTCCCCACAACTTGGGTGAGCTGTTCGGGGTCTCCGAGACCACAGCTAGAACATGATAAAATGCAACAGAGGTGTGACGTGCATTCAGTTTCTGTCTGGTGTTGACGTTATTCTAAACTATTCTACTGAATCCCAAATAAGTGTACACACACACACAACCAAGTCAATGTAAAGTCAAACACAAGAGTCATGCGAAGCGCCGATTTTTTTCAAACCAGTTGTCCCGACCTTCCGATACCACATGACGTTCGAAGCTTCAAACGTCATCAATCACTGTGAATCCATTAGAATCGTTAGAAGACAGAATCGCGATTCATATATGAATAGATTTTTACGTGCACCTCTAGTTTTCGCTTCCTCTTCTCTAAAGCAGCGCAACATGGCCTCGCCCCCTTTGCCGCCTTTTCCCTTTATCTGGGTTTGTGATGTCACGCACCTGGGAAGTAACTCGTTGTAGTCCCTACCAGCCGTTTTTGTAGGCATTAAACTGCCAGAATTTTAAAAGACGATATCTACGTTTGCATTGAACTTTCAGCTTCATAACTTT
>NW_015539818.1:169115-182430 GCF_001515605.1 Sinocyclocheilus anshuiensis | reverse complement strand
GAACTTTCAGCTTTGTAACTTTGCAGATATTGTTTATGCTCAAACAGCAACATTAGACACTGACTAACGTTAAAAAAGTGAAATCGCAATCAACCACCCCTTTAAGACAAACTGTTTGCTCCTGATGCATTTCCTCATTTGTACAATCATTACATTATGGGTTATGGGTCATTTTTAAGTTGTCATGAATAAAAGCATCTCCTAAATGAATAAATGTAAATGCGATGCACAACCAACACGTTCTCACTCCAAACTCGTCACATATTGACGCTTGGTCAGGACCCCTCTGGCGTTGCTTTTTGACGCTCAAGGTACCACTTTAGTGTCACTTTTCGACATGCAAGGTCCTCAGTTGTTTGTCTTAATTTAATGGTTTGCATGCATTTGTAAAAAACGGAAGCCTTTAATCTTCTTATCCACAAGCGTGGTTATTAAGCGTCAAGTTATTTAGGGATTCTTCTCAGCCTCAATATCTGCCCAAACTTGAAAAAGGCTTCAATCAACTTCAGAGGCTGCATGGAATAACTCAAAACATCTGATTCTTCATCATCAAAGCAATTTATTGAAAATCTTTCAGCAACAACTTGATCTTCCTTTGCTTATTTTCAGAGTTCAATTCAGATGCTTATCTCAGATGCTTAGCTTAATAACCTATACAGAGAAAATATAGTGTGCCAAACTCCTCAACCTGAATGGCACACACACACCTGGACAGAGTATGAGCGACCACAGGACTTAATATCAGTTTCCGAGTCATCATGTGGTTGACACATCCCACAAGGACACTGACACTGTAGATCATAACATACTTCTAGAGAAACTAGAAAACTGGGTCAGGCTTTCTGGGATGGTAATCAAATGGTTCGAGAAAGAACCAAATTGCCCATCACAGCTATGCAGATGACACCCAGGTTTACCTAGCCTTATCTCCAAATGACTACAGCCCCATTGACTCCCTCTGCCAATTCATTGATGAAATTAATAGTTGGATGTGCCAGAATTTTCTTCAGTTAAACAAGGAGAAAACTGAAGTCGTTGCATTTGGAAACAAAGACGAAGTTCTCAAGGTGAATGCATACCTTGACTCTAGGGGTCAAACAACAGACAGCTGCAGCTCATCCAGAACGCTGCTGCCAGAATTCTGACAAGAACCAGAAAATCTCAGCATATCACAGATTTATTCATAGAAATATTGTAGAAAGCAATATTATGTTGCCATATTGAAATAAAGGTTTTAAAATAAAAATGTTAACTTCCACATTCAAATAAGGATTTTAAAATGCAGGCTAAGTGTCACTAATTAAACAAGTGTATATTCACCTAATTGTCAGCCTCTTACATGTATGCTTCTCGTAAACAATTAGTTAATATGCATTAGGGCTGCCCTCAACTAAAGATTTTTCTGGTCGACTTGTAGTCGTTCATTTTAAGCATTAGTCGACTATTAGTCGCACTTGTATTAATAAACCACATAAATCATAATAATGAACCTTTAATTGCCTACATAGCCTAATAAGCGCGCCTATATGCATGTTTCATGCGGATTACATAATCTGAGAATATTTGTTTTCTATTTGAATTGGTTCATTTAAAAGTTTCACTCTCTATAGATATATTTTTCATGTCTGTAATAAGGCAAGAATACACTGAGTTTCGAAGTGACGCTCTCAAGTTCACGGAGTCTGAGACGGCAGAAAGCGCCTCCTGTTTGCTTTAATTATTTTACAAAAGCGCAACGTTTCGTTGATATTCTGAGTGCACACAAATAAACGTAGAGTCTTTACAGATACAAAAGATGCATTTCTCTTATCTGTATGACCAAAAATTACGAAGAATTTTAAGAGCAAAAGTCCTAAATTTAGGACTGACGCCCATTATTTTTAAGATTTTCTCCTAAATCAGCGAGTTATGAGCTGCTTTTAGCCTTAAGATGTTTTGTGAATACGGGCCCAGATGTGCTAAAACATTAGCCACATTTAAATGCAGACTCAAAACTCATCTATTTAGCTGTGCATTTATTGAATGAGCACTATGCTACGTCCGAACTGATTGCACTGTATTTTATGTATAATCATTTTCTATTTTTAACGGTTTTAAATGAATTTTAAATCAATTTCTAAATCATTTTAAAAGTTTTTAAGTTCCCTGTTTTATTGTTGTGATTTTTTTTATGATTATTTTACTTCCTTTTATGTAAACCACTTTGAAGTACCATTGTGTATGAAATGTGCTATATAAATAAACTTGCCTTACCTTATCAGTAGCGTCTCAAAGTTGATGAACACGTGGCTTTTCCCAGCTGTCTTTGAACAAACTCAGCATGTGGTTTACTCCAAACTCAATGGCTATATCCGTGCATGCTTTAGCAATCTTCCTCCTTTGGTTTTGTAACCAGTATCAACACCAACTTGGGTAGGAGAAGTACATTCACTTTGCCAACAGAGATCCCTCTGCACACTGATAATCAAACAAGCACACCTGGTTCTATGTAACATGTGAAGTTTCAATGGCCAATCAGCTTCCTTGTTTCTTCCAGGTTGCACTATGTGCCCACAATCAATAGTATCCATTCATTTTGATCTCAAATCAAAACTCATTTCATCTGATAGATTTTTTTTTCTTTATTTAACAATGGTGAATATAATTTTTTTTCTTACAATTTCAAGTTTAGCTCAACACCTCCCAATTGAGCTCCTGGTCAACTGACCCAAGGAGGTCACACACTTCTTGGCTGACATTCAATCTCTTTACTGTTCCTCAGTGGGAATCAAAACAACCAAGCGTCTAACATCTCTATGAAGAATCATAGCTGGGATCTTATCACAAAGCTTTTTCATTGGTTTGACATCCTTGGCTGTTTCTGCTTGTTTTGGTTTAACAATCGAGACAGGATAACTGGGGAATACTCTAACCATTACATCTCTTAATGTTCCTTTCTTGTCTGCATTTACACTGATGACTCTGGCTAACTTGAACCGACCTCTTAGAGCATTCTGGTCAGCCAACCATACCACATCTCCCACGGCAACATTACGTTCTTTAATATGCCACTTGTTTCTTACAAACTGGTTAGGACCTGCCAGCTGACACCATCTTCTCCAGAACTTGTTGACTTCTTCCTGGATGAATCTTAGTCTTTTGTATGGATAACCTTCAAATTCGAAACTTCCTTGATCTCCTCTTTTCCCAGTACGTCCCAGAAGAAGAGAGTTTGGACTTAAGTATTCCACGCAGTCTTCCCAACTCTGTGTCCTTGCATCGATAGGTCTTTCATTGACCAAATAAGCTGCAGTGTAAAGAAAGGTTTGAAATTCCCCCCATGCCATAACTCCATTACACCCCAGATTCTGGAGGGCTCGCTTAACCAGACGGACAGCTGCTTCTTCTGCTCCATTTCTGTGAGGGGAATCTGCAGGATGAATTTTCCAAGACCACTCCGTGCTATAATTGGCTGCTTCAGTTTCTAACTTTACTTTGTCTTGTTGTTCTAGGAACTTGTGAAGATCTTCAAGAACAGACTTGGCCCCTATGAAATTTGACCCCGAGTCTGACCACAATTTCCTTGGATGTCCCCTTAAAGCTGTAAATCTTTGGTATGCCAGCTGAAATCCTTCTGTTGGTTGGTCACGGACAATATCAGTATGGATAGCTCTTGATGTCATACAACAGAAGACAATTCCCCAAACTTTGAGTCCCGTCCTCTTCTTTACCACATGTTTTACCACATAAGGTCTAAACAAATGCAGAGTTGTGAACTCAAATGGTGCAGCTGGTTCAGACCGCTCTGGAGGAAGGTCTCCCATAATCTGTTGGCATTGCTTTGCCCTTGCCTTTCTGCAGGTCACACAGCAGTCTATGGATTTCTTAGGTAATCTGCGGCCTTTTACTACCCAAGCTTTTCTTCTCATTCTCAACAAAGTTCCAGCCACTCCATCATGGTTTACTTGATGAGCTTCCTGAGCCAGCAGCGTAGACACATATGCATTATATGGTAAGATTGGAACTGCAGTTTTGTCCTCATTGAAGATTTGAATTCTTCCTCCATAAACTAACAGTCCATAAATTTCATCCTTGTACACTGCGGGTACCTACTGAGGGTAGTATCAGGAAATACTATATTCTCCTGGGCTGCTAGAAATAAATCTTCAAGAGCATCCTCCTGTTCACTTACTGTCAAGATAGCTTCCTTGAATCTTCCCTCCAAAGGCTTCACCTCCCACTTTGATTAACCAGAGATCTTAGTTCCTATCTTCAGCCATTTCTTGACCGCTCAACGCACCCAAGCAGTTGCTCTGACCAGTCTAAGACAAGCTGCTAAGTTTTCAATATTAAGCAACTTACTTGCTATTAAGCCATCAAACATCCTTCCTGATGAAACATCCATCTGGCTTTCCTTTTCATTTGCAGAGGTGCCAGAGTCTACAGTGAGGTGATTTAACCTCATGAGCTCCCACTTTAAGTTTCTCTCAAGGAGGATTGCATCTTGTTTTTCCTTGGCCATACGTCTGGTAAATACTGCAGAGAATGTTTTTTTTCTGGAGTTTGTTAATATTCTCTTGCAGCAGTTGCAACCTCAGCAGCTGACTTCATTGGCCAATCCTCTACTGGCACCTCAGGAACACTGACCCTCTCTGCCATGCAGAATCTTCTTTGAGGTCTTTTGGACTACCTCCCCTTGTGATAATATCTGCAATGTTTAAGTCACCTGGAATCCACCACCAGTCTTTAACAGGCATAGTTCTCTGGCTCTCTCCAATTCTATTTGCAAAGAAGGACTGGTAGCCATAGCTAGCCCACTGAATAGCTCCCAACACTGTTTGGCTGTCCACCAGATGGAACCATTGGTCAATCGCCACTTGGCAGTGCTTCTCAATATATTTTCTGAGTCTGGCTGCATAAACTGCACCACACATTTCAGCCTTAACTGCTTCCCCTTTTTGATCCAAAGGAGTCGATTTGGCCTTGGATTCAACTAGCCTCACCTCAGTGCCTTGGTCTGTTTCCCACCTGAAATATGTTACAGCTCCATAGGTCTTATCGCTTCCATCAGAAAATGTTATTGCCAGCGGTTTTCCTTTCCAGCCTGCAGGTGTTAAACCTTCCAAGAACTTTATCTTGCCAAGCTGAACGTACTCTTCAAACAATTTAATTGCTTCTTCTCTGAGGCTTTCTGACAGTGGTTTATCCCATGTATCTTTGGTCAAGTTTCCACATCCTGCTTCCTGAAATTCCTTTCGTACAAGGATAGCCCTTTTTTGCTTGACAGGCGTGACCAGGCCAATCGGATCATACAGCCACGCCACCTGACTCAATAGTTATCTTCTAGTCAGAGGATTAGGAGTCTTGGCCCTAACCTCCTCTTTAAGCAGGTTTTGTCCTACTCTCATTTTCTTTTTCAGCTTGGAAAAATTAATTGAGGTCATGATGTAGAGTTTATCTTCCTCTACTAGATACCCAAGTCCAAGGGCCTTGTTGTCTTTATCCCTCAGCTGGTTTGGAAGTTTCAGAACTCTTCTGCTGCTGACTTTACTGACTCACCATCAGTAGGCTTCCAACTTTGTTCTGACCGAACTCAGTGCTTCAAGGAAAACCCTCCAGCTCTTAGGATCTCCTCAACACCTTCGGTTATTTTATCCAGCTTTTCCTGATCATTGTGGGATGTTAAAATCTCATCTACATAACTATCCGCTTCGATAACTTTGCGCTCTTCATGTAGATGAGAGAACTTTATCAGTTTTGCAGTTTCTCGCATGGCTAACTGTGCAATGCACCCTGCTGGTCGGTCACCAATGTTAACTCTAGTGATTGCATACTCTCCTATTTCTTCACTCTCATCATCTCTCCACAGGAACCTATGTAGATGCATTTCTCTCTCCTCCAGCCATACAGAGTTATACATCTTCCTGATGTCTCCTAGGACAGCATACACTCCTCTCCTAAACCTTAGAAGGACATCTCTGATCGGATTACGAACATCTGGGCCTTTCAGAAGAAGATCATTCATACTCGCTCCTTTAAATTTCTGACTGCTATTCCATACCAGGCGCACTGGAGTAGTAACTGAGTGAGGATTTGGTGCAATCAGGTGACTCACATACCACACAGGTCCATTCCAACAATTAATTATATCCTCAGTGAGCTTGATTGCTGCTCCTCGCTCCACCATTTCATGAATTTGAGCTGCATAAGCTCCGTCTCCCTCTTGAGCTGCTTTTCTGTTCTCAGAAATGTTGCCTCTATTCCACTTCTATTATTAGGAAGGGAAGCTGGATCTTCAGTCCAGGGGTATTTTGAATGCCAATGAGGAGACTTGCTGTGCACATTTTCCTCTACATAGGTAAGACACTCAAGTATATACTATAATCTCAAGTTCTCTTTCCTCTGCCAGTGTCATCTCCTTACCACCTGGCTAGCAGTTTCCACAGCGACAGGCTCCACACATCGGTTCACAAGCTGCCCCAATGCTATCCCATTTCCACCATTCCAAGAACTCACGGTTGCTAGCAGCTGCAATGTTTGTCTCAGCTCTGGTTTCCTGAAGTAGTTGGACTGACTTAGACATCACTTGCATTTCAGGTTCTCCCACGGTCTCTTCATATTTTACTGCGACTGTTCTCATTGAGTGAGCAAATGTGTTTTGGAATCATATGCAGCTACATTGATTTCTTCAAATAAGTCTGTATGAGCTCGGCCTACTGTCTTTCCCAAAGGACTGTCCCATAAGACAAGATCCTCCACAACCTTCACTCTTTGTGGGGCTAATCTCCCTTCTTGGTGGCTAATAAGAAGTTCAATCTCTTTAGGTCTTACCAGCTCTTCAAGCTTGACTTCTGGGAAGAATCTCTGCAATTGCTTAGGTTTGATGACTTTATGCAGTTTAGCAAGGCATAACAGAGAAGCTCATGCGCTCTTTCTTTGTCCTCATCAACCTTGACTCTGACTTCCACCTTGATGGTCATTCCAGCAACTCCATGCACTATCAGAGTGACATCTTCGCTCCTTAGCTTCAACCTTTCTGCAGCCTTGTGGGTTATATAGTTGGTATCTAATGCAAGGTCTACCAAAGTTCCAATCTTCTGCCCTGCATTGGCTGTAACTTCCATAAGCATTATAATGACTTGTACTAGTTCTTGTACTACACATTCCTTTAAAAGTCCAACTTGGGTTTTTCCAGTGCAAGTCACTGTTGCGGCTTTGTTGGTAAAAACATTTCTGCATCACTCAGCCAGCTCTGGGGAAAGTTCAGCTAAAAACTCCTCTTGCTCTGCTGTTGGCACATTTACCTTCCTACTATTCTTTAGAGACTTTTCCTCACTGCCACTTGTGGATTATTTTCTTGGACAGAGAAAATAATGATGATTAGGTACATTTTATTTTCTGCAGTCTCTATTCTTGCACAAGAATGTGTCTCTGCAATTGGTGTCACCCTCATGACATCCAAGGCACTTTTTACATGCCCCAATCCTTCTCAGAGCAGCTTTCTTTTCAGCTAGCTTTAACTCTTTAAACTTCTTAGAGAAGAAAATCTTGTCTTTATGATTTACAGCTCCACACACAGTACACCCACCATCAGAACCTTTCTTTACGGTTCTTGTAGATGCATGCCTCCTTTCAAATCTATTTTCTGTTTTATCTTGTCTTTCTACCTTGTCGGTAATTCTGAGCTGTTCGAGTTTCTCAAGAACGTCTTCCTGTTTCTTTAAAAACTTCAAAAGGAGGTCAAAGTGATTCTCTGGAGTTACACCATTATCAGGGTCAATCATGAAGATAAGCCAGTCCCTCTTTACAAATTCAGGCAGTTTACTCTCAATAGACTTGATTATGAGAGGGTTCATTATTGCACCAGTGTTCCCAAGATCTGTCAGGTCAGATAGAGCTTTCTCAACAGTCTGGATCAAGTCTATCACTTTTCTGAGTTGATGGCACTTTACAGCAGGAATTCTTTCCAGTTTTTCAATAATTTCCATGGCGATTGTTACCATAACGATTTTCCAGCATTCTAAACACATCCTCAGCAGTGCTATAACTTGACAGCCTCAAGTTCTTAACAATTCTGTCATCCAAGCTATCCAAGAGCTGGATTTTCTTGACCTCTGATGATCCAGTTGGTTCTCGTTTCTGCAAACTTTCCCAATCCTTCTTCCAATGGAAGAAATCTCTCTTGATACCACTAAATTTAGTGGTATCAATTAAAACTAGTTGGTTTTATTCTCACAACTGGTGTAATCGGCATAGTTTGAAGAGCTGTGTTTGGGTCTATAGGACTTGCAAATTGAGAACATTTTTCAGCATTATGTGCAGTAATAAACTCACTGTTTCTTGAAACAAGTCCATTATTCCGTACTTTTAACTGCTTTACTCTGCTCTTAAAGTCCTTCTTCTCTGTTGTAGGAATCCATCGCTCCCAGCTGGATAGAGTTTTGACTGCTCTGCTCACGAGCCTTTCCTAGTGAATTAGTTGAACTTCATATCCTTCACAATTGACACCAGCAACAGGTATTGAAGCAGAATGGTCACAAGCTTTCTCAGCTTCCTGGACTGCAACAGTCAATTCCTCTTGACCATATCTCTGCCACAAGTTAATTTGGACAATTTTTCGCACCTCTTCGAGCTTTGTCTCACAGTAACTAACAGTCTTCTCAATATCTGCTGTGTGCTGCATTTCAAGCTCCACTTTCTCATCACTCTTTGCGTTAGCTTCCAACTCTGCAAATAATCCCATCTTATAGTCATCATTTGCATCAAAAAGTGCTCTTGCACTAGAGGAGAGTTTCTGGAATTCCTTACTGAGTTCAGATTCAATCATTTTACTTGACTCTCGAATGAGAAGGTTTGCTTACTTGGTAAAACATATCTTTGTAGTGGTTCTTTCTCTCTTACGTTGGTCCACTGTTTTCCCCAAGGCTTCTTCTGCCATCTTATTTAAAGTCAAATGATATGTCGTCTTAAAACAGCTCAATTAATTCACTGATGACTTATATTAATGTTGATTCTTGTCCTCTGCACCAGCTTTGTTTTCTGGACCATTTCTGTTAATCTTCTTATCCACAAGCGTGGATATTAAGTGTCAAGTTATTTAAGGATTCTTCTCAGCCTCAATGTCTTCCCAAACTTGAAAAAGTCTTCAATCAACTTCAGAGGGTGCATGGAATAACTCAAAACATCTGATTCGTCATCATCGAAGCAATTTATTCAGCAACAACTTGATCTTCTTTTGCTTATTTTCAGAGTTCCATTCAGATGCTTATCTCAGATGCTTAGCGTAATAACCTATACAGAGAAAATATATAAATATATGAGTCACTACACACAGTAATGTGGTCATTTAAGGATGTTTAACTAATTTAAACTACAACCAATGCTACTAGAATACTCACAAATCACAAAGTACAGTTTACAGTACATAGCGGTTCAACAGCAACACTAAATCAAATGCATTTACTGCACATGGCCAGTTAGCATATTAGATGTTAAACCCACTAGCATTAACAAACAACTTGCAAGACATTTAAAATTGGTCTTTTAAACAGTCTGTAGTCACTAAAGAAATGAGTCTTTATCCTACCAGTAGCTTTGATGAAGTTGATGAACACATTGTGGCTTTTCCCAGGAGTCTTTGAACAAACTCAGCATGTGGTTTACTCCAAACTCAATGGCTATATCCGTGCATGCGTTAGCAATCTTTCTCCTTTGGTTTTATAACCAGTATCAACACCAACTTGGGTAGGAGAAGCACATTCCCTTTGCCAACAGAGATCCCTCTGCACACTGATAATCAAACAAGCACACCTGGTTCTATTTAACATGTGAAGTTTCAATGGCCAATCAGTTTCCTTGTTTCTTCCAGGTTGCACTATGTGCCCACAACCAATAGTATCCATTCATTTTGATCTCAAATCAAAACTCATTTAATCTGATAGATTTTTTTTTCTTTATTTAACAATGATGAATGTATTTTTTTTTTGTGTACAATTTCAAGTTTAGCGTAAAGGGGTCATATGATGCGATTTCAATTTTTCCTTTCAGTTGTTTGTCTTAATTTAATGGTTTGCATGCATTTGTAAAAAATAGAAATAATTTTATAGAAATGTATACTTTCATTGGAGCACCTAACCCCACCCCTACCCTAAACCTACCCAATTCTGAACAATATAAAACACGCAACAGGCAAATATAAGTACAGTCACAGGTATTTATTGCAAAATCTGACAATAAAAAAGCAGTATAAAAGCATTACAAACAAGTCATTTTGCATTCCAAGTCTTCAGAAGACATACAATATCTTTATGCGAAGAAGAGAGTAAAACATACGATTTTAATTGCTGAAAATTATCCCGCTCAGTTAACGCGCCCACATCTCATTCAAAAAGATACTCCCGTAGCACGCAATCGGCCATGAGACACACAGGAGCCAATAGCATTTCACAACCAAAGCTGACATAAGGCTTCTTCTGACAGCTTTTTTTGAGTTTGCACACAGAGTGCAGCACACAGGGTGAGCTTTACGGCGGACGGAGATGGCAATCGCGTCTATTCCTCTCACAAATCAATCGTTTTGCCTCGGAAGATTTGGAATATTAATACTTTTTGAATAAATTATGACGGTAGTTGTATCTGCCTGTTATATCTTGTGTTTTATTGACAAATTGTAGGTTTAGGGGCAGGGGTTCGGTTGTTCATAAATGTGTAAATAGTGTAATATAAAAAAAAACTGTTGTGACTGTTTACATTGAAAAATCACACCCCAACATATATGCAATAATGGCAATATTATTATCCAATATATAATTTAATCATGACGATAAAATTCCCAGTGCCTTTCGCGTCAGCACATTGACGACAAGGGTTTCTTATTTGAAGCAATGGAACCGCATAAACACATTTCATTACACCAAATACACAAAATAATGTTCTTTTTAGCAACATGACCCCTTTAACACACAGGATAAGCTTTACGGTGGACGGAGACAGCGATCACGTCTATTCTTCTCACAAATCAATCGTTTTGCCTCGGAAGACTTGGAATATTAATACTTTTTGAATAAATTATGACGGTAGTTGTATCTGCCTGTTATATCTTGTGTTTTATTGACAAATTGTAGGTTTAGGGGCAGGGGTTCGGTTGTTCATAAATGTGTAAATAGTGTAATATAAAAAAAAACTGTTGTGACTGTTTACATTGAAAAATCACACCCCAACATATATGCAATAAAGGAAATATTATTATCCTATGTATAATTTAATCATGACGATAACATTCCCTGTACCTTTCACGTCGGCATATTGACGCCAAGGGTTTCTTATTTAGGCCCAATCCCAATTCTACCCCTTAGCCCTTCCCCTTACTCTGTTTCAAGTGACATGGGGAAGGGGTAGGCGGAGGGGTAGGGGAAGGGGAAGGGGAAGGGGTATAAAATAGAATTGGGATTGGGCCTTAAAGCAATGGCGGACACTGCACATTGAAAAATAAAGGGGTACCCTGTGCATCAAAAAGTGGCGCCAAGGGGTCCTGACCAAGCGTCAATATGAGACAAGTTGGGAGTGAGAACGTGTTGGCACAACACAAAATTTAGAGTAATGTGTCTGTACAACCACAGAATAAATACATCTTATTCCTTAAAATGGACAATAAAGTTGGCAGAGTTAAAAGAGATTTCCTGTAACTGTTTCATCTTTGTGCACCCCAACCAACACAGTCACACACTCAGATGTTAGTCATACCTATATGTTTAGAATCATAATAGGCTCATTTGATATGCCAGACACTTCACCTTGAATATAGACTGTATAGTATAGTAGGTGGCTGCAGTCCAGGAGAAGAGTGAAAAGATCTGTAGGGAATATTCATACATAATTAAAACAGATCAACAGAAATAGAAATGCATTTTAGACATGCATTATTGACGAACAAAACATCATGATTGTTCTATCTAGACTAATGGGCATTAAGGTGTATAGTTAATGTAGTTACTGAGCCATTTCCCATCATGCTTTTAGTTTGTGCAGCTAGTAAACAGCAGTGACAAAACTGTGACTGCTTGGCTGTTGCAAATGTATTTAAGCACACTGACATGATGTCACAGCAAGTCACACAGCATTTCTAACCAGCATGCACCTCAATGCATGAGCATGAGCTTCTCAAATGAGCCCATAGTTTCTGAGATTAATTTTATTCACTGGTGCATTGAAACTGATATTTTACTGATACTGATTACATTATTGTAAAATATAAACAGACCCTTTCATAAAATTTATCCTAGTTCTATTATGAAATAGAACTATTTTAATTACGAAATAAAAATTTCTCAAAAAAGTTGCAAAATTGCAGTCTGATCTGATTTTGTTTTCATAGTAAACACACATTATAATCAGGGTTAGTGGCTACATAAAGCCAGATAGTTTTTTTTTTTTTCCTTTTCTTTTTTTCCCAAAAAAACATTTTAAAACATTTATTTTCAGATTTATTTATTTAGGCATGATTTGTAAATACTTTAAAAAAGTTTTTAAAGTGTTACTCTACAACATTACCTAATTGAAATCAAAATACAACCTTGTGAAGCATAGTGGGCCTCATTTACGAAACAAATGTACAACAAAAAATTGGGTGTCCAGTCGTTTCTATGCAAAATTTTGAATTTATCAATATGGACATGAGCGGTGGCTATGATCAAATGTCATGTCAGCTCGTCTTAGCTCGTGTACGCACGTTTTTGAGTTAGGCTAAACTTGTGTGCAGCATAAATTTGCCAGAGAATTGTATAATGTGTCACACCCCTGGACTGTTTGTGTGTGTTTTTCTCCCCATGTACTCCGTGACCCAGTTTCTCCTCCTCTCTTGATTGTGTGCATGTCATCCAGGTGAGTCTTGTAATTACCCTCGTTACCCCATGTATTTTCCCAGTCTGTGTGTTCTGTTTTTGTCGTGTCTACTTGGTGATGTACATGTGTCTCCTGCCTGCCTGTGTATCCCCTTCGATGTTTATTAAAGACTGTTATTTGAGATTGTCAACCGAGACAGAAGACCCGACCGAATAAAAGAAGTAACTGCACGTTTCTCCTCTGTTTTGTTCAGTGTTTTTTTCCCGTTTCCCCTCCATGGATCCCCTAGCTGCCAAATTCACCGCCCTAGCCCCCAAGGACCTTCCCATCTTGGAGTATGCAGTTGAGTTCAGCCAGCTCGCCGTTTTAACAATGTTCGACGACGCTGCGCTGAACTCACTGTTTTGGATCGGGGCAAATTGCCATCGCCCTGTTGACCTCCCAGACACCACTGGACTGAGCTGGAGGGAGGCGATCATCCGGTGTCTGAAGAGCG
>NW_015539818.1:156224-168651 GCF_001515605.1 Sinocyclocheilus anshuiensis | reverse complement strand
CCTCCTCCACCGCTGTCGTCTGGCAGCCCCTCTGCTCACCCTCAGCCCACCATCTGTTCGGTGCAAGCACCGCGGGTCTGCCAGTCTCCATTGTTGGCGTGGCTGGAGAATCCCTTGCCGCCGCCTCCAGCCTCTGAGTCCCGGGCCCACCGATGACGGAGAGCCCGAGCCCGCCGCGACCGACAAGCCATCGCCGTATGGGGCGACAGAACTGAGGATCGTCGCAGAGCTGCTAGTGAGGTCAGACCAGGTGCCGAGAGCCGGCTACAACGCCCGCCACGAGGGGAAAAGCTGTGGAGAGCGAGAGCGCGGAGAGGAGCTCTGCCCACTGCACCATGGCTGAGGGGGAGCTTACAAGGGATCAGGGACTGCTGGACTTAGAAGGAGACTGGATGTATATGATGACCTTCCACCTCTCCTCCCTCCTTCGTCAGAGCCCTCTGTCACTCCTGTTCCAATGTCAAGCCCAGAGAGGGCTCCTGTTTCCACGTCAAGCTCAGAGAGGGCTCCTGTCCCCATGTCCAGACAAGAGAGGGCTACTGTTCCCGCGTATGGCCCAGGGTGTTTCTCCTCTGTTTTGTTCAGTGTTTTTTTCCCGTTTCCCCTCCATGGATCCCCTAGCTGCCAAATTCACCGCCCTAGCCCCCAAGGACCTTCCCATCTTGGAGTATGCAGTTGAGTTCAGCCAGCTTGCCGTTTTAACGGCGTTCGACGACGCTGCGCTGAACTCACTGTTCTGGATCGGGGCAAATTACCATCGCCCCGTTGACCTCCCAGACACCACTGGACTGAACTGGAGGGAGGTGATCATCCGGTGTCTGGAGAGCGTCAGGCCCCGATCCAGAACACAGCCAGACCCAGTGCCCAGCCCACCATCTCCCCGCTGCGCGGAGCCAAAGCCCGAGCCCACCGATGACGGAGAGCACGAGCCCGCCTCGACCGACGAGCCATCGCCAAATGGAGCGACAGAGCTGAGGATCGCCACGGAGCCTGAGCTTCAAGTGACGTCAGACCAGGTGCGAGAGCCGGCTACAGCACTCGCCACGAAGGAGAAGGCCATGGACAGCGAGAGCGCGGAGAGAAGCTTCGCCCACTGCACCATGGCTGAGGGTGAGCTTACAAGGGATCTGGGACTGCTGGACTTTGAAGGTGACCTAATAGACTGGGAGGCAGATATATATGCAGACATGTCCATTCTCCTCCCACCGTCCTCGGACTTACCAGTCTGCCCTGAACTGTCTGCCAGCCCTGTCATTCCCCTGTCTGACGCGCTACCGGTGCTAGGAGTTTGCAATTTGGTGTGTGTGGGCAGCGCACACCAGCCCTGAGAGCCCCTTGGGACTCCACTCCTCCGGCTGCGCCTCGTCCCTTCGGCTCTGTCAGGCTCCTCCTTCCCTTCGGCTCCTCCTCAGTCCTCTGTCACTCTGTGGCCTTCCAGATCCCCACCTCCGCCTCGGTCACCTGAGCCATCTGCTCTGCCTTGGCCCTCTGGATCCTCCCCGTAGCCCTGGCTCATCGGCTGTCCATCTCTGCCTCGAGCTCCTCCTCCACCTGATCCGCCGCCGTTGGTCGGCCCCCTGGAGTTGTCAGCCCTTACTCCCCCATGGCTCCTCCCTCCATTGGCTCCACCGTGGGTCGCCTTCATGGCTGTGGCCTGGGTCCCGCCTGCTGCAAGTCCCTCCTGTCTCCTCCCTCCATCTGGTCCACCCTGGCTCCTCCTGTCTCCTCCCTCCATCTGGTCCATCTCCCGGGTGTCCGTCCTCCACCTGAACCTCCTCCTGAGTTCCCCTCCGTCCCTTCCTTTGTTGTTCCTGCGGCGTGAGGACACGCCTTCCGACAGGGGGGCGAACTGTCACACCCCTGGATTGTTTGTGTGTGTTTTTCTCCCCATGTGCTCCGTGACCCAGTTTCTCCCATGCTTAACTGTATTCATGTCATCCAGGTGTATCTTGTAATTACCCTCGTTACCCCATGTATTTAAGTCCCAGTCTGTGCGTTCTGTCTTTATCGGGTCTACTTGGTGATGTACGTGTGTCTCCTGCCTGCCTGAGTATCCCCTTGGATGTTTATTAAAGACTGTTATTTGTGATTATCCCTCGTCTCCGCGTTCCTTGCTCCTCACAGTACACAACCGTGACATAATGACAGCATTTTGTTCATTTTGATTATTTTCCTGACCAACAACCAAAGCTCATTAGTCAATCATTAACCAGTAAGATTAGAATATCATGTTTGTTTGTTTATTCATTTTCAGGGCTTTAGCTTTATATGCGTAAATAGCAGCAAACAACAGACCATGAGGATTCACACATCCTCACATCACGCACCTGCAGCACTTCTGTGAACAGAGAAAAACAGAAATTACCTATATAAAATTAATAAAATAAGTAGGACTACACAAAAATACATTTCTCTTAAATTAACAGATTACCAAAAGAAAAAAAAAAAAACTGTGCCAGACGTATGGGCTAAGATACAGATACATAAATCTGTTTAACAAATATTTCTAATATTTTCTGTATTTAATTGTATTTAACATTTTAATTTTCACAAACTGTGAGTATACAGTAATGACAACTTTTCAAATGTTATTTTATTTGGAAATGTATTTTTACTATCCCTAATTAGGCTTAATATTTAGCATTTTAGGCTCATGTTTACCACAAAGTGCTTTCTGCAAATGTAATTGTGAAACTGTAATTGTTTTATTATTATTATTATTATTCATTCATTCATTCATATTGGAATTTGTTAAGGGAATGTTTGATACTGTGTACATAACAATCCTGCACACTCATGCTTTGTTATATAGTACACATAAACAGTATTACTTTAGTGTAACGTATAGCCTATAATTAGTACCTGACTATACTGTATATAGCAATATAGCAATATTTTCAGTATTTCTCAGAGGGCGGGCTTCAAGTATAACTAGTTTGAAGTAATGGTACTTCATATAACATTATCCAGAGAAACAATTCCCAGACAGCAACCAGTGTCGGCCCAGATCTGGCCCGCATGGATTTCACGCAGGCCAGATGTGGGCCGGATCTGGGCCAACACTATGTTCTTAATTGTTGGTGATTTTAATATCTATGTTGATAATGAAAAAGATGCATTGGGATCAGCATTCATAGACATTCTGAACTCTATTGGGGTTAGACAACACGTGTCAGGACCTATTCATTGTCAAAATCATACTCTAGATTTAATACTTTCACATGGAATTGATGTTAATGGTGTTGGAATTCTGCAGCAAAGCGATGATATCTCAGATCACTATCTAGTCTTGTGTAAACTCCATATAGCTAAAACTGTAAATTCTACTCCTTGTTACAAGTATGGTATAACCATCACTTCTACCACAAAAGACTGCTTTGTAAGTAATCTTCCTGATTTATCTCAATTCCTCAGCATATCCAATAGCTCAGAAAAACTGATGATGTACAGTAACAGAAACTATGGACTCTCCCTTTTCTCGCATTTTAGATACAGTTGCTCCTTTACGCTTAAGGAAGATTAAGGAAAACAGTCTGACACCGTGGTAAAATGAGCATACTCGCGAACTAAAGAGAGCAAAGAGAGCCCGGAAAATGGAGCGCAGCTGGAGGAAAACAAAACTAGAGGTATTTCGTATTGCATGGCAGGAAAGTACCCTATCCTATAGAAAAGCATTAAAAACTGTTAGATCTAATTACTTTTCGTCTCTTTTAGAAGAAAACAAACATAACCCCAGGTATTTTTTCAATACAGTGGCTAAATTAACAAAAAATAAAGCATCAACAGGCATAGACATTTCCCAACAGCACAGCAGTAATGACTCTATGAACTACTTTACTTCCAAGATCGATACTATTAGAGATCAAATCGGTATTTAGAAGAGCCCATGATAACAATATCGTGCATATTCATTACCGTGATATATCGCATTACCGAATACCGGCACAAGTCTACTTCTGACTATTATTAATTCGTCATTGTCATTAGGATATGTCCCCAAAACTGGCTGTTATTAAGCATCTCATTAAAAAAACACAACTTGACCCCAAAGAACTAGTTAATTACAGACCGATCACAAATCTCCCTTTTCTGTCAAAGATACTAGAAAAGGTAGTATCTTCACAATTATGTTCCTTCTTAGACAAAAATGGTATCTGTGAGGATTTCCAGTCAGGATTTAGACCATATCATAGGCTGCGTTTACACTTGGCATTAACATGCGACCTGTGTGTGTTAGCGTGTCCTGCTCCAGAGGTAGTCGAGGGCGCATTGTGATCGGATCTCAGTGTAATGTAAACACAATCCAGCCATTGTGTCTACATTCGCAGGTCAACGTCACACAAAACCCCGCCCCCTCTCTCCCGAACTGTCACAAGAAAGATGGAGAACACCCGTGTGGAGCGCTAGTGAGACTCCTACACATATCTTTGATTTGTAAAATGTCCCGCGACTGAAAATGCTTTTCAAAAGAAAACCCACCACTTCAGGTTGACTTTGCACCAGGCCATTCTCTGCAGACTTATTTAAATATTACGCGGGAAAGACAGATCCGATCGGTCATCCAGATAGAGAAATCAGCTGATGCTGCCAAGTGTAAACGCACCGTGTTCTGATTGACTGATGATCCGTTCTGCTTGATCAGATCATGGTGATCTCATGTTAATGCCAAGTGTAAATGGGTAATTGACAAATAGGCAGTAAATTTTTTTTATTTTTTTTGTAAAATACCTTTTTTGAAAAAGAAATGCATAATTTATGTAGTGTGAAGTCTGATCTTTGAGAAAATATAAAGGGTCACTAACATTTTTACTGAACTGTACTATAAATTTGTCCTATGGTGACATCAAAAATTAAAGGGGAAAAACTCTTAATAATACATAAATAGCATTAGAGAGATTTATCTTCATTGTTAGACACTTATTTTCATATAGTGCTATTTCTTTAATATGAAATTATAATTAACACCATTTTTTCCCCATGACTTGTTGGACAATGTCAAGACAAACTTTGACAACGAGACAAACTTTGCTGTCATCTGTTCAAAACTGCTGAAAATTATACCTCATGCAATGTTCGCTCGCCCTAGAGATGCAACCGCACCGTTTCCCAACAGACAGGGCTAAAATTGCATATGTTCTAACCCTGTTAACAGGTCGAGCACTTCAATGGGCGGAATCATTCTGGCGCCAGGGCGGACCAGCCACACAATCTCTGGATGCTTTCTTCACTCATTTCCGAGAAGTCTTCGGACGACCCACTGGCGATGCTTCAATCGGTGAGCAGTTGTATCACTTAAAACAAGGTCAGAGTTCTATTCAGGATTATGCTCTTCGTTTCCGCACCTTAGCAGCCTCTAGTGGTTGGAACGAACGCTCCCTGTTGACCACTTACCATCAAGGATTAGAGCCCTCTCTGCGGTTGCATCTCTTTGCCTATGACGACACCATGGGGCTAGAGTGTTTCATTCAACTCTCCATCCGAGTCGCCAACCGGATTCAAGGCTGTATGGAGGATAATTTGTGCCAAAATCCTGCCATCTTTCTCCGCCATTCAGAATATCCCAGCTCTCCAGAACCAAACCCCGAACCCATGTAGAGAGACAATGCCTCTCCTCGGCTGAACGTCGACGCTGGCTGACCCAGGGATTATGCTTATACTGTGGCAGAGACGGACATTTAATAACGATGTGCCCCGTTCATCCTCCACGACCCGTGGTGAGTGTGGTTTCTTCCTCCTCAGTAAATATAAAACCTCTAACCACAACCTATGTAACTAGCTTCAACTCAAGAAGAGACTCAACAACATCTCGTACAAGATCCAGTCAATAACAGGAAAGCCCCAGGGCAGAGGAAAGGTTCGACACTGTGTGGGTCCCATCTGGTTACAAGTCGGTCAGCTCCACAAGGAAGAGACCTATTTGTTGGTTCTGGAGGAATCCACCGCTGGGATAGTGTTGGGGCGCCCATGGCTCGTTTCTCACAACCCATCTATCTCATGGTCTACCGGAGAGGTCCTGAAGTGGGGTAACGACTGTTTTCCAAAATGTTTCCTAGATTTCCCCAAACCAGTAAAGTCCGTCCCAGGGATTCCAGTTAATTCCACGTCCATTGAGAGTCCCCTTGGAAATCGTTCCATCAATATTCCCTCTGAATACTCCTATTTCAGTGACATATTCTGACCGAAACAAGCCTCCAAATTACCACCTCATAGACCATGGGACTGTGCCATCGACCTTCTCCCTGATGAAACAGTGCCCAAAGGTAAAATCTACTCACTTTCCATCCCTGAACAGAAGGCCATGGAGGAGTACATTTCTGAGGCTCTACAACAAGGATACATCCGACCGTCCACGTCCCTTGCTGCTTCCAGTTTTTTCTTCGTGGCAAAGAAGGATGGAGACTTGAGGCCTTGAATTGACTACCGGTCACTCAACAATATTAACGTTAAGTACAGATATCCCCTTCCTCTCATCCCATCCACTCTGGAACAGCTTTGCTGAGCCAAGATCTCACCAAGCTGGACCTCCAGAGTGCTTATAACCTCATCCGGATACATGAGGGGGACAAGTGGAAGACCACCTTCGTGACACCTACAGGACACTACGAATATCTGGTGATGCCGTATGGTCTAGTCAAAGCCCCCTCCATATTCCAGGGCTACACGAACGAGGTGTTCTGTGAGTACCTCCACCACTTTGTGCTGGTTTACATCAACGATATCCTGGTGTACTCCCGGAACAAGGCTGATCATCGCCAGTTCCTGGGTTATCACATCAGTGCTCAAGGCATCAAGATGGACGAGAGGAAGGTGGAAGCGATCAAGACCTGGCCCATTCCATCCACCATTAAAGAACTCCAACGACTCCTAGGTCTTTCCAACTTCTATCGTCGATTCATCCTGAACTACAGTTCCATCACTGCCCCACTAACAAATCTTCTGAAAGGCAAGCCCAAGTCTTTGTCCTGGAACCCCAAAGCCACCACAGCCATGAAGATACTCCAAGAGGCTTTCACCACGGCTCCACTCCTGGTGCATCCCGATCCACAAAGACCATTCGTCGTTGAAGTCGACGCCTCAACATCAAGAGCAGGAGCCGTTTTGTCAGAGCAGCAGGGGAACCCACTTTGACTCCATCCATGTGCCTTCTTCTCCCGGAAATTAACGTCGGCAGAGCAGAACTATGACATTGCGAATAGAGAACTACTCGCCATCAAGCTCGCCCTGGAGGAATGGACTGGCTTGAAGGAGCTCGTCACCCCTTTGTGGTCTACACTGATCAACGGAATCTTGAATATCTCTGCGAGGCAAAGAGATTAAACTCCAGACAAGCCAGGTTGGCTTCGTTCTTTACCTGGTTTAAGTTCACCATCTCCTATCGTCCCGGGACGAAAAATACCAAAGCTGATGCTCTGTCAAGACTTCATACTCCAGACGACCAACTCAGAGACCATTATCTTCACTGACCTCATTGTTAGCCTGATCCAATGGACCCTAGATGACGACATCGCAACAGCCAGTGTCTCTGATCCCGCTCCATCGGGGTGTCCCCCAAATTACATCTACGTTCCCCACAGTCAACAAACACCACTCATTCATTCAGCACACACCTCCCTGGGCACTGGTCATCCTGGGACCAATCAAACCCTCTTACTGTTGAAAGATCACTTCTGGTGGCCTGGAATGGCAGATGACATCAAAAGGTACGTGAGAGGATGCCAGGAATGTGCCATGACTAAAACACCTCGCCACTTGCCTACTGGTAAACTCCTACCTCTCCCTGTTCCCCGGCGTCAATGGTCACACCTGGGAGTCGATTTCATTACAGACCACCCTGCATCCGACCACAACACCTACATCCTGGTTGCTGTGGACAGATTTTCAAAAACCTGCCGTCTGGTTCCTCTGAAAGGACTCCCAACAGCAATGGAAACTGCTGAGGTACTGTTTAACCATGTCTTCCGTAATTTTGGCATTCCTGAAGAGATAGTATCTGACAGAGGTCCACAGTTTATCTCACGTGTATGGAGAGCTTTCTGTTCACTCCTAGGTGTGACCGTCAGAATATCTTCTGGATATCACCCACAAAGCAACGGACAAATGGAACGAAAGATCCAGGAGATAGGTCGATACCTCTGTACCTTCTGCCATGGCCACCAGAACTCCTTGAACCGATTCCTTGCCTGGGCCGAGTACGCACAGAATTCCCTCCGACAACCCTCCACGGATCTCACTCCATTCCAGTGCATGCTCGGCTATCAGACCCTCTATTCCCCTGGTCAGGAGAACCCTCAGATGTTCCAGCCATCACCCATTGGTTCCAGGAGAGTGAGAGGGTCTGGGACTCAGCACACCAACATTTACAGCGGGCAGTAAGATGCCTTCAACACCATGCCGATGTCCGGAGAGCCCCTGCTCCCACCTTCCATCCAGGGCAAGAAGTATGGCTTTCCACTCGGGACATCCGGTTGCGCCTCCCCTGTAAGAAGCTGAGTCCCAGGTATATTGGTCCCTTCCTCGTCGTCCGGCAAATCAACCCAGTTACGTATGAACTCAAACGTCCAGCACAATACAGTATTCACCCCACATTCTATGTTTCATTGCTCAAACCCTGTCACTCACCTGTTCTCCGTTTCCCCAGAGCCTGGCCCTGTAGACGAACCCCCTGTCCCGATGGTGCTGGAAGATGGAACAGCATACTCAGTAAGGGAGATCCTGAGTTCCCGACATCGTGGTGGCAGATTGGAATACCTTGTTGACTGGGAAGGGTATGGCACAGAGGAAAGACCATGGGTTCCAAGAGATGACATCCTCGACCCCAATCTGTTGGCAGAATTCCACGCCTCCCATCCTCACGATCCAGCTCCACGCAGTAGGGGTCGCCCACCATGACGTCGGGATCTGCGGCCCTCAGGAGTGGGCTGTGGAGAGGGGGGTTCTGTCAAGGACACGCCAGGCTCTTTCACCTATCAGCGTTCACAATCACCAGAATACTGATCACGCACACCTGACTGTCATTCACTAATCACCAGCACAGCACTATAAGAACACACAGTTCACACAGCCACATCGTCTGGTCTCCCAAGTGGAAAAGGACTCAAAACAATGTCGCATGACTTACCTGTTGTTCCAAGACTCCTTGATCTCATTCGTCCTCCTCGTGTGTTCCTGTGTGTGTTCCGTCTACTTACCTGCATCTAGCTTTCCAGCATAAGACTTTTATTCTACAATACTCACCAGTTCCTTGGTCCCCCTCATACTGTTCAATAAATCTGCCTGTTTGATTCTAACCAACCTGTGTATCGAGTCTGACTTCCCGTTACAGTCTCCTCCCCCTTTTTAAAGCATAAGTGATGTTTAAATACTTCATTCATTCATGCACGCTGCAAAAATGCTTTTCTTACTGAGTGTTTTTGTTTTATTTCAAGTACAAATATCTAAAAAAATCCTTAAGTTAAGATGCATTATCTAAAGATTAAAAATGATATAAAATATTTAGTCTTGTTTGCTGGGGGAAACAAGTGCATTTAAGTGCGTTTTAAGTTCATTTGATGTAAGACATGTAAAATTGTCCACCATCGGATAAGAAAAATAATCTTAATGCAAACGGAAACAAGAATATTTGTAATTTCTTACCCCATTGGTGTCACGATCTGCTACGGTGCGGGAACACGGAGCAAGGAACGAAACGCCCCCCTCCGGAAGGCGTGACCTCACGCCATATAACATCCAATGGGGAGGGGGGTTGGGCACTCTGGAGGTCCCTCAGGACAGACACGGGACAGTGGGCCTACAGAGCGGTACCCGTTCCGGGTGCCATGGCGGAGCAGGGGACTCAGGAGGCCAAGGCGGAGCAGGGGAGTCGGGAGGCCAAGGCCAAGGCGGAGCCGGGGACTCGGGAGGCCATGGCGGAGCAGGGGAATCGGGAGGCCAAGGCGGATCTGGAGACTCGGGAGGCCATGGCGGATCTGGGGACTCCGGGGCCGCGGCCCCAGCCCCGGCCTCTACGGCTGGAGCCATACTACCCCCCCAAAAAAAATCCTTGTAATGAAACATCATGGGAAACACCTGGGACAAATTAAACATGGGAAAGGAAGGCACATGAGGAAAACAACCACAAAACACGGAACAGAGTCTGACAATTGGCAGATAATTTGCCAATAAGAAAAATGCATAACCAGAATAACCAGCCTATGTCACCCGGGTGACAATGAGGAGGCAGAGAGGAGCAGATCTAAGTGCAGGTGAACTTTAATAAACAAGCAGGGAAACACAAGGAACATAACTCATACAACGACTGACAAACACAACACAAGCACTATTTATACACAAGGTAAACAAGATTAACAGGATAACAAGGGGTCATAGAAAAATGGAAAACACCTGGGGACCTAATCAACAGGGAAAACTACAAAGCACCACAAAACATGGTACAACAAAGGGAATACATGACAGCCTGTCACACCCTGGCTAGTAAACTTGCTTGCTTCTGATTTCATGTGTTTCCTTGAGGTCCAGCAGTGCTGTTACACCCAAACCAAAGGAGCAGTTTTATGTGTCTCTATGGCATTTGCACACATATGTAATCATAAATACTAGTTAAATACAAATCTACTAAAGAACTATACACATGACAAAAAAGTCAAGAATATAGATCTGTGAACTATGGATAAAAGTACTGGGACACATGACCATTACACAAAAAGGGACTTTAATGACATTGTATTCTAAATACAATATGGAGTTAGTTCTGCTTTGCAGCTTTAACAACTTCCACTCTTCTGGGAAGATTTTACATGAGATTTTGGAGTGTTTCTGTTGCAGTTTTTGCACATTCATCCAGTAGAGGATTTGTGAGGTCAGACACTTATGTTGCATAAGAAGGTCTGGTTCGGGATCTCCGTTCCAGTTCATCCCAAAGGTGTTGGATGGGGTTGAGGTCTGGGATCTGTGCGGCCAGTCTAGTTCTTCCACACCAAACTCATCCAACCATGTCTTTATGGACCTTGATTTGTGCACTGGAACACAGTCATGCTGGAATAGAAAAGGGCCTTCCCCAAACTGCTCCCACAAATTTGGAAGCACAGCAGTGTCCAAAATGTCTTGGTATGCTGAAGCATTAAGATTCCACTTCTCTGGAAATAAGTCAAACCCCTCAAAACAACACTATACCATATGCCTCCTCCAACAAACTTCACCAAATAGTTGTCTCAATGTAGTCCAGCAGGTAACGTTCTCCTGGCATCTGCCAATCCCAGACTCACCCATCAGACTGTGTGATTGGTCACTCCATAGAGCAGGTTTCCACTGCTCCAGAGTCCAGTGTCTGTGTGCTTTACACACTCTGTCCCACGCATGGAATTGTACTTGATGATGTAAGGCTTGCATGTAGCTGCTCGGCCATGGAAACCCATTCCATGAAGCTCCTGCCGCACAATTTTTGTGCTGACATTAATGCCAGTGGAAGTTCGGAACTCTTCAGCTTTAGAATCAGCAGAGCATTGGTGACTTTTACATACCATTCACTTCAGCACTCTGTGACCCGCTCTCTAGGTGTTTCTCAATCAGCTGCCTAGCTCATGAATCAGTATATCATGTACACAAATTCGGGCACTGGTAAAGACAGCAAGGACCCTACCTCACTACACGCTGGTGACTCCATTTCCGGCAACAGACTGGTCATGTGTAAAACATCACCACTGGTATTTAACAACAAATGGCAGGATAGATATCTATTAACTAAAAAACTATTTGATAGTTTAATTGTTCTGTTTTGCAACATTTCAGCTAAATATTAATTATATATGTTGACAAGAGTACTACCTTATGCTTATTTTTTAAATATAATTAATAAAGGTTTCATTTCATGTAATAATTTGTGCATTTTATTTTACTTCTTTTTTCTCTTGCTCTTTCTATGCGTGCTATAAGAAGGAATATAGCAATTTCATGGTTTCATGTTGTCTCAGGATGGTAATGGGCTTTAGTTAATGCAGTTTTGGGTACCAGACAAAAGTTATTGTAAACTGGTTTTGGATAACAGACGAAATGGAAGTCATCTGACTTATTCATAACCTTTATCACAAACCAATGCCCAAAGTGTCCATTATATGGCTTCATTAGCTAAGCCATCACTGGTTAGCAGTAATTGTGCACCACATATTAATCTTCATTTTTATTTCAAGTCAACATTTATACATTAATTGCGTTTGAGTGTTTTTTTTTTTTTTTTACATCTCCATACATAGTTTGTATGCAACTGCATTTAATATGGGTGTGCGGCACAGCTAAAATTATTAATCAAATGGATGAAAAATATCAAGCTATGACTTCAACACATTTTATTATTGCACACAAATCCATTGCATTACTGTGATAAAGCAGTACAATATATAAGTATTTTTTCTTCCTTCAATAAAATCAAATCAAC
>NW_015539818.1:149617-156009 GCF_001515605.1 Sinocyclocheilus anshuiensis | reverse complement strand
CCCCCCCCCCAAAATATAAAAAATAAAAATGTAATTAAAATTACCTTTTTAGCAATGAGAAATAAAAAGGGTATCGATACCTTCTGAAGGCACTATATATTTATAGTGTGTACAACATTTCAACCCAAAAACTGATACCTGCCCACTAAAACATTCAGAAACTACCAGCTGTAGCATGAAGCAAGTCTGATAAACATCACACCTCTGTCAGCAATCCATCTATGGGTTCGTCCTGTTTTCACACAGAATAACCTTACATTATGGCAAGCAAATATGAACGCACAGACAGAAGATAAACGTGTAAATATTTCCAGCTAAACGGACTGAGCAGTCATGTTTGAGTACTGTAACAAAGAAATCACCAAATAAATGTCTAAATCTATGAACTCGTATGGCTATTTTCACATATAGTTGCTGCAAGACTTTTGAATGGATTTTTTTATATTGCAGTCGCAGGCCTTCATCCTGTTCAGTCTACAAGTCACAAAACGTTTCCATATTCTTGCACTCGCTTGCTTTCCACCGTTTCATGCAGACCATATAGTGTCTTTTCCATCAAGTACAAAAATATATTTCTATTGACAAAAGCAAACGTCAGTAAATATTAGTTATCTGCAGACAGATCTGTGAGGTGTACAAAGTTACTAACTGTTCAGTTGAGTTACTCATATAAGCAATTAACATCACATCACACATGGGAGCAGATGCTTTACAATATCTAAACACAGAATGATGTTTAAGATGCTGTTTCTGCTTTTCTCATTTAAAATCAAATACTTGAAGACAGAAGAACCATTTGTTTTTCTGACTTACAAACATTTGAAAAAATACTCTCGTAACCAAGACTAGTTCATGTTCAGGCACATACACTAGTATAGAGGTGAAATGTGTCATTTCTACTCTTTCGTCCATCTTGAACTCTACTGGTCACGTCAGAAATTGTCGTGTTGGGAGGCTCAAACAAGCATCACAGGGTTTCACTCTTCAGCAAGTCAAACTACCAATGTGACTCTGAACGTGAAACCGGCAGGAAAGTATCTTAGTGACAGACAAATGACACACTTCACCTCTGAAGAGTGAAAGACACAGAAAACACAAGCTCTGGTTGAACGGATAGACATCTCATCCATAGCTGTAGGTGAAGTTGTAAGTGCTGGGCTCTTTGGGCACAGGGGGCGGAGCCTCAGGGATGGTGATATTCTCCAGATCGAGGAGGCGGAGCTTCATTTCCATGCTCATTAATGTGTCAAGGTCACTTCGTGTGAGATCGCTTCCCAACTCCTTCCCCAAGAGCGCAGACAGCCCATCTGTCCAGATGCAATACTGATCCACACAAACAAACAGCACAAAGGTCACTCATCTTTCCACAAATTATACATTTTTCCCAATAAAGTATAAAATACCATATTCAAACAACACAGTCTGTAACACAAACAGTCTCTGTCAATCTGTGGACTCAAGGTCTATAGTGTCCCATTAAAGCTGCACTTCACTCTGGAATGTAAGTCTGTCATGATGCATTAAGCACGCAGTTTGATGCTTATAGTCTTGTCTTTTGCATACTGCTGCTGTTTGTAAATATTGCTGTAATGCAGTTCTAGGATTACTTTCACTGTAATGTTACTATTGCATGCTAGTTTTGCAGAGATGTGCTTTTGCAATCAAAACAGGGCCACATATACTTGCAAAAGAAATAAAGTATTGCAAAAGAAAATAAAGTTTTGCAAAAAAATTGAAAGTATTGAGAAAACATAAATAAGATTTTTGCAAACAAAAATGAATAATTGCAAAAGAAAATGAAACGGAGCAAAAGCAATTATTTTTGCATGGCCATATCTACTAATTTATTTGCAACATTGCCGTTTTTCGTTTCAGTCAAGTGTGAGCTTGCGATACCGTTTGATCCCTTTGCGCTTCACGTTTCTGCGCGTCTCACTTTCTGGCATTGTTTTGACATGGGGGTGGAATCAAGGGACTGGGGCGTGTACAACAGGCCTGGGAATGCCTCCCTGGAAGTTATGTCATTGGCCAGAGACTCAGATCACAGCTGATCAAGGCACCATCATTAAGCAGAGGCATGTGGGTGGATCGTTTCCTATTATTCACTAGCATTAAAAGTTAGTTATAGTTCATTTTATTAACTATATTTGTATCAGCAGCCTTTGTTTAAGTTAAAGGGATAGTTCACCCAAAAATGAAAATTAGACAATTTTTTACTCACCCTCAACCATACGTTTTTGTAAGAAAAATATCCATATTCAAAACGTAATAATCACATTAATCTAGCTTGCGTACAACAGTTGTACACAGAAGCAGCTCCGGGCGGATGACGTAGGACGTCGGTGTTGCGCATTCGCCGCTCAGAAGTGACGAACGCGGAAGCGCAGGGGAGAGATGGTTATTTTTCTTACAAAAACGCATCGATTCGCTACAGGAGGCTTTTGTCCACCCCCCGGAGCCGTGTGAGGCACTTTTTATTATGGATGGATGCGCTTTATTTCACTTCTTTTGGACTGATGAACTGCAACACCCGCTGACTGCCATTAAACAGCTTGGATGATCAAAGACAATTTTTAATATAACTTTTTTAAAGTTTAAATGGTTTTAAATTATTAAAATTAGGGCTGCGACGATAAATCGATGCAGAATCGATTCGTGGATGGATTCTGAGATCTTCCGAATGCATCGCGGTTCTCTCTGGAATCTATTCTGAGCTTAGATTTTAACAGCAAATGGCGCTCTAATCTAGTTTTTATCCACACACTCAAATGCTCACGAAGAAGTGCCGAAGAGCGCTTGTGCGTTCGGCTGAGTCATGTAATTTCACCTCGGCTCAGAATGCTTTTATGACGCGAGATTAATGTAAACACAGCCCACTGTGAACACCCTTGTAATCTGCTTCAAACTTTTCAAATTTGATGAATGATTATTTATGTTCAAGTGTGTGCAAGGATTTGAAAACAAGCAGAGTACGGCTGTTTCTAAAGCATGCAGTGCCATCTGCTGTTCAAAACTAAGCTCAGAATCGACTCGAGAAAGATTTGCAATGCATTCGGAAAATCTCAGAATCGATGCTGAATCATGTCTCGATTCGCGATGCATCGATTTATTTTCCCAGCCCTAATTAAAATGTGTATTGTTTCCTTTTGTTAACTAAATGTGTATTAACAGTGTTTGTTTAAAATCTCTTCACCTGTGGGAGTATGCCAGCACACAGAAGCGTTCTTTGTTTACATTAGTTCAGAGTTACTGCTAGTTTTAATGTAAAAGAATGTAATTAACTTAATAAATTATAAATCATTAAGACTCAAGCTTCATATCAATATTGACTTCTTTTTTCATGTACATAACTCCTGACATAAATTAAGAAATGACTGTCACTGTAAGATTCAAAAACTGAAGCTTTAGTCTTTTTGGTTTAGTTTCGTCGTGGCCACGATATATTAATTTGTGGGAATGTGATAATATGTCGGTATCGCAAGCTCACACTTGATTGAAACAAAAATAAAAGCAGCGTTGAAAATAAATTAGTCAATATGGCCATGGAAAATATGTATTGCAAAATCATTGCTTTTACACTGTTTCATTTATATTGACGATAAATCGATGCAGAATCGATTCGTGGATGGATTCTGAGATCTTCCGAATGCATCGCGGTTCTCTCTGGAATCTATTCTGAGCTTAGATTTTAACAGCAAATGGCGCTCTAATCTAGTTTTTATCCACACGCTCAAATGCTCACGAAGAAGTGCCGAAGAGCGCTTTTGCGTTCGGCTGAGTCATGTAATTTCACCTCGGCTCAGAATGCTTTTATGACGCGAGATTAATGTAAACACAGCCCACTGTGAACACCCTTGTAATCTGCTTCAAACTTTTCAAATTTGATGAATGATTATTTATGTTCAAGTGTGTGCAAGGATTTGAAAACAAGCAGAGTACGGCTGTTTCTAAAGCATGCAGTGCCATCTGCTGTTCAAAACTAAGCTCAGAATCGACTCGAGAAAGATTTGCAATGCATTCGGAAAATCTCAGAATCGATGCTGAATCATGTCTCGATTCGCGATGCATCGATTTATTTTCCCAGCCCTAATTAAAATGTGTATTGTTTCCTTTTGTTAACTAAATGTGTATTAACAGTGTTTGTTTAAAATCTCTTCACCTGTGGGAGTATGCCAGCACACAGAAGCGTTCTTTGTTTACATTAGTTCAGAGTTACTGCTAGTTTTAATGTAAAAGAATGTAATTAACTTAATAAATTATAAATCATTAAGACTCAAGCTTCATATCAATATTGACTTCTTTTTTCATGTACATAACTCCTGACATAAATTAAGAAATGACTGTCACTGTAAGATTCAAAAACTGAAGCTTTAGTCTTTTTGGTTTAGTTTCGTCGTGGCCACGATATATTAATTTGTGGGAATGTGATAATATGTCGGTATCGCAAGCTCACACTTGATTGAAACAAAAATAAAAGCAGCGTTGAAAATAAATTAGTCAATATGGCCATGGAAAATATGTATTGCAAAATCATTGCTTTTACACTGTTTCATTTATATTTTGCAATTCTTTATTTTTGTTAGCAAAAAGCTCATTTATGTTTTCTCAGTAGTTTCATTTTTGTTGCAAAACTTTATTTTCTTTTGCAATACTTCAATTCCTTCGCAAGTATATGTGGCCATGTTTTGACTCCATACTCAGCTGCTGCTGCACATAACATATATATGAGTGATACTCTAAACCTTAATGGGTTTTTAATATATGTAAAGCTGTAAAGACATGTAAAATACTGTGTGCTCATTTACAAACAAATCAGTGTTTAATCTGTGAGAATTTCTACTGTCAAAATGACATTTGTTTTGGTCATTGTGTTTTGGATAAGGCTTGTAAATGGTATATTTAAATTTTTGATCATAAATTGTAATTTCGATTTCTTCCTTGCTGAAAAATCCAGAATAAACCAGCATGAATTCCATGCTGGTACAGGCTAGTTTATGCAATTTAGTGATGCTATAGTGCTGGTCCAGATGGTGGACCAGCATAATGGAGCTGGTGAAGCTGGTTCTGAAAAATTTATTTTTTTATTTGTTTTAGTAAGGATTATATTATTGATAAAATATTATGTAAAGTTGTGAAAAAAAAAATAAAAATTCAAACCAGTGACACATTTCAAAAGATTTATGTTCTGTTTCAAAGGATCTGTGCACAAATAATTTAAAATCAGTTTAAAAGAGCTTGTGTACATTGCAAAACTAAAATCTTCATATTTCCACAACAAGATCAACAGCTCACCTGACATGCATAATCTCTTCAAAACATTCAATTCTCTCCTCTGTCCCCCTCCACCATGCCCCACCACCTCCTTAACAGCCGATGACATTGCCAAATTCTTCACAAACAAAACTAGAACAATCAGCAGCCAGTTCTCAGCTCCACACACACAGGAACTTAAACCAACCACATCTACTGCTAAAATTCCCCTCTTCTCCTTCTGTCCCCTCACTAAAAATTCCCATCTTCTCCTTCTGTCCCCTCACTGAGGCAGAAGTATCCAAACTTCTCCTCTCCAGCCATCCTACAACATGCCCTCTAGACCCATTCCCCTTACCTCTTCTCCAAGCAATCTCCCCAACACTCTTACCAGCACTCACACACATAATCAACACATCTCTTCTCACTGGCACTTTACCCACTTCATTCAAGCAGGCTCGGGTAACCCCACTGCTAAAAAACCTACATTAAACACTTCACTTACTGATAGCTACAGACCTGTCTCTCTCCTTCCATTCATAGCGAAAACACTTGAATGAGTTGTTTTCAACCAGGTATCCTCATTTCTTTCACAGAATAACCTACTGGACGCTAACCAATCAGGTTTCAGATGTGGACATTCAATTGAGACTGCGCTACTCTCAGTCACTGAAGCCTTGCGGATTGCAAAAGCTGAAAAGATATTACTTATTGGACCAAAAAACAGTACACAGAATCTCTTGGATTACAATTTGCAACTAGATGGATGTCCTGTTACTGGAACTTTCAAGCTTAGAAAACATGATCATATTACCCCAATTTTACAGTCTCTGCACTGGCTATCTATTAAGTTCTGTATTAGTTACAAAATACTATTACTTACCTATAATGCCCTTAATGGGTTAGCTCCTGCATACCTAACTAGTCTTCTACCACGCTACAATCCATCACGCTCCCTAAGGTCGCAAAACTCTGGACTTTTGGTAGTACCTGGGATAGCAAAGTTCACTAAAGGAGGTAGAGCTTGTTCGCATTTGGCTCCCACACTCAGCCTTCCTGATAACGTTCGGGGCTCAGACACACTCTCTCTGTTTAAATCTAGATTAAAGACACATCTCTTTGGCCAAGCATTCAAATAATGC
>NW_015539818.1:148483-149136 GCF_001515605.1 Sinocyclocheilus anshuiensis | reverse complement strand
TTTTACTTGGTTGGAACAGCAGCTATGCTAATTATGTCTCTATTTGTTTCTCTGTTTTTGCCACGGGATTGACATTATTGACAATCATCAGTTCTCATTCTGTTGGATCTATCTGCTGCTTTTGACACCGTCAATCATCAGATCCTGCTGTCCACGCTCTCATCACTGGGCATCACAGGGATTCCACTTCGCTGGTTTGAATCCTATCTCACTGGTAGGTCTTTCAAGGTGGCTTGGGGAGGGGAGGTATGCATCACAGGGATTCCACTTTGCTGGTTTGAATCCTATCTCACTGGTAGGTCTTTCAAGGTGGCCTGGGGAGGGGAGATTTCCAAAGCACATCAGCTGGTCACTGGAGTTCCTCAGGGATCAGTTCTTGGACCCCTCCTCTTCTCCATATACACTACATCACTGGCTCCCATCATACAAGCACATGGTTTCTCCTACCATTGCTATCCTGATGACACACAGCTAGGGCTGCCCCCTGATAGTCGACTAATCGTTAGTCGACCAGAAGAGGCTTGGTCGACCAAACTTTTATTAGTCACAGAAAAAAAAATCGACAGGCGTAGCCACGCAGTCCGTGACTAACAGATCATTAACGGCTAGTCTATGGTAACACAGTACATCAGGCAGGACCTCCAAACGCTCGC
>NW_015539818.1:147721-148291 GCF_001515605.1 Sinocyclocheilus anshuiensis | reverse complement strand
TATGCAAGTATTAGCAACTTTACATGGCTGCTCAATCTAATGTTAACCTAGAGAAATGTGCGCTATTCAGTATCTGTGCGGAGCGTGGAGCTGAACAGTAGCGCTCGCTGCAGTACAGATGGAGGCGCCGGTGCACTCACTTGCTCTTAAAATACTCCGTCATTTTTAGTAATACAGATAAGAATAATACATCTTTCAAATCTGTAAAGACTCTACGTTTATTTGTGTGTTTGTTTATTACATCTCAGCATAGATGAAAGAACATCACCTACAGCTCAACCTGGCAAAGACTGAGCTTCTTGTTTTCCCTGCCACTCAAACTCTACAGCATGATTTCACCATTCAGTTAGGTTCATCAACAATTATCCCATCAAGTTCGGTCAAAAATCTTGCTGTAATCTTCGATGACCAGCTGACTTTCAACGACCAAATGGCAAAAACTGCTCGATCTTGCAGGTTTGCATTGCACAACATCAGAAAGATCAGGCCCTTCCTAACGGAGCATGCTGCACAACGTCTTCTCCAGGCCCTTGTCATTGCTCGACTGGACTACTGCAATGCTCTTCTAGC
>NW_015539818.1:143833-147595 GCF_001515605.1 Sinocyclocheilus anshuiensis | reverse complement strand
GGTTGCGGCTCGAATCAAGTTCAAGACATTGATGCTTGCATATAAAACAACCACAGACTCTGCACCCGCCTACTTCCACTCACTATTACGAATCTACATTCCCTCCAGTCTGAGATCCGCTAGTGAGTGACGCCTTGTGGTACCATCACAGAGAGGCACAAAATCACTTTCCAGAACTTTTTCGTTCACCGTTCCTGGCTGGTGGAATGAACTTCCCACCCCTATCCGGAATGCTGATTCCCTGACAATTTTCAAGCGACACCTGAAATCTCATCTCTTCCGTCATCATTTGACTTCATCTTTAAAAAAAAAAAAATAGCTTTCTCTTTACTTAACCTCTCCAGCTTGTATTACTCTGAACAATGCCTGAAACTTTGTATTGCAAGCACTTCCTGCGTTTATTTGCCTCTTTATGATGAATCGCTTATTGTATTTCTCAATTGTAAGTTGCTTTGGATAAAACCGTCTGCTAAATGAATAAATGTAAATGTAAATATGAAAACTGAGCAGTGTTTAACACTGAAGGTTTTGCCGTGCCATTAAACGTAACCTGCATCATGTGTTTTTCTTATAATCATTTCTTAAAATTAATTGAATAATTGGCCTCTATTTAGCTAGGAAAATTAATTGGATAAACTGTTAGGGATGGGGAAATATGTACAAATAATTAAGAATTAACACACTGGCATCATGTCACTAGTGGTGTAGGTGCATATTAGTGATACTTGTTATACAGGCGTTAGATCCTCACATAAAAAACAAACATTTCTAATGGAAAAATGAGTCATATCTTTAGTTGATTCACAGCCCTAATTATCAACGCATAAAGAGCTTAATGAATAACAAACAGTCCTTGAACTTCTGTATTTCTAACAGAACTGTGATTTAAGTGCTGTTTTCGAGACTTGCCTCGTATTTGCTGGGTGCCACAAAGTTGAGAGCCTCGTCAGGATCGTAGAGGACGGAAAATGCCAACTCTAACACTTCCTACAAACAAAGCACCATTCAAACACATCAGTCATACATCCATAACATAGAAACAGAATATAGAATGTGCGATATTCTGTATGGTTTGGGTATTGTGCATTCTGTTTCATAGCAGTTTTACAGATAGTACTGCTTTAAAAAGTGAACCAAACTAAACAATTCCTTAAGAGGAGTAAAACCTTGAGAGGAACCAGATATATATTTAAATAAATATGCATGCAATATTACCATATTAACATGTTTGCTTCATAAATGCATTATTCAATAATGATGATGACGTCAGTGATTAATTGTTTATTTGAGGGACACAGGCAGGCAGGCTTTAAAAAAAAAAAAAAAAAGACATTAAACAACAGTGTCATGTCAGATCTTTCTCTCTCTATATCAGTTCTGCTCAAAAGTGCGCTGGAGAAGATGAAGTAAGTGGCTTAACCTTGTTCTGCTTGAGTGCGCTCTTCTCCTTCATGTGCGGACAGTCTTTCCCCGTCAGCACTGCTTTAATGTCCGACACGGGAACTGTGGGTCAATGACAGTGAGTTTGAATACACTGTGCAACACGTGATGTGAATAATATTCAGTGGTTTTATGTCACGTAAGTGCGCTCACTCTTATCGGTGAGCAGTTCAAACGGCACTTCCCCCTGCGGAGACTCGTCCAGATCTCCGTAGTGCAGGACCTTGTGATTTAACGACAGACGGCAGAACCAGAACTTCTCTGAGAGAGGAACCAAAGATCATTAGAAGAGGAAACTCACATTACAGAAGAATAGCGCAGAAGCGGCTGTCATGGGCAGATGTGAGCTTTCGGCACCTTGTCTCCGTCTGTTGCCGAGTTTGCGAAAGCAACTTCCCTCACACAGACGATTGAGTCGCTGCTGTTTGATCAGCTCCAGAATCTCTGGCTGGATCCGCTCACGCAGCTCACTGACAATCAAGAGGAAACACACTTGAGACCAGCTGATCCTCAAACTCAGATATACTCATATGAGCATTTGGATTGGTTGGTCGCTCCTCCTCAGTACTTTTGCCTTGTTTTCCAGTGCAGATGTCTAAAAATTCTTAAATCAAGATCCATTTACCTGAGAAGCAAAATGACAGAAGATAATAAGTCTTGTTTTCTGCAAAACAATGCAGAACAAATATCTGCCAATGGTCTCAGAAAAATAACCTTAACTCAGTTAAGTAATTTTCATAACCCACTAACAGATATTTGTTCTTGTTTTAAGAATAACCTCAATTAATTTTGTTAAATTTCTCAGAAAACAAGACTCAAGACTGTTCATCATTTTGCATCTCTAATATCTTGATTTAAGCAGTGTTGGAAGGTTACATTGGAAATGTAATCGGTTACAGATTACAAGTTACCCTATTTAAAATGTAATACATTGTGTAACTATTTCAATTACTTCATTAATGTAACTGATTACATTTGATAAATTTTTGATTACTTTTCTACATTTCTAACAAATGTTTTCAACTGTTAATCATTTTCAAATATTTAAACCAGGCAGGGTTAACCTTGCAGTAACACTCAACACTAAACTCAAGATTATAGCATTTTAATTTTAAAGCACAGCCACCACAAAATCAGACTTATCGCCTCTTTTTACTTTCAAATTGTTATGATTTTTGATTTTAAAATTTTCAGCACTAAAACACATTTTTATTACTTGCCATGGTGGCAGCTCTTAAGACAGGTTGTAGCCTAAAGCTTTCAGCGGCAATGTGGATTGAAGTAAATGGCAGACGTGGTGCACTGCAAATTCAAACAAGAGAACCAATCAGAAGCATCAGAACAGCATTGCTTTACTAAACAGCCTTTAAATGGCTGGAGGGATCGTGCACATCAAAAACAGGCAAAGCAACAAATGAATATTATTCAACATATCCTAGCTTTTTACAGAAAATATTCAGATGTAACACCCTTTGTAATCGTTACCATTTTCATAAGTAACTGTAATTTAATTACACATTTTTTTCTCAGTAACTGTTACTCCCCAACACTGGATTTAAGGATGTTTAGGTATTTGAATTGGAAAACAAAACCACTGAGAATGAACATCATTTTTGTAGTGCATGCAAGATTTCATGCCATGACTATGAGTTTAATACTTTCTGCTCTGATTTAAAACCTTTTAAGGCCTTAAATTGTGGAAGGGTAGACCTTTTTAAGACCCATAGAAACCCTGTAACGAGAAACTATGCTTCTAATCACAGGTTGAGAGTTGTAGGTCCAACCCCATATCGCTCCATTTCATGCTTACTTTTAAAATAATAAAGACCTATAATTTGGTTTAATTTCCTCAATGCATTAGCGGTTTATAACTCAGGCATGTGATCAGCTAGAGACAAAAAGGAAGGAAAATCTGACCATGCCCCAAGTCATGCCCACAAGCCACGCCCCCCAGCACTTATTATTAAAAATATAATATATTTTAGCATATTTAAAGATATATCTTATATTAATACATACTATTGTTCTGTAAAAAATAAAAAGCAGCATTTAATAATCATGATAACAATATAATACAATATATTATAATAAAGTACTATAATATATTATAGTAAAGTATATAGAATTGTTATTATTATTAAAGTACCTGCCAAAAGTTTGGAAACATTACAGTTATTAATGATTTTGAAATAAATATCTTCTGCTCATCAAGGCTGAATTTATTTGATCAAAATAAAGTAAAAAAAACACCAATATTGTGAAATGTTATTACAAATAACAAATTTTTTTTCAATTTTAATATAATATGAAATGTAATGTTAT
>NW_015539818.1:123347-143660 GCF_001515605.1 Sinocyclocheilus anshuiensis | reverse complement strand
AGCAAGGCCGTCTTCATGCAAGAATAACATGCACATAAATAAAACAAAATGTGTGCTTCATGAATGCTGTACAAGATTTCCTCAAGCATGAGAAAAAATCTGATTTCTTTTCCAATGACAATGTATATATATATATATATACAGTATATATAGACACACACTGCTGTTCAAAAGTTTGGGATCAGTAAGATTCTTAATGTTTATAAAGAAGTTTCAAGGCTGAATTTATTTGATCAAAATAAAGTAAAAAAAAAAAAAAAACAGCAATATTGTGAAATATTATTACAAATTTAAAAAAAAAAGTTTTCAATTTGATATTATATATTATAAAATGTAATGCTATTCCTGTGATGCAAAGCATAATTTTCTTCATTACTCCAGTTTTCAGTGTCACATGATCTTTTAGAAATCATTACAATTTATTTGACTCTCAAGAAACATTTCTGATTATTATTATTGTTGAAAACAATTTTGCTGCTTAATATTTTGTGTGGAAATGGTTATACACTTTATTTTTCAGGATTGTTTGATAAATATAACGTTTAATGAACAGCATTTATTTGCATTTATCAAATATATTAATTAAATTTGTTAATGCATTTATTAAATAGAAATCATTTTAAATGTCTTTACTCACTTTTTATCACTTTCATGCATGATGAATAAAATGATTAATTTCTCTCTTTTTTATTTATTTATTTAAATCTTATACAAATGTTTGAGTGGTGTCATTGTTTCCACAAAAAAATATTAAGCAGCAAAACTGTTTTTAACATGGATAATAATGAGAAATGTTTCTTGAGCAGCAGATCAGCATATTAGAATGATTTCTGAAGGATTATGTGACACTGAAACTTGATTTATAAACGTTTCTAATGACGAATGTTGAGTTCCCAAATGCAAATTAAAGCGGCTCAAACCAAGCGCATCTAGGAGTGAATAGAAACTAAAAACAGTAGTCACAAACAGTACTGTAAAAGCAGACATGTAGCATGTCAGACTACAGCCTATTATATAATTACATCACAACTGTTGCGAATGTTATGACAGCACTAGTGATCTCAAATTCTCACCGCCATTCATAAAAAGTCACCGGGTCGAGTAACACGTTTCAGCGCTGATTCTACTCGCGTTTGGTGCTTTGAATCATTTGAACGCTTTTAACTGTCCTGTAGATGGCGCCGCGAGCTCGTGCAGCGCTCTCAGGACCATTCCGTCCATGATGATGTTTTACAAAACAATCTTTTCGTAGTTTATTTAGGTAATATCTTCAGGGCATTTGCGCGATTTCAATCATCATGCAGTAGTAACCAACCCCCATCCAAAAAAAACCTTGGATATACGCGAACCACATGGGTCGTCCCTCAGAGGTCGGAAAATACAGAAATCTGTATTTATACGGAAAAATCACATTCCTGATGACTACATGATTGACTGATTAGGAGATCATTGATCTTGAATACAGCTTACTGATGCAGTTGCTCTTTACTCACATTATAGGAGGCGACTGGAAGTCGTCCTGACTCATTCTCTCTGACTGACGCAGACGCAGGATCTCTGAGTAGCTTAGACTGCGCAGTTTGACCCGCAGCTGCTCCAGAGACGGCGGTTTCATGGCCAGAGCTCTAGTGATTTGCTCCCGCACCACCGTCATCACCTAAAATACACACACACAGAGTGTTCGCTGACACAAACACACGCACATGAAACTGTCTGTCCTCTAGCAGACACTCTCACTAACACACCTTGTTGAAATCTTCTGCAGTGGCCCTCATTTCTTTCCATGTCTTATTGAGCAGCTGTATGCAGACGCAGAAAAACTCTTCCCAAGCATGCTCGTGGGTAAAAAACATGGGATGGAAGTCATTACACCCTTCATTCGCTGCAGAGACAAGACAAGTTTACATCCGCATTTCCACAAGCCTCTCTACACACACATTACAGAAACATTTGTCACAGTGCAACTTAAAAGTGTAACAAAACTGGATACTGGATGACATTAAAACTTTTGCCTGCTTCACACAGAAAGTTTATTTCCAGTCTGCTTCATCACACCTGCCTGTGTATTTTCAAGTGATCCTGAAAAGCTTAACTAACTGGTTCAGGTGTTTGATTAGGGTTGGGAGCTGAACTCTGCAGGACAGTGGGTCCCCACAAGCAGGGTTGAAGACCTCTGCATTAGCGGTGTGCCATATATATCGTCTACGATAATATCGTAATTGTTGTCTTAACAATGTGCGATTTTATGTTATCGAGTATATCGCAAAAGCCAAACAAAACACACAGAGTACACATTTACATTACGTGATGAAGACTAGTAGGTTAGACTAATGCGCATGCGCATTTACAGTCCATTCTTTCACTGCATGATTCAGTCTATTAAAATGCATTTAGAATGATCACAAAATTCAAGATATGGGAGCAGAAAATGTATGTATTTATATGATTTCATATAGTTAAAGAATATCAGACGAAAAGTGCTGTTTTTTCTCCAAAAATCAGCATGATTACAAATATGATATTGATTTTATACAACAGTTCAGCTAAAAAGACGTAAATATTAAGACTTACATTTTATATACCACATTGCCTGTTTTTGCTCTATTTCGCCAACAAAATTAATTCCAAACAAAGCACCATTTTGCGTCTCCGAGCAACATGATGGTGTTTCGTTTCTGAATGAATCGCCCATTTAAATGATTTGTTTCAATCGCAATCACTCACTTATTAACAGTGACTATTGACAGTTTTAATTTCACATTTAAAGTACAGTGGCATGCGATGGACTACCTCAAGAGACGCAAGCTGAAGGTTTTGCCATGGCCCTCACAGTCTCCTGACCTAAACCTCATTGAAAATCTGTGGATAGACCTCAAAAGAGCAGTGCGTGCAAGACGGCCCAGGAATCTCACAGAACTGGAAGACTGTTGAAAGGAAGATTGGGCGAAAATCCCTCAAACAAGAACTGAAAGACTCTTGGCTGGCTACAAAAAGCGTTTACAAGCTGTGATACTTGCCAAAGGGGGTGCTACTAAACTATGCAGGGTGTCCAAACTTTTGCTGCAGGCCCTTTTCCTTTTCTGTTATTTTGAAAATGTAAAAGATGAAAATAAAAAAAATTATTTTGTTTAAAATAGGCTATAAAGGGAATGTGTCATCTGTAACATTATGCCTTTTGGAGATCATTTCATCTTCCACTTGCTTAACTGTTCACATTAACAGAAAGTTTGACCAGGGGTGCCCAAACTTTCACATGCCACTGTATCTTTTCATTTTTTTAAATAATTTCAAACATCAGTATTCAAGGTTTAATGTTTAAGATATCAAAACATTATTTATGCATTTGTAACTGCAAGTTAAAGCATCCCATGTCCCTCTAAGCTGCATTAAACCGTGTGTAAATACATCTAATGCCACAGCTTCTGTGTTTCCTCTGCATTGCAAAGATTAATTTTGTTGGTACTGATTTCATTTGCTTGGTAACAGCCCAAATGTCTTATTATTCTAATTGACTAAATAATGTAAGAATTTGACTAAAACGATGATGCACACTTTAAGAAACAAATAGCTTTATAAAGGTAAAAATGCCCATAAAAGCTAAAAATCAACTTATTGGAAAATATTAATTTCTATCACTGCTGTGAACTGACCACCACACAGAATATGAAGAATATCAAAACTTTAGAAGTCAGCTGTCCATGGTAGTCTTTAAGATATCAGCACAATCAGCAAAATATTGTCTATTTATCATTATCGATAAAATCACAGCAAATATCGAGATATAATTTCTTGTCAATATCGCATACCCCTACTCTGGATTACAGCAATAATGTCTGTAGGATGAGTGAATGATTATAATGATTTTCAGGTGGAAATCGCTCTGGATCTCCTCTAAAGCTGCTGTAATTGAGCCTCCGAACAAAGTCCAACTAATTCATCAGTGAACTGAGGAATCGAAAAGATCGCAGAATACTTACGCAGTTCTCCAACCTGGAGAATATCACACAGCATGCGCGTCAGCTCAATGGCAGAGCGGCCAAATGGACACTCATGTTTATCTTCTCGACTGCAGTTTTCTAGAACAATCTGCAAAACAAAACCACAGTATGTATAGGCCACTGACATGTGGATCATTTTTATGCTATTTTATTATTATATGTTTTTATCAATAGAAAAGGTGAAAGGGGACATAGGAAACAGAAGGGAGAAGAGGAAGGGGATAGTGAATCACAAAAGACACAAGCGCATGAGCAGCACCACACCACATGTTCCACTGAAAAGAAAGGATAAATAATCAGTGAACTTTTGTTCTTTGAAAAGAGGACACTGTGCTTGAGAAAATACATAGAAAACAAAAGAGATGAGAGTTATGGATGTATGTTCTTACTCTGATATATGTGTCCTGATGCACTTTGGCAAGGTAAAGCATGTTGTCTAGTGCCAACATTCCCGGGGGTGTCTGAGTGAAATCCATTGCAGGATTCACAGGATTCTGAGCACAAAACACAATACACACATCATTAAATGACTATCACCAATCATTATCAAACCATCACATCACACATCAACATCACTGATCATCGTCAAACCATCGCATCACACACACACATCATTACATGACTATCACCAATCATCATCAAACCATCACATCACACATATCACATGACTATCACCAATCATCATCAAACCATCACACATATCAGCACATCACCATCATTGATCATCATTAACACTAGAACTGCCACGGGGTAAATTTTACCCGTGGCTGTTTTTCAAATGTACATAACAGATTTAAAATAAAACATTCAAGTCTCCCAGTCATTGATTTTTACTAAAATTATGTAATTTACAATCCAATGTTGCTAAAAATTATTTAGATAAAACCAGATAAAAAAACGGGGCATTTATACCTATAAGCGCCAGCGGGTCAATTTTACCCGCTATATAATGCATGTATTTTCGCGCTGTCATTTTCTTGCCGCTTATGTTTTAACATTGTACATTTCTAGGCAACGCCTTTCAATCACTGATTTAGCAGTTATGAGTTTCATAAATAAAGTCAAAATGACTAAAAAAGGACGATTTATGGAAGGTAGGTATTAGAAACACTAAATGCCATGAGTGATGGAGAGTCTGATGGTAAGTTATGCGTCCTGGGTCGGCTCAGCATCTGATCCAGATACCATATTTACATGTTTTAGCCTAACGTTACTCTAATTGGTCAAACTTTGGTTTAATTATTTAATTTTTGTCTTGCATATCGTTTATTGTTCGCTACTGTGTTGCTATTCTAGTCTGGCCGTTTCCTGAAGAAAAAAGAAATCCGATCTATATAATAAATAAAACCATTTTTTTGATTACCCAAAGTTTAATGGTGTTGTTCTCGTATTCAAACTATAAATGATATAACTAAACAAATTAATAAATATTTAGGTGAAGCTGTGCGCTTGAATTTTTCATCGCATCATCCTATGCAGTGTGGTGAATTATTATTGCTCATTATTGTCTATAGGCTGCTTTAGTCATTCATAGCATAGGTTGTCTTAATATATTGATTAATGACATTGTATTATAATATTAAACCACCCAAATATTTAGGCTACTACCTTCTAATTTCTGTTGTCAGTGCAGACTTTTTTTTTTTTAGCTTAGGCTACTGACCGTTATGGATTAGTGTAGCCTGCATTAAAAAGTCTTGAACATAAAACAGCAGGATAAAAATATAGTTGATGACTAGACATAATAATTTCATGACTCTAGACACTTCTTTGTGAAGACAGTAGCATAATACAGTGAAATAATATGTTCTTTAGCCATATAAATACAGTTGCCATGTGCGTGGGTAAAATTTACCCGCTGGCGCTTTTAGGTATACAGCGACCTCTGGCGGTTCTAGTGTTAAACAATCACATCACACACATCAGCACATCACTACATTTTGAAATGATCACAGGTTATTACATGAGCAAACACTCATCACTCACAGTGAAGCCCAGCATCTTGTAGTCTTTAGTGTAGATGGCTTTCCTCTTTTCTGTTCCACTGGGATCATTGTCTCCATCAAACGCAATTCGTCTGAGTTCAAAGATGATATCTCTTTGTGTCTAAATATAAGAGAGGTAAGAATATAACAAGAATATTAAAGCTGCAAGCAGCGATGAAAGGGCCCTCGCACCTGGGCTCACCGCCACCCGGTGGCTTTAGGAAAACAGCTAACGGTGGGAAATATGAATTTAAAGTGATAAATATAGGAGGAATATGTCAAAGTCATTTATATGTGCCAAACTTCCTACTGCCAGCTGGTGGCGCTATGACTGTAACTGAATGTTGGCATGTAGATGTTTCTAGACCAGGACTTTTATCAAATCTGTGAAGTTTGGTGCAGATTGAACATGGTATGTTTGAGTTAGTGTAAAACATGACATTTCCTGTTGCCAACAGGTGGCGCTATATATTATAACTGAATATCGGCATGCAAATGTTTTCAGGCCAGAACTCTTATCAAACATGTCAAGTTTAGGGCAGATCAGACACTGCATGTTTAAGTTAGTGTGAAACAAGTCACTTCCTGTTGCCAGTTGGTGGCGCTATGACTGTAACCGAATATGATCATGTAGATGTCTTCAGGCCAGGACTCTTATCAAACATGTGAAGTTTGAGGCAGATTGGACATTGTATGCATTAGTTACAACTAGGGCTGTCGCGAGCGATAACCACAATATCGCACGATACTGTTGACGAGCAAACCACAGAGGAATGCAAGAACTGCAGCAACCGCGATTTTTGCGTGTTATCTTTTTTCGTAAGGTTATGCCCTTCTTGTTTTACACTTTGTGCATGTGGACTGAATATTAAACTTAGTAGTTATTGCAGTCAATATTAAAGTTAGTAATGATAACATAAAGTGTACCATGCTGATTTGTACAGAGGCTCTGTAGATTTGCACGTAAAGCGGCAGTCCGTAACTTTTTTTGGTTAAAAATGATCCGAAATCAATATTTGAGCAAGTACATAACCAGCCAGTGTTCAAAACTATCGCCTTACTTTAGCCCGATTCACAACGGTTAGCTTATAATAATGTTTTTTAATTTGAGTTGACATTATATATGTGTGTGTGTGTATGTGTATATATATATATATATATGGCGATAATACCGCTTGTCGCGCTATTGAGCCACTCAAAATTACAGCGAGGTAAATTCCCTCACTGCGACAGCCCTAGTTACAACAACTTCCTGTTTGATGGCATTAATAGCATGGCATTTACAGGGTTTCTGTAGGATTTTTAAGCTCAAATTTAAGACCTTTTTAAGACCTGCACAAATAAAATTAAAACCATATGAGCGGGGTAGGGCAATGTCTATAGTACCATATTAAACTGTAAAATTACTGTAAAAAGCATAACTTAAAGTTCAGATACAAGTTTTCACAAAAACAAAAAGTTTTATAAAATTATAAACTTTACATTTCAGCATTTAAACCATTTTTAAGAAAACAGATGAGTCAAAAGTATTAGTTATTATATTAATTTAAACAATTATTATCAATAAATGATTGTATAAATAAATAAAATATCTATTTATGTTTCACTCGGCAAATACTTAACACTTGACGCTCTGCATTAATTAAACTGTCAACCCAATAAATACATTTATTCACTTGAACCATACATTCTGTTCCCTCTCTAAATGTCAAGTCAAACATTTTCAGTCTTAAGGCAATTGTCAATCACTTGCCTGGTCATTTGGGTCCATTTTGGTCATCATGCGTTCCTCCAGAAGGTTGAAGGTCAAAACCTGAAGCACGTACAGCTGATGTGCCATTTCAGCTTTGACCGGTCGATTCCCTCGGATGATGTGCTAGAAGGCAAGTTTAAAAGGACAGACCATCAATGCTGTTACTCGCAGGGGTGTTTCCTAAAACAACACTCTCATTATCACACTGCTCCTGAAGAACTATAAACTGATGTTTCTATACACACACTACTGGGCATACGTTCTGTGGAGAAGACAGATCTGATCTGTATTCCATCAAAAGATGCTCATTGAGAATTGATGGGGGGAAAAAACTGTCACGATTTACTAAAAAACATGCAGTGAAACATTAGCCATGAAAAGCTGTGGCCATACTTTTTGCTGCTGACCTTACTGCGTATGCATTTGCAGGAGTTTCCGCATCACACATAACATTTACAGGAGGAGAGCATTTAAATGAATCATGCAAGGTGATTTACTAAGGTTTGCGCTGGTCAATTTACTGGTATTTGTGTCATTATTTAACACCCAGAAAAGCATGTCTTGACCTATTCTGCACCAGTATTGTTAGTCAGTCACCTGCACTTAATAATCATCTGCTCTGCTCAGTTGCGACCCTAAGCTAATTAGTGCTGCTCTTGGTAGATTGTGTTGTTCATTATGGAAATGATCTGAGTCCGTGTACTTTAATTTGCTCCTTGTCAGTAGATCAGAACTTTCCACTGCTGATTTACACCATCACTTCTGGATCTGTGTGCTCTGAATCTGCAGTTCCTCATTAGCAGAAACATGTAGCAACTCTGTCTGAAAGTGTTTAGCAAGTAATAGGATACCAGTAACAAATGCAATCTGATGGCATTATGTATGGATTTACACTTACATTGAGTATGATGCCACGGAGGTGTTTCTGAGCCAGTGTACTCGCCATCTCCTGCCATAAACACACACACAGATCACACACATCAGCTGGTCTGTGAATGTCTGAGCCAGACTATCACCACAAACACACAGCACAGACAGAACCACGGCAACAAATACACAACAGACTATTGATTTTGAGAGCATCCAACACATTGATTGATGAAGAAAGTCACATTGTTTCATTCCTGAATGAACCTCAATTTTTGAACAAATATTGACTGTAATATCAGGACTAATTAAATGCTGTTTGACCAATAAGATATGAGGACTGTTGTATACAAAAGAATAAGTAACTATACTTTGGTTTTGCTTTTTCTTTGTGTGACAGTTTCCTACACTTCTGTTTTTTGCTGTTTGAAATGTCTGACTATTATAAACAGACTCACTGAATGCTACAAATCTATGTTACTTTTACATGTTAATAGATCTGTTACACTTGTGAATGTTGGTCTGGGAACACATCGCTCAGGTTTGTGTCATTCCTGATGTGATTGGACCTTTCAAGCAGCAGTGAGTTGGTTTGTGTGTGTGTGCACCTGGCGTCTGTCCTCTGGGGTTTTGAGGAACAGGGCGTTGATGAGGGCAATGGCGTACGTCTGGATCTCCTGATTGGACCTGCAGGGATGATCGTATACACACACAGTTAGAGGTATCTTGCTCTTGAATTCCAACACTTCTGGACTCTAGACCATATGTCACTCTCTCATGTCTCCAGCCGACTGGAGCTCGACCTCAGGAGACGAGAGGGCCACGTTCAACCGCCACCATCGCTGAAGGTACAATACAATTACGCAGTTTTGAGTGATGATCTCTTGAGGAAAATAATTAAAAGGGTCATGAAATAGAGAATCAAAATGTTCTTGATATTTACCCATAGGATGTTATTCTACAACTCCCCGGTTAAAATATGAATGATTGCGTTTTACCCTTCTGACCCTGGACCACAAAACCAGTCATAAGGATACGTTTTTTGAAATTGAGATTTATAGAAAATCTGAAAGCTGAATAAATAAGCTTTCCATCGATGTATGGTTTGTTATGACAGGACAATATTTGGCCGAGATACAACTATTTGAAAATCTGGAATCTGAGGGTGCAAAAACTGCGTAAATATAATACTAATCAAAAATTAAGTTTTGATATATTTACGGTAGGAAATTTATAAAATATCTTCATGGAACATGATCTTTACTTAATATCTTAATGATTTTTGGCATAAAAGAAAAATCAATAATTTTGACCGAATGTTTTTTTGGCTATTGCTAAAAATATACCCCAGCGACTTAAGACTGCTTTTGTGCTCCAGGGTCACATATGAAATCAAATACTTAACATGCGTCACTGTCATATGCAATCAAGCAGGAGTGTTCTGAGCAACTCCTGACTGTTTATCAATCACAGGAGCGATACTGCTGTTGGATAAAAATGTCGAGTAACATCGTCAAAACTCTAATGTGCGGGGACCTGACGAAGACAGACAGAGACGCAACGAAAGAAACAAAACGACAACCAAGAATACAGAGAGCAAGAACAAAGCAAACAGGAACAACAGCAACCTTTACATACAACAACTGACAAAGCAACAAGGGCTATATACACATATATAGGCTAAAAATCTAACAAGACCCACTTCGCTGTTGGGTAAGTTACTCAAAAAAGTAATGCACTACAAATGAAATTACTAATTACTTTTTTAAAATTTGAATTTGATTGCATTACTGATTACTACATTTAAAAAGTAATCGGATTACTAATTACTTTACTGTCAAGTTACTTTCAAGTTTACTTTTCAAATGATCAAACCTAAAAAATACACTACAAAGTGAAACTCATAGTTCTTTCATTAATTTAATATTGACTGAAAAATTACACAAGTATTATTTGTATACGCTCGCAATATCAACAAAACTTAAAAACAAAGCAATAACAACAAAGAAGAATGCGATGCGACGCAGCTTAATCCAGCGGAGGATCTCATTCTGATTTATCATTTATTTTTACTTATATTAGTGTTATTGTGACATTAACTTGTACACCTTCACTTGTTGAACTTTTCCCAAATTATAAAGCCAGACTAAAATATGTGAAATCGAGTGCAACATTTTGAAATATGATAGGCAACCTTTCATTGCATCTAAATGTTGTAGGACTCGTCTGCATTTTAGCTCGCATTCTCTGGTGATTTATTAAAGGGTATACTGACGCGCAAAACGTGATTTTTACTTCTTATTTTTTAACTGCATTTGTAACTTAAGTAACATAATTTTATTGACTTTAGTAACTGTAATCAAGTTACATAAATGTAAAATGTAATGCATTACATTGCTGCGTTACCAGAAAAAGTCATTAGAATACAGTAACGTTACTGTGTAATGCATTATACCCAACTCTGACTCACCTGATAAACAAAATTACAAGAAAGACTACAAACTGAAACAGAACAGCAAACAGGAAGCATCCCTTTTGAAAATTAACCATGACTTTGCTACATTAACCATAGTTTAACCATGGCATTTGTAGTGGAACTGTGGTTATACAAATGGTAATCAATACGCCAAAAAAACCATGGCTACTAAAATAAACCCAGGGTTGATTTTCGTAAGGATAACAAAAGTCCTCAGACCACAAACGTAACATATAATGCAGACGTTGTTCTGTCAGTGGATGTAAAGAAACTGCGCCTCCAAGATCTTTGCATGGCTTTCCTAGCATTACAAATGCATGGCTGAAGTTTATTTTTAATGACACTCCTGAGCAACTTCACAACTCACTGTTTCCTGAATTATTATTACACATGCTGCCACTTTTTAAACATCTTTTATTGAAAGATACGGCAGTGCCATGCATTTTGTCCTCAGGGCACATGCAGTACATTTAACACTATTAAGTCACCAAGCGTATCACTGTATGAGTGCTGCTAATAAAATCAGTACATTCCAACACATGAGAAGTAATAAAAGCACTTTTAAAACATTAGAATGCTGAAAAAGACTGTTGCAGACGTTTTTCTTCTGTCTCTGGCTCAAACACGCACGGCTCTCTCACAGTGCTTGCCATCTCAAGTATCAAAACACACGACACACTATAAAACAGAGCGTGGATGCGGTGTGACGAGGTTAGCCAATCACAGCAGTGGCCGTTTACTTCCGTTTCTGCAATGGAGTCATTTCACAGAGTGAAAATGAGAATGGAAAATGGTCATTTATCAATATTGGATATATAAACTAACATTGAGAAACTGCATTTCATGATCCCTTTTACAGTCCTGTGATGTTTTACTCTAGGTGTCCAGTCACAGACGTGGCCCTGTCCTCCTGTCAGTACGTGAGTGTGTGTGTGCGTGCAGGAGAGAGGCACGTGACCTGCGCTGCGGCGAGTGTGTGCGTGTGTGTGTGCGTGTATGTGCTCACACTTGCAGGTGTGCGATGAGCTGTGCCACAGGGGTCTCCTGCGCCACCCGCTGGTACAGGCTGTGGCTGTTCAGCACCATGCTCTCCAGGATGGCCAGTGAGCGCTGCAGAATGGACACGTCCACCATGGGCTGGTTCACGTATCCCGCGATCTGTCACACACCACACGTCAATCACATCACTGACATCATCATTCACCACATCAGCTGCAATCTTCCAGACAATCTAACTGAACACTGACAACAAATTCATTTTCTTTTGGGGTCAGTAAGATTTTTTTTTTTTGAAAGAGAAGTCTGTCAAAAGATAGAATGTAAAACAGCTGTTTTCTATGTGAATATCTGTTAAACTTAAAATTAGTGCTGTCAAACGATTAATCGCGATTATTCGCATCCAAAATAAAAGTTTTTGTTTACGTAATATGTGTGTGTACTGTAGAGCTGTCAAAAAAAATTCGAATTTCGAATATTCGTCGAATTTAAAATAAAAATCCATATTTGAATGCAAAAAAATTGCATTGGAATTATAGGTGTGCGTTAAGGAGGCAGCCTTATCAGCGGCGCACGAGATGCGATGACGATGTACTGTAGTGTCATTGTATTATAATGTTTTTGTTAGCCTATCCAGTTGAAGCCACTAGATGCGGCGCTGCTGCGTTGTTAATTATGTGACGACACTTTCGGTCATTTCTTGTTTGGGTCTGTGTCTTTGCAGGTGTCCGGCTGATTGCTGCGTGATTGGGAACACCAGTGCGCAGGTGGTTGATCCTCTATAAAACATCTCTTTGCTCGACGGATCGTTGTGCTCTTGGTTGGATCCAGTGTTGGCTCTCCGGTATTTTGTGCCCTGTCTTTCTGGACCAAGACAGGTTCAATAATGATCCATTTAGGTCTGACGGTTAAATAAATTTAAATGTTTTTCAACGCAAATGCACTTGTCTTCTCCTTATTTGTAGTGACCCTTTTAGGGTTGCAACAAATGGGGGCTCGTCCTAAACTTATAATTTTGATTCGATGTTTTGTTTTTTGTTTGAAAATAATTTTGGGGATTAGTTAACTTTTGCATTGTTTTGGATTTGTATTAATTAGGATTTATTTTGTGGAGAGATTTGGAATATTTTGAATTTGTTAATATTTTTGTAATAGTTAGTCCTGGTAACAGGATTGGGACGTTTTTGTTAAAATTTGGAGGAGAAACGAGTGCATTTTTGGTTGTTAAATACCGGCCTTTCATCACAGCTGTATTGAATTTTTGGAAAGCCCTGGGATTGGATTCGCTGGCAGGATTAAGCGGCATGTCCTTTTGGGGTATCCCTTACCAAAAAGTAGTATACTTCAAGTTTATTTTAGTAATCCTATTTTTAGTTTAATAGAAGTATACTAATAGCACACTTGAATAAACTTCTTTTTCGTAAGGGATGTCGATTTTTTTTTTTTAGTTTGTTATTTTTGAGCAGATCGGTGGTTGGAGCTGAGTCTCGGGAGCACGCCGAGGTATGAGGGAATCGCCGATTTAATTGGTTGTTCTTCTCAGCTTATGGTATTTGGTGCATAAAAACCCGCCACTGTATGCTTGAAGATTAGGGTCTACTAAATTAGGTTTATGTATAGGTAGGCTGTGAAACTTAATCTTCAGGGCATTTTTTTTCTCTCTCTCTCTTCCTTTTTTTTTTTTTTCTTTTCGTGTTTTGACAGCTGTGAAGGTAAGGATTTGAGTTTTAAAGAGTTTTGTATAGAATCATTGATTGAAATCGCTGAATTATTAAATATGACATGAATCGAAATAAGTGAATTTATTGAAATTCCGTCTGAGCAAGTTTTAAATCTGTTAATGAAAGACCAATTGATTGAAATTGCAACACATTATGATATTGTCCTTTCTACGAATGATAAAAAATTGAAAGAAACTATTCGAACTGTTGTAAAAGTGGCTCTTATAAATAAAGGAATTATGTCATCTGTGGCGGAATTGATAGGGTTGCCGACTAGTGTGCCTTCTTCGGTAACTTTGACTTTTGAGCAACAAAGAGAGTTAGCACTTCTTCAATTGGAACATCGTAAATTAGAGTTCAACATGGAAACTGAGAAACGAAAATTAGAACAGGAGACTGTGTTGGCACAGAAGGCCTTAGAAAATAGGAAATTAGATCTACAACAACAACGTTTGGACCTTATGAAAAAAGTCCAGTATTATTCGAACAAGTTGCAGACAAACAAAATTGGCCCGAAGCTGAATGCTCCTTAATGTTACAATGTGTTCTGACTGGCAAGGCGCAGAAAGCTTATTCTGTTTTAAGATGGGCTGATAGTCAAAATTATGATAAAGTTAATAGTGCGGTTCTTAAGGCATATGAATTGGTGCAAGAGGCGTATCGCCAAAAATGTTGTGGATTGAGAAAACATTCTACTCAAACGCATACAGAATTGGCGCGTGAATTGGAGTTGTTTTTTACGCGTTGGTGTAGTGCCTCGGCTGTCGAATCATATAAAGATCTAGTTGATTTAATTGTTTTGGAGCAGTTTAAGAACACGTTGCCAAATCAAACTGCGATTTATATTGCTGAGCGTAATATATCTACTGCAGCGGAAGCAGCAGCTTTAGCAGATGAATATGATTTGATACATAAATCGTGTGTTGATGCTAGCCTGCTAGATGAATGCAGTGAAAAGGGTACATCTTGCTTTATGCAACCTTCCAATATGTCGACTGCCACACGTTACACATTTTCTAATAAAGCTGATTCGGCTTTAATCTGTAATTATTGTTTAGGTCACGGGCACTGGAAAAAAGATTGTCTTTGATTGTACTTCAAGCAAAAGGTCGAAACCGTTATACATTGGCAAACAAACATTCGGTTCCCATAACTGGTCGCTTGATTCCCTCTAGTTTTACGGCGAGTGGTAGAGAAATGAACGAAACGGCCTGTTTGAATATAAATTTTTCACCTTTTGTCTCTGATGGTTTTGTGTCTCTCCCGAAGGGTGAAAGAGTTCCAGTGAAAATTCTTCGGGACACTGGCGCATCTGCCTCATTCATTTTGGAGTCTGTATTACCTTTTTCAAATGAAACTTTTACTGGGGATTCACTGTTAATCTGTGGAATTGGATTAACTAAAATGTCTGTGCCATTGCATAGGGTTCTTTTGTATTTCGATTTAAAGGGGTCATATGATGCTGCTAAAAAGAACATTATTTTGTGTATTTACTAAAGTGACTAAAGTGTATTTGGTGTAATGAAATGTGTTTATGCGGTTTAAAGTTAAAAAAACACATTATTTTCCACATACTGTACATTATTGTTTCTCATCTATACCCTGCCTTTTTGAAACACGTCGATTTTTAAGCTCATCGGTCTGAAAAAGCGAGGTGGGCTGTGATTGGCCAGCTATCCAGTACATTGTGATTGGCCGAATACCTCAAGCGTGAGACGGAAATGTTACGCCCCTCACATACTGTTGATGCCGTGTCCCGGCCGGAGTGAGGAGACCAACCACATGTGACGGACCCCGGGCTGGATTCTGCTTCGTCCACGATGAAATTTGATGTATTCCCTCAGCGACAAGCACAGATCAGCTCGTCCTCTTTTGGAAGACCAAACAAAGTAGTTTCGCTTTCACAACGAAGCACACAGAGTCTTCACGACATGGTTGCAGCGTCAACAAAACTACAGTGAGACTAAAAGTTACGCCTTCTTTCTTTGCGTGAACATTTGGGCGGCGTTATGCAAATCTTCCCACATAGTGAGGTAGATATGTAGGGGCGTGTTAGAACGAGCCATTTTAGGTAGGTGTGGCTGACTCTGAACTTTTATAAAGAATATCTCTTTGGATTTGAGACTTTAGTCTTTGCAACTCTACAGATCTTCTTTATGCACCAAGAGCTTGTAACACTCCAAAGAGAAAGGAAAAATTGAAATCGCATCATATGACCCCTTTAATTCAAGGAGAAGTTGAATTGGGAGTGAGACCAGCTCTTCCAGTAGAAGGAGTTTCTGTTATTTTGGGAAACAATCTGGCTGGGGGACGGGTTTGAGTGAGTTGCCGCCATGTTTAATTGTTTCATCTAAACCTATGTCCGCTGAAGAGATTGATGAGAGTGTGCAGATTCTACCTGATGTTTTTCCAGCATGTGTGGTTACGCGCGCTGCCAGTCGATCAGCTGCAACTACTAAATGTGTGGAATCCTCTCCGGTGGGTGGAGATATTTCATGGCCAGGTTCTCTTCTCTCCGTGTCACAGGGTGAGTTGATTAAGGAACAAAAGGCAGATTCCACCCTGAATGCATTATTTTCACAGGGAATGTCTGATGGCAGTGCCGCTCAGGGGTATTTCATTTGTGAAGGGGTTCTGATAAAGAAATGGACTCCTCAGGCTAAGGCTTTCTTGAGGGAACCAGTCGTTCAAGTAGTAGTTCCAATATCTTTGCGTTCTATGGTGCTAAGACTCACTCATGATGATGTATCGGGGCATCTTGGAGTGAAAAAGACTTATGATCACATAATGCGCAATTTCTTTTGGCCTCGCTTAAAACGTGATGTCTCTAAATATATTCTATAATATTCTATAATATATAAGATCTGTCACACTTGGCAGCTGTCTGGAAAGCCAAATCAGAATCCGAAGCCCATTCCATTGCGACCGATTTCTGTTGTGAATGAACCATTTAATCACTTCATTGTGGATTGTGTTGGTCCCTTGCTCCGATCTAGATCTGGCAGTGAGTATTTGCTCACTATTATGTGTCAGGTTACGCGGTATCCTGCTGCGTTCGCGTTGTGATCTATTACATAACAAAAAATTACATAAAAGTCTGTGTTAAAAGCGTCACTTCATTTGGAGCTTGACTTGTCAAGATGCCTTTCATAATGTTAAAGCGTTGCTTACTAGTGCTCCAGTCCTTGCTGCTCCTCAGTGGTATAGACTGTTTAAAATGCAGGTAGATGCTAGCGAGATAGGGGCGGGAGCTGTCCTTTTACAGGATGACGATGAGGGAATTGAACGTCCGGTATGTTTCTTTTTTGGGAAATTTCTGTCTTATCAGTCGAACTATTCGGTTATTGAAAAAGAAGCCTTGGCACTGGTTTGGGCACTTCAGCATTTTGACATTTATGTGGGAGGGGGTGGAACGCCTGTTGTGATCTATTGTGATCATAACCCCCTAACGTATTTGACAACCCTTCAGAATCCTAACCAACGGTTGATGCGCTGGTCGTTATTTTTACAACCTTATAATTTGGAGATCCGCCATATTAAGGGGACGGAAAATATTTTGGCGGATGCCTTGTCTCGCACACCTGTGTCTTAAAGTTGATTTGATCTTTTTATGCTTTATTGCTGTGCCTGTCATTTGTCTCTCCTCCTAGGGACCAGGTTGCTGAGAAGTGATGGTGCTGTGGCTAAGGTGATGTGTTCTGATACGGTGTTAGAATAATGTTGAGGATATGATTGGATATATTCTACATGTATTCTAGCCTGGTAGTAACTTTTCGGGTTTTTATTTTATGGGGGAGGGTGTGATTGACACTTTCGGTCGTTTCTTGTTTGGGTCTGTGTCTTTGCAGGTGTCCGGCTGATTGCTGCGTGATTGGGAACACCGGCGTAAAGTTGGTTGATCCATCTATGATCTCTTTGCTCGAAGGATTGGTGTGCTCTTGGTTGGATCCAGTGCCGGCTCTCCGGTATTTTGTGCCCTGTCTTTCTGGACCAAGACGGGTTCAATAATGATCCATTTAGGTCTGACGGTTAAATAAATTAAAATGTTTTTCAACGCAAATGCACTCGTCTTCTCCTTATTTGTAGTGACCCTTTTGGGGTTGCAACAATTACAAATATTGCGGGAAAACAGAACATCAATGCGGAGAAGATGTTGTTTACGTCAAAACTGAAACCAAGCCGTTCACACAAAACACATATTTCGCACATTTTCTAGAGGGACATCTATCACCGTTGCACAAAGGAGCCGCATGTTTAGAAAGCCATGTAAAATTAATGCAAGTTCAACTTTGAAAAAACATCTCGAGACTTTATGGCGGGGTTTTTTTCCCCATCCCACTGCAACTCGTGTTTTTAAACCGTGTGATTGGCTTTCGGCCCTTTGTATTAAACTATGCATACATACATCATGCTGTTTTGTTTATAGTTTAAGCAACTTAATTATAATTGGTTTATAAACATAATTTTAAACATTATGCACTTTTTTTTCACAGATAGTCATGTTATCTTATGCTTTGAAGATACGTGCATTAGTAATATTTTGCTCAATGCGCCCTCTTGTGGCCTCAGAAGAGAAGCCAAAACTTTTGTTCACACTAACTGAAATTATGTATTTTAAATTTGAATATAATTCGAATTTTGATAATATTTAAGTACAAAATTCGAATTTAGTTTTTCAGCCATTTTGACAGCCCTAGTGTACTGTGTATATTATGTATTTATAAACACACACACATACAGTATATATTTTGAAAATATTTACATGTATATATTTATATTCATAGAATTTATATTACATATAAATATATTTAATATATAAACAGAACATATTTTTCTGAAATATATACATGCATGTGTGTATTTATATATACATAATAAATATACATAGTACACACACATACTTTATGTAAACAAAAAGTTTTATTTTGGATCATGCGATTGAAAACAGTTGTGTTGCCCAATATTTTCGTGGAGACTGTGATACATTTTATTTTACAGGATTCACAGATGAATAGGAAGTTCGAAAGGACAGCATTTATTTGAAATAGAAATCTAACTGTAATATTACAAATGTCTTTACTGGCACATTTGATCAATTTAGTGCATCCTTGCTGAATAAAAGTTTTAATGGCTATACAATATTATTGTACTGACCCCAAATTTGAATGCCAGTTTATGTGCAAATTATTAGTTGAACTGACTTATTAACTAGATTCAGATTACATACAGTGATTGTGAACTTTAACTATTTTCAAGATCGAATTCCAGTAAAAGTAAAACAAATTTTTTAATCACAGCATTTGAGAAAGGCTACTTCAGAAAGAGACAGACCTGTTAAATGTGTTTTACTTGCCTGTTTGATGAAGGACACAGAAATCAGATCCCAGGACACGATGCCATGATCCATGAGCTCCAGAAATGCTGTGAGAGTGAAGGCCAACATCTCTCCAAAACTGCAGACATAAAAGACAAATCACTCTACAGCAGCATCCCAACACACGTGTCTGAAACACAGACTGCAACAGATTCCAGTGCTGCCAAAACAGGGTATGCAACATATGCCACGGGTCCCAAATGTATACTTTTTACATCTCCTCTATAAGACTACAAATAACTACAAGCTAAATTTTAAACAATAAAGAAAGAGGATTTATTATTTTCCATTTCACTTAAATTAGATTTGTAAACAAGTAATGAGTTTTTCAGCTCAGAAATTCAGCTTTGATTAACAGGAATACATGACATTTTACAATAAATTCACATAGAAAACATTTATTTTAAATTCAATGACTGTTTTTACTGCATTTTTTGATCAAATAAATGCAGCTTTGTTGAGCAGAAGAGACTTCTTTCAAAAAACATTCTTTGTGCCCACAAAATTGTGAACGTTAGTTAGTGTACATATTTATTAATCAGAAGGCAAGTGCTGTAGTATTTTTGGGATTGGCCTGTTACGTATGAGCTGAGCCTCAATCAAGGCAAATATGGACAGTCGCAAACCCCTCACAACCCAACCGTGTGTACGTAGGACTCGTACTGCGTGCCGCTCTCCACCAGCCGCGCCAGCGTCGCCAGGCCTTCCATGTTGATGAACTCTGTGGCGAACGTCGGGTCAGCAGAGAGTTTGGCCAGCTCTTTCAGAGCCTCCAGACGCGCATCAATCCCATGAGACTGGATGCGCTCCAGCAGCTGTCGAGCCGCTCGCATCTAACACCACAAAACACCACACACCAGTTAGGCCTACAGCGAGTCTACACTGCTGCTCTTCGTCTCAATCCAGCAGATTGCACTCAGACTTACAGGAGAGATGGCCAGTCTGAGAATGGTGCCGTTTTTAATATCACCACGGCTCTGAAACACACAGACACATGGAGATCAATCAGACAACTGCAACATCTCACTATATGTCTGTATACAGTAGATCTGGCTTCATGAACACAGTCAAAAAACCTTCCCGTTATAATATTTATATGATATGAAATACATATATATATATATATATATATATATATATATA
>NW_015539818.1:112187-121661 GCF_001515605.1 Sinocyclocheilus anshuiensis | reverse complement strand
CTTCCCGTTATAATATTTATATGATATGAAATACATATATATATATATATATATATATATATATATAAATATTGAGAGCGCATGTAATGTTTTCATTGTTGTAGTTTTATTGTGTTGATTATTTAGTTACCAATGTGAAAATAAACAATGATCAAAAGTCAGTTCTGCATAGCAGACACTAAAGCATAATCATAATCTGTGCTGGTTATTAAAGACGAGTATCAGTGGAGCTCTGCTTCATGAGGATCTCTGTGAGAGAGAGTCTGACCTGTTCAGTGATGTAGAGCTGTGGCCCGTCAGCGTAACGCAGGGCGAACTGCTCTGAACCCGACAGAGACCATCTACAACAAACACAACACTCACAGCATGAGCCGTTCCTGAAACCCACACAGACAGCTTTCTAATGATGAGATATAATAATCGCTTCAGTATTGGCTTAAACCCTTGAGAGAAAATCAACTCTAAAGATGTGAAAAGTCTTAAACAGCACATTATAGGACAGAGTTAGAAGATTTATTTAAACACACATTCAACCATTAAGAAATTACAGTCATGTTAAGTATATTTATTGTTTAAATTGACATTCAAAAGCTGGGATTTAGTTTTATATAAACAATCATTAGAAAACAATGTGCTTGATGATTTTGCATAAACAGCATAACAGTGTTTGGAAGATCATTGGAAGCCACAGAATGAAAAAAAAAATAAGAATGCTACTTTGTGACGTTTTATCTCAGAATTCTGACTTCTTTTTTTTTTGTGCTTTTTCTCAGAATTATGCATTTTTCTCTTAGAATATTTTTGAGTGCCATTTTATATACCAATATTGGTTTATATCACAACGTAGATGTTTTTTTTCTTCTCTCTCTCTCTGAAAAATGGTGAACTAAAATAGTAACATCAAAATTAACTGGCTTTATTGGGTCAATTTTTTTTTAGTATCACTGATATTATTTATAAATCAATTAATTATTTAGAAACTTAACTATAAACTCAGAAATGTCAGAATTGTGAGATGAAATGTCAATAAATTCAAAGAAAAAAGTCAGAATTCTGTTTATATCTCACAATTCTGAGATATATCTCTATATCTCTGATATAAAAAATAGAAAGGTGCTTTACGATGACCAGGACGTGTGTCACACAAGTCCATTTGTCATCGAATGCCATTTCAGTTCTTATATTAGTTTGACTGTTTCTGAAAGCGTTTTTACACTGATTCATTCATTTGATATGAATCATCTGATCCGATTTGTGTACAATCAAGTTACAAATAAACAGAAAATAATCATTTGAGATTAAGCATCATTCATTTACCGCATTATAAACGTATTCATTACAACATGCTTACTAAAATATAAACCACACCTTAAAATGTGATAACCTGCAAAACGTTAACTTAAAGAGCTATTTCTAGCTGATTTAACCCCAATCAACCCCAGTTGATATAATATAAACCATTACTGGGACAGCAATAATCTCATGAGTATGCAAATCTAGTCACTGAGTGACGTCACAGAAGTGCACAATGAGTGAAATAACACTAGAGTTATTATAAAGAGAGCGAGTGAGTTCATCTGTCTTGGCTTCAGGTTGTTCAGATGGATGCCAGGGTGAATTCAGTGTTTAGAGACAGACTTACCCATCACACACTTCCCTAATGATGGACGCCAGCAGCTTCTTCTGCAACACACACACACATTACACACTCTGTCCTGTGAATCTCCAACAGCAAGTGGTTTCTCCTCAAACTACAGCAATCACAGTTACTATTTTTACCTATAAACTCCCACAAATGTGACCCTGGACCACAAAAAAGGGTAAATAAGGGTCATAAGGGTAAATGTTTTTGGCTATTGCTACAAATATCCCCCAGAGACTTAAGACTGCTTTTGTGCTGCAGGGTCACATATAAATGTCCTTCAAACAGGTTTTACTATCTCTCAGTCATTATATCAGTATCTGCGTGAGCAACAGTATATTGATGTAAAATATCACCATGACACATTTTCGTAAGTGTGTGCAGTGAGAGGAGAAACAATCTCAGCAGGTTCAAACAAAAGCACCAGTTCAACAGCACATGTGTGTTAGTAACACTGGCGCATGAGCAGTAAACAGTACCTGGTCAAATTCAATGAGTTGAGCATTTGCACCGGGCCACTCGATGGCCACCTTCACGATGTCTGATGGAGGCGGCATGGCAGGCATCGGCCCTGAAGGCCAAAACACAAACCATCAGCTCACATATGACATACGTCATCAGACACAAGAGTCACTGCGCTGTTGCTTTCTAGTGGCTGTGTCGCTCTCTGCGCTCTCCCATTGGTAGTCAATGCATCACTTCCCTGCTTATTTGCATATCTGTCACTTCTCACAGAAACTGAATGATGTCCGGTGGCTTTGTGGCTGTGAATCGCTGTCAGTGTGAACGGCGCTCGCATCAGTATGCCACACACTCGCTCCAGAAGTCAATGACTTTGACGTGTTTTCTTACAGAAATGCAAACAGATTTCCAGTTATAGCAACTAACTTTTGAGTCTTTATCTATCTTTATTTAAACACTTTTTGTCATGAGCTGACAAGATTAAATTTCATTTTTAATTGCAGGTGTGAAAAGTCTGGTGTGACAAAAAAAAAAAAGGATTATAATTACAGAAAGACGTTTAAGAAGGTGGTTCTTAAATATGTTGATTTAATGTTTTAACCAACAGAAAAACATTGCTTTTAACTGCCAAGGAAAATATGCATATCAGTTTGCATATGTTTTATGAATCTCTTAAGCCAGTTTAATTGTCAGACTCTAGTAAAATAATGTCTTTGTAGGGTTTCTCAGACAGTAATGTTTTGATAGTGACTGTCAATGAATCGTTGAATGACAGTAACAAACAAACGCAATTGCTGTGATTGGTTTTCAACTATTCACTCAGGTGAGTATTTTTCTTTCTGCAAAGGAATTTTGGGAGAAACATTTGAGGTAAACTGATAGTAGTGAAACATAACTGAAAATTGCATCCAGTCTAATGTGAAGGTGTCATGTCAGTCTTATGCACACCCCTTCAAGTAAAGTGTAACCACATGTTCTTCATAATTTCATCCACCGGTAACTTGCTATTTAAATTCTTGACTCAACATTTGAGTTCTATTTCCAAATTACTGGTCACTAAACAGACAGGATTCTGAATTCTGTCATGTAACGCCTTCTAACGCCACAACTAACCTGACTAGTACAGTGTGTGAGTTTTATTATTGATTTATTCTTGTAGATGTCAATGCACCGCATATCAGTTATCTTTAACGCTGTATCTGATGAGCGCCTGTGTTTGATGGTGTCATACAATCATGTAACATTAGATGAGTTCAGTTCAAGTAACGATGAAAGATTGAACGTGACGTTTAAACGACACACAATGACACTGGCACACATGGACGTTACTTAACGTGTTCAGATCGGATAATTGGCGTCGATACAATGCGAATTAAAATCGCACCACTTTTGGTCGCGATTACACGCGTTTAACTCCGCAGTCATCGCATAAATGCGTCGATCACAAAACGTCAAACTGAGAAATCCGCACAGAATCGACTGCTGAAATGCACGCAAATGGCGCACATATTATTGAATGTGTTTATCCTGTTTATGGTGCGATGTGTTGTTTGCATCAGCGCGATGTTCTTACCCCAAACCGAGCGATAAAACAGCGATGTTGTGCTCGATGTGCGAGCTGCGGTTCAGATGGAGGCTGATGGGCGGAGTTTACGCCGTCACATCTTCTTCTTCATCACCAGCACCACCACACTCTTCTTCATTCTGATGCGCACAATCATCTGTTATAAAGCTGATCTTTGTAATCAAGTACAAAGAATCATAGATCGCTTTAATCGGTCTAACTGTAAGCGAATGATTTCAGCCCTCCGTCTGACCCCGCCCACACCTCACACCAACCAATCAGCACTCGAGCTGCAGTGATCGACGCGATCAAGCCCCGCCCTATGATTCACTGCTGCAGCAGCAGCAGCAGCAGCAGCAGCATCACTCCAGGACTAGATCTAGTTAACGACTACATGACTGGTTAACTCGAGACAGGTGGGTAGAGTAGCTGTAAAAGTACTGGAAGTATCAGCACTAATGTTAATAGTGACTCACTTCAGATACTGATGACACGAAACACCATAAACTACTGCTGAGATTAAAACATATGGCATATGAAGAATGAATAAGTGTAGTGTATCTTAATTTAAATATAAAAACACAAACGTTTACGTACACAGAATTAAGTATCAGCTATCATGTTAATGATGAGAGTAATTCAATCACTGTATAAAGTGTTTAATCAAGTGTTTTATAATGCAGATGGCCAGTCTATCAGTGAAAGAATAAGAATCAGTTATAAACCACAGTAGAGAGGAGACACATCATTAACATTAACACATCAGCTCTCTCTTATAGGAGGTAAAATGGCATTTTGGGGTGCATGTGTGAGGAGTCATGTTTCAATCAAACTTTAACTTATATGTTTAACTTAATACGTAGTCATCGTCATACACAGATACATACATAAAGTTTGGTTCGGTGGGTTTGTAGGATGACATCATGACAGTTCAGCAGTTTTCTGAGCGAAGACCAGCTTAAAAACATATTTAATGTTCTCTTATGTCCCCTCTAGATCGTCATTGTTTTTATAGCCTTTTGTCCTGCAAGTGGTTGTTATGGATACAGCTTCAGCATTTCTCTGTTGTCAAGGAAATCAATGAATATAGCATCTATGTTTGTACATATAAGCCCTGTGCTGGACTCGGCATCCATTTACTCCAGCATCCTCACGACCCCACAGAGGAGAATGCATCAACTTCTGATTATAACATTTCTATGCATGATTTCTCTGGGAGTTGAACCCATGACCTTGGAATTGCAAGCAGCACACACTCTTAAAACACTGAACATCAGAATTTCAGCTGTGCGTTAAGATAATGTCTTACAAAACTTCAGTGTCTCTGAATTAGGAACATTACATTCATTAAAAATTGTTGAATATATTTCTGGACATATGTTAATGCAGGGTTTCCCAAACTGGGGTTTGTAAGCTAGCAAAACAATAAAAACAATCCAAATAAAATACCAACTATAAATAAATATTTTATTTGTTCACCTGCATGTCTAGTTAGCATGAATCAACATCAGAAAACTGTGAACATGCAAATATGTTGTTCACGTTAAATGATTGAAATACTAGCTTAAAATTTAAGGGAACTTCAAGTAAATATTTTAGATAAAAGAGGTTCGGCTGCCAAAAAAGTTTGGGAAAAACAGTTAATAATCTTAAGAGTAATAGTTATGCAATTATCGCTATTATCAAAAATGTGATCATTCTATCATCATTTATTCAGCGTCACATCATTCCAAACCTGTGACTTTCTTCAGTGGGACACAAAATGTGGAAAAGCTGTGATAGTCTCAGCAGTTCGGGGAGAGGTTAGCAGCTCATTCTACCAGAGGGGAGCAGAGACGGTGAAGGTTTTGGAAACACAGTTAAGGAACAAGGCGTCACTCGTTCAGTGACATTAGTTGGCTCATATACTTGTAGGAATGTATTGAGGTGGTGTTCTTCCAGCGGAAGTCCTGCAAGTCAGCATCAAAACCTAAAATCTGAAGCCAGTGGAGTGAGTTTAGAGTTTAGTCCATGTTGGCTAATTGAGGACCAGACATGTTTCCACATTCTGGATCATCTGCAGAGGTTCAATTTTGTATCCACGGCATGTCATATTTACAGTAATTTCAAGATAATGTGACACTCGACACGCTGTCCGCATCCTTAGACTTGGAATTATGCGTTTCTATGGCAACACTATCATCACCAAAGGCTTGCGGAACTCGTAATTACAACTTTAAAGTTGGGAATGTTCTGAGAGCCACAACTTGGACCATGTGACCGCGGTACCATCTGACCACCCCAGATACATTTAGGTGCTAATTCAGAGTTTGAAAAGTTTAATTCAGGCACAATTCAGAGTCTGAGGAGTAGAACGTCACGTTATCTCGAAATTACAGTAATTACAACATGGTATGAACACAGCTTTAGTAGTGCTAGTTGGCTAATACAGCATTTCAGTAGTCCAGTCTTGAAATGGACAAGGAGCTGAACTGCATATCCTGACAGGAATCCCATGTACCCTTATGATCATGCACCAGCGAGGCTGTGTTTATGGAGAACAGGAAGGGACCAAACATTGATCCTTGATGCACCCCATGTGACTCCGGCATTCCTCTTCTTCAGTAGATCTGCCTGTGAGCAGGACATCATGATAATAGCCAAAGCCTTTTTTTTGGTCCATTTGAAAGTGTTTCAGTGAAGAGACTCCTGATTGCTTACTTTTCTCAAACCTTCACTCTACAATCACAGATGAATATCATGCAGTCACAGGACAACCCAACCATCACATCACATGTCGTTCACACCATCTGTGATAAACCCAGCGTAACGACGGCATGTTTGCTTCCTGAGCTCTGATGTCATTAAACACATGTTCAAAAACTGCACAGGAAACATCTTCAGATGGAAAGTCCAGATGTCAATTCATGACCTTCTCATCAACATCAACATCAGGTTCAAGTTACATATGAGACCAAGTTCAGAAGTCAGGTAGTGTTTAAAGCTTTATTAACTATACTATTTAACTAACAGAATATAGTGTAGCTCACCCATGTTCCTCAGACACAGCAGGCGTTGTTACAGTTCAAACATACATAGCAGAGATGTGCTAGTCAGGTACATCCATAAAGCAGTAGATGTCAATGAATTCATGAACACATGATGTGTGGATAACAGCAATATTCAATATCATAAAGAGATTCGGAGCAAACTTGACAATAATACAGAAAACAACCACCTTATTACTGAGGTAAGGAGAAACATCCCGTTTAGCCGAAATCACAAATAAAAGACCAAAATAAATGAAAAACATGAATAAATAATGATGTTTGATGTCCAAGTCTTGAGTTTTACAGGAAATCTTTGAGATAATTTGTTCTTTCATGTAATCCAAGAGCTCATGAACAGCACATTTCACATCTGGAATGACAATATGGACAACACGAGAGGATATTACAGGAGGAAACAAACAAACTAAATACATAACATGATTATAAATGCCCAACACTTAAAAAAAAAAAAAGAATATTAGTGATTTCCATAAAAAGGCCATGAGGTGATGGATGATGAACTGAAGGATATTAACTAAAACGATGAAAAGCCCATGCGTCATGCTTCTACAGATGAACGTTTGGTTATGGTGATTACATTATGAACAGGAAGCCTGAACGATTTTGCTGATAAAAATGCATTTTTTTTAATTTTTTTTTGAATAGGAATCTGTTTGACAGCTCATCATATATACACATATATAATGAACACATACATATAAAATAAAAAACCATGAACAAACAGGAGTCTGTCATAACACAGGAAAGCCACTGCGATCTGAAGCTTTATGATCTACGGACCACAAACAGCAGATGACATGCAGATTTCTGCTGGTGTCAAATCCACTATAATATCAAACTTTATACTGTAATATTAAACATCTCCATCATGGACAGAGACATCGAAAAGATCTTTATCAACCTATTCTCAACAGAAACGAACAACGACAGGCGGAACGAGGGACACGTCCAGTCAGAGGTGTGTTTGTGATGCGTGTTGTACAGGACAGGCCAATGAAAGCAAACACACAAACCCTCTGCAGGTCTACCAGCCGCTGTTGTCCCAAGAGTCCTCAGTCGCTTTTGACGTGCTCTTCTTGTCCTGGTCATCTCCAGCTTTCTCCCAGTCGTTGTCCCAGATGTCCCAGCTGTCTGCAGCACTATTCTTCTTGTTGGACTGGTCTTCTGAGCTCCTCTCTACAGAGTTGCCGCTGAGAGCCGAGTTACTACCAAAGGTTTCCCAGAAGTCGCGCTTAGACCCCTGGTTCTGATATCCTTCTTCATAAGCAGAACTGAAATAAAACAGGCAAAACAAACAACCGTGTCTTTTTTTTTTGGTGAATAGAAAGTTCAGAAGAACAGCATTTGCAAAGATTTTCTTTGTTTCTTCACTAAAACTGTCTAGGCGACCTAGAGAAACCAGACTTGGTGGGATCAGCAGAAATCAGACACTAGGTGGCGCTATAATAAGGATATAATATAATATAACTCTGCAATCGTAATCAAAATGATTTGTTTCCTCTGAATTCTTAACCCTCAAACAACAAAATCTATATCTCAAATTTCCAGTTGCATTACAAAAATACATACATATATACATATATATATATATATATATATATATATATATATATATATATATATAAAAAAACTAGGGCTGTCAAGTTTAACATGTTAACTTAATTAATTAGCTATGAAAAATAACGCGATTAAAATATTTTAACGCAGTTAACGCACTGGCCCCGCCTCCAGACCTGTATGTCATCTTACATTTCATATAGTTGACATGTAGTTGACATAGTTGACGTCATTAAAATGCAGCATTTTCGTATTTGGTAACAGTATGCTATATTCAATAAATGTAGGGTATTTTTTTCTAAATCTAGTTATTCACTGCAGTGTAATATGAAATAGTAATACATAGCTCTTTAAATATGAAATATCTGTCTGCAAAGAAGGGTGGAAAGGAGAGTTATTGGTATTTATGGTTTATCACATGGCATTTACGTTACAAATCAAGTGAGTTTTCCCAGATGAATGTTAAGCAACCCAAACTCACCGCATATGTAGAGGAAGAGTTCAGGCCCTTTCACACATAGTCTTTGCTGGTAAATTACTGTTAAGAGATCATGTGTGAACAGGACCTTTTCAAAAATACAGGTAAATGCATTCTGGCAATCATATCATTCTTATGGAGATGACTGTACAATAAATCACATATTTAGAAATATGTTGATGTATTCTCCTGTGTTGGCATAGGTTTAAATGATTTGCGTTACAAATCAAGTGAGTTTTCCAAGATGAATGTTAAGCAACCCAAACTCACCGCATATGTAGAGGAAGAGTTCAGGCCCTTTCACACATAGTCTTTGCTGGTAAATTACTGTTAAGAGATCATGTGTGAACAGGACCTTTTCAAAAATCCCGGTAAATTTGTTCTGGCAATCATATCATTCTTATGGAGATGACGTGATTACTCTGAGCTGCTTACAAAGCTCAGCTGCTTTTTAAATAGCTTTTCTATGTAAATATAGATTACGCTAGATGGAAATCTTTTACCATTGCGCCTCGCAGCTTTTTCAACGTGTCGCGCTCGAGACCCAGGCTTCTTTTCTATTCATCAGCTTCGACTCTGCAATTGGATACTATTATGCGCGTCTCCTGTTTATAAGAGCAAAAACTTCTGATTGGCTAGTAATTAGGGATGCACCGATACCGATACTGGTATCGGTATCGGGCCCGATACTGGTCTCCTGTACTCGTACTCGTTAAAATGC
>NW_015539818.1:93913-112077 GCF_001515605.1 Sinocyclocheilus anshuiensis | reverse complement strand
TTTGATAAATGAAGTTAACCAACTAACATTATACATACCCTTTTGGTTTCTGTACCCAATATTTAAAAAATTTACAAATGCAATAAAAATATCGGTATCAGTACTCTGTATCAGCAAGTACCAAAAATAAAAGTATCGGTATCGGGCGAGTACTGGAAAAAGTGGTATTGGTGCATCCCTACTAGTAATGTTAGTTTGGCTGAGAGTGAAAGCTGTATTCCTCTCATACACTGGTAGGCAAACTCATGAACTCGAACGTGATATCAACAAGTGTTTTTAAATGTAGGATTACTATCTTTTTTTTCCCGCAGCCAAACGCCGCACGCCGGAGATCCGGCACGGTGCCGGAGAACTTTAAGCCCTGTGTATTGTACTTTTCCCCGTAAATGTATGTTCAAAAATCATGAAGTAATAATAACGTAATAAATCTGTAATTACCCATCATCAGCGGCCTCTTGTTTCCCACCGAAGAAAGACGTCATGTCCTTCCAGCCTTTAGCGCCTGCACCCTGAACCTGCACAAACACACAGCGCCTCAACACCACTGACCCCGAACAATTCAACCACAAAAAACCAGCAGAACATGACTTAAGACCCCTTCACCCCGCCTCATAATCAAACGCACAGGAAGATATAATGACACAGTAAATATAAGTGACTTTATGGATTTAATCTCACTTTAGTTCCCAGTGTTGGTGCTGCTGACCTCGACTCACTTCAGTTCAACATAAGGAGCGTGTGTCATTAGTTTATGACTGAAATGAGAGTCTGGAGCAGCAGTGGATGTGTTTACATGTGTGACCCGTGCTGGCAAAATTAGTTGGAATGTGCACGGTCTAATTTTGAGCTACAGGCAAAAGAAGTGAAAAAGGTCGAATTTGAGGTTTTCACAAAACGGAGTTCATTAAGCCCTCTTCTAGCAATCCCAAAGCTCCAAATAGTAATTAAACACCTAAAATGATCTTTATTTGTACATTTTCTGAGGAGTGCCTTTTTCTCTGCTCACTGCTGCTGCTTCTCACCACAAGTTGTAGGACTATTGTTGCGAAGCGCAGCATTCCAGCTTTGTGAATATTCATATTGATTTCTCGATGAGTACAAACCAGTGAAATATGATTTTCAAACCCATGCTGATGAAAACAAAACGACTGATATTTGCAAAGCGCGTGCGTAAGACGCACCTTTCGAACAGCGTGCGATCTCTTTATAAAGTACATTATTTGCGAAATATGTCTTGGCGAGATTCACACAAACATAATCTGTTATGTCTTACATGAAAGTTTAATTAATGGTTGGGGAAAAATCTGATGTGTAACATTATATTAGATTCATCCATTACAGTAGGTCTTAATATAGATCTGTCTCAATGTTAATCAGACATTAAAAGAAAAGACAGAATCACTCGCTGCTCTTGATTAAACTACTGTTTATTTGCATCTTTGTTCTGTTGCTTGGTGATTTTGCTTCGGAATCTTCAGAAAAATTGAACTCGATTTTTCTCAAAATCAATCCTGCTGACTCTATCGCCTTCAAATGGCTGTAGCTCAGTCATTTTTTGTCCGATTCCAACAAGTCACATATCATTGAAGGTATTTTAATGGAGAATGTGAAAATGAATCGTAATAGTTTTTGAAAATTTGCTCATTCCGACTAATTTTGCCAGCACGGGTCACATTTGCATTTCGTTCAGCTCATTCATTCTCTGTGTGAACAGACCAATGTATTTATTTTTTATTGATTTATTTTTTTGCTTTGGTGTGAAAGGGCCTTCAAGTTATTTTGTTAAAAAGCAGTGATGTATTACTGTAAACATGACATGATTTTATTTTTAAAGACCCCATGAAACAGTTTGCGTTTTAAGTTCTTTTAACAGTTTTTTTAAGTTCTCGTCTTTCCTATTAAACAGTAAGTTTGGGCAGAACGGGGCGGCTCAATCATCAGAGCATGAGACAAAAAAATAATTAGAGTCAGCAATATTTCAGTCTGTTATTCCAGAAGAGAGATACTGTACATATGAAAAGTGTTTATCTGCTAGAACTAGGAGAACAGAGAGCTGTAATCTGGATTGTTTGTTTGTGTTTAATGCCATTCCAGCTTCTATGGCTATTTTCATGGCGAGAAATATTATGGCTGAATTATATCATATTTTTATCATTTATTTTTGCTAAAAACTCCAAAGTAATCTGGATCGTCATGGGGTCCTTAATACAAGCATCCATGGCTACTGACTGATTTCCACAGAGTCTTCTCATGATTACATAAGCTCTTTTATGTCTAAATCATCATACTCACCACCGTAATCACAATGGCAGCAGAAAAAGAGAAAGAAAAGTGAGTTGAGACACAGAAAGAGCACAAGGGTTTCTCTCTGCTCACGATCAGCTGACGTGCATCACTGCATCACATCAGACGATCGCGAGCAGCCGGCAGCCTCGTACCTTTGTGGCCAGACCTGTGATGCTGATGGCCATTTCATCAAACAACTTTCCATCCTTCACCTACATGAGTCAGAGCAGTGTTAGAGAGCAGTGGACATCAGACTGAAACACGCTTCTATGTCGTCTAACATTTGCACTGATCAGCAACAGAAGAACTAGCTTCATGATGGCATCTGTAGAGAGTTCATTCAGTGAGATCCACTGCTGATGCTGAACCTCACACAGAAACATTTCACCACAAAAAAATCTGATAAACATACTGTATATATGTATAAGGCTACAATTTTTGACAGTTTATGCAAAATATCACTCTGGCGTAACAGAATGAGACTGAGGTCAGACTAATACTCCTGATTATAGTACTCGGTAGTGTATTTGGATGCAAAGCTCACAGTGAGCAGTCACTGGAACATCTTACCCTCACAGCAAGCATTTTGAGAAAAATGCTTTTTTAGGAATTTATAACTTTAATCTTAAGACTAAATTATTTATACAGAGGCCACTCACCACATGTATGATATACTCTACCATCCAAAAGTTTGCCGTCAGTAAGATTCATTTTAAAAGCAATTCAGCAAGACTGCATTCAATTGATCAAAAATTACAGTGAAGACATTTATAATGTTACAAAAAGATTTATATTTCAAGTAAACATGTTTTTTTTTTTTAAACATTATATTAATCGAAGAAACCCTAAAACAAATGTATGGGCAGCACAACTGTTTTACATTGACAATAATCAGAAATGTTTGTTGAGCAGCAAATCAGCATATTAGAATGATTTCTGAAGATCATGTGACACTGAAGACTGGAGTAATGATGCTGAAAATACAGCTGCGCATCACAGAAATACATTACAGTTTAACAGATATTCACAGAGAAAACATTTATGTGAATTATCTATTTTTTTATCAACTAAATGCAGCCTTGGTGAAAATAGACTTCTTTCAAAAACATTTATAAAAATCTTACCTGCCCTAAACTTCTGAACGTTGGCATGAATATTTTTAAACCTGGATAAATTTACTTACTTTACTATAAAATTAGTTTTATCCAAATGTAGAAAATGTACTTTGGCATGATGAAAATCTTTCTGCTTCTCTCATTTACTGGCAGCGCTGTGAGAAACACACTCACTCCTAACTAGACTAGTTACATACTAGTAACAAACATGCTGGTTACCTTCTCCTGTGTGGGCTTGAGAACACTGTCATTTAACGTCTGTCCCAATTCAGAAGCCTGAGAGAGAAACACATGGGTGAACACACACTCTCACAAAATGGTGTATTTCACACACAAATAAAACATGAGTCACATCACATGCATGACAGACCATCAACACTGTGCGAGGAGGCATGATCAGTCACATGACCTTCAAATGGACTGCAATCGGAGTTTTTATTAGCTGCAGTGAATGGCGGGAATCAAGTGAAGTTATGATATGCATACTGAAAACGAGCAGCATCTGCACACTGAACGCCTGTCACAAGTCGAGCATCTGACTCAGTGTTCTCACACACACAGAAACACACATGCGTGCAGCATGCGGTGAGTGTTACCGGCTCAGGCGGTGGTTTATAGCCCCGTAACTTCATCCACAGCAGCGGCGGCAGAGACAAAATAAAGCAGCGTATATAAACTACAGACGGCAGAGGTCTTACTGCTGGACTTCAGGGAATAGTTCATATGGGAATTAGGAATTTTCATAAATGAAAACTTGCTGAAAATGTGCTTCCCCTCGGGCATCCAAGATCAGGATGGGTTTGTTTCTTCATCAGGTTTGGAGAAATGTGTCACTGCATCACTGTCTCAGCAATGGATGCTCTGCAGTGGATGGGTGCTGTCAGAATGAGAGTCCAAACAGCTGATAAAAACATCACAATAATCCACAGCACTCCAGTCCATCAGTTAACATCTGGAGAAGACAAAAGCTGAAACAAATCCATCATTAAGACGTTTTAACTTCAAACCGTGACCTCTGGCTAAAATGAGTCCATAACCCATCATAACACTTCCTCCAATGAAATGTTTTTATCAGTTGTCATTCTGATGGCACCCATTTACTGCAGAGGATCCATTGCTGAGCAAGTGATGGAATACTGAATTTCTCCAAATCTGATGTGAAGAAACAAATACATCCTAATCTTGGATGACCTGAGGGTGAGCACATTTTCATTTTTGAGTGAACTATACTTTTAACATGGTCTTCTGTTACCAGCGTTCCTGACATCACATAATCACCACTTTTTATTTAGATTATGATGGTTTAGTTCAGTATTTTCTAGAGGTGCAGCCCATGTGTTTGTTGTATATCAGCCCATGTGTGCCTGCATTCACACAGACTAGTTCTTCAGCATCTCACAATTAGTGTGTTTGTGTGTGTGTGCGTTTATTTGAATAAGATTCAATAATCAATATCAGTTTGTTAAAGTGAAGATGGATCAAATAGCAGACGGGGGTGGGGACAAAAGGTTTGGGGGGGGGGGGGTCATATATTCCTAGATAGCTACATTATTACCTGAAGCTCCTCGATGGCTAATGTCAAAATTGTAATTGCATAATGTGCACAATGTAAGCTTTAAACGTTAAACATTTTCCAAAGGTTAGAACTCAGGGTCTGCACTCAGTCACACACACCTTTGTGCTATTCCTGTTATACAGTATTTTAGAGTAAAGGATGCAACAATACAGTTAGTTGTATTGTTAGTACAAGTTAGTATACAGTTAGTATATACAGTTATGTATATATATACAGTTATATATATATATATATATATAAAACATTTTTTTGCGATTTAAAATGCTATAAAAAAAAAAACATTAAAAAAAACTCCAGTACACTTATGTACACTGTAGAAAAACATGTCTACTTTAAATTTCTTTTCAGAGAAGTATTATTTTTATGAATTGGCCATTATTTAGTGCTATAAACACGTAATGTCTGTTTCATTTATACTGGAAGCCGGAGGGTGCACTTGTGCAGAAAATCCACATATGCATCACAGAAGTACTAGAACTGATGACGCTCCAGGAAATCCCTTATATGGAAAAAAGGCATTGCTGTAACTGAACAAAAAGAATATAGAAACACTTAAACTGATCAAACATAAAGACAATAAACACTCGACTGCAACAACGTATAGTTTATCAGTGTTTTTTAAGACATCTCCGGTATTTTCATAATAATATATTTATACTCCATTGCTAATCGACATAGCCTTTATTACAGTATAGATTATATATTTCTGCGTCATTCTGTGATAAGAAGCCACATCAAATCACAAATGGAACTTATTAATAACATTCAACTGATGTTGTGGAGAATGTTATATTTTTAAATTTTTGTTGGACAACAGGTTTAGAAATGCTTCTCATTACAAGTCATCACAAGGGAAGGTGTTTGGCGTGTGTTGCTTTGTCAGATGCTCATTATAGCGGGGAGGCGTTTCCTCATCTCAGCACGCAGACTCACGGACAAACAAACAGAGCCGGTTTGGAGAGAAATAAAATGCACGGAAATTATTTAAACGCAAAACACTTTGATTGGTCGATCACTTCTTCTTTTGCGGTTGCTTGATTTGAGTACCACGTGTGGACGGAGGCATCACCAGGTTTTGACGTAGTTTAGAGTGACAATCGTACCAGCATACTTTGAGGTCAAAATGCATATCCGCTACACAAAATGCGTACAGGTTGGCAGGTCTGAAATAGGTAAATTGATATTTTAAGCCAGACTCGAGTGATCAGATTGGAGAGGTTCACATCACAATTATGAGACGTACCTTCAGAGTTGCTTGGCTGGCCAATTTTGTGGTCTGTTAAGGACAGAAGATGAAAAAGTGTCTTTATAATCACAATCCCATTAGTTATTATACATGAGCAGCTGACACGCACATAAAGTCACAAAAAACATTCATCACAATTAATCATTAAACAGTCGTGCTGTGTAGTGAATACACAGGGTTTTTCCTGGCTCAAAATGAGGCAGAGGTGGTATCCTCCTGATCATGTGCACAGATTGTACCCACCCTTTAACTGGCGGTAACAAACTTTTTACATGCAACACATTTTAGGTGTTCTAATAATTACATAATTGAAGAAAATGATAATTATCAAGTTACATTTTACAAAAACAAACCTGTTGAACATTAAATTAAATACAGCATAACAGCTAAAAGTTATGACCTCCTTGATCCAAGATTTAAAGGGTTAGTTCACCCAGAAATGAAAATTAGCCCATGCTTTACTCATGTATATAACTTTCTTCTTTCAGACAAATCCAGTAGTTATATTAAAAATTGTCCTTACTCTTCCAAGCTTTATAATGACAGTGGGTGGCTGTTTCTGTTCAACAGTCCAAAAGAAGTGAAAAAAAGCACATCCATCCATAATAAAAAAACATGCCTTACACGGCTCCAGGGGGTGGGGGAGGTGAATAAAAGCCTCCTGTAGCAAATCGATGCATTTTTGTATAAAAAAATATTCAGATTTAAAACGTTATAAACACTTTTCTCTCACTTCAAACTGTTGTATGCGTTCACGAGAGAGTGTGTAGTGCATGCTCCGGATGATTAGTGACAAAAGTGCGGGGGAGAGAGCAAAACAAAACGCAGGTCACAAATTAGAAGTACAAAACGAGGATTTGTAAAGAAAAATGTCGGAGGATTTCAAAAAAAGCCAAGAGGAGACTGGTTTTCCTTTGCTAAAGTAAAGAAGCTTTGCTTTCTTTGCTCCTGTAAACAAAATTTGTGAGACTAGCATAGGAGTGTTCGCTACGAATATATCCTATGTCATCCGCCGGAAAGGCTTGCACATATGACAGTTAGCGGAAGTGAGGGAAAAGTGTTTATAACGTTTTAAATCTGGATATTTTTCTTACAAAAATGCATTGATTCGCTACAGGAGGTCTTTATTCACCCCCAGAGCCATGTGAGACACGTTTTATTATGGATGGATGTTATTTCACTTCTTTTGGACTATTGAGCAGAAACACCCACCCATTGCCATTCTAAAGCTTGGAAGAGCAAGGACAATTTTTAATTTAACTTCGATTGGATTCGTCTGAAAGAAAAAAGTCATATACACCTAGGATGCCTTGAGGGTGAGTAAAGAATGGGCTAATTTTCATTTTTGGGTGAACTAACCGTTTAAAAGAGAGATTTAAGACAAATTATAAATGAAAAGGTGTCATTTTATTATTGCTTGGACAAAATGCACAATTCTTTGAGAAACTGAAATATGTCAAATAACAAAACTAAATTGAAAATGTATAACACAAATAGGAAAAAAAAAATCTTCATATAAACAAACTGAGGTTTTACCTGTGCTCTTTCAGTTGAAAATTAGAGGCAACACTGCAGTTTAATCATGATCCAAACAAACATGCTGCATACATGCAGCATGAGCAGTTTTTAATCTAAATTAGATTGTATAATTTTGAAATTTGAAGCAAAAACAGGATTGTTAGCACTGTAGTTTTGTGAAACTATTATACATAAAACTGCATATACAATCTGAATGAAACCGAAAAAGCAGACAGGCTGAAAGAGAAGAAAATTTACTCTCTGCCACCAGGTGGCGCTTATGGAACAGCAGCGATACAGCGTTTCCTTGGTTACCGCTGTAAACAAAGCAGCACTCCGCTTATGAACACTACTTTAATTTTGCATTATACATACACGGAGGCAAAATGAAAAAAAAAAATACAATTTATACAGTCATATAAATCCTTCCCCCAGTTGTATCGCAATTCGTTTAACATCTCAACCAATTTGAATTGTAACATATTTTTATCGGTTTTCAACCTAGTAATAAAAGCTCGTCATCAGAATGAGAGTGCGGGTTATGATCGCACAATATAAGTGACATGAGCATCCTCCGAGTCAGAACAGCGATCACGAAAGAGAAAACATACTGAGACAGCTACTAATGCTCATCACATTGCATAATTAAGTGGAAAATGAACAGAAATTATGATTCTGTCTAAAGAAATGTAAAGTGAATATGTGTAAAGATATCAGTATTTCTTCAAATGTGCACACTTTTGGACTAAAAGCCCTAATGGACGCTGTTCAGTGATGCTTGCACGTGATTGTCTGCCCGAGTTTTGCTACAACCAGAGACGGCACAAAATTTGACGGAGACGGCCGCCTCATAATTCTCTATGCAGGAGAAACCTGTCTGTACACCGTTTGACAGACACAACACACAGAGGAGCCACATTATTAACACCAACTTCGGTGTCTCACTGCTTCATAAAACATATTCAGAGTACAAATATTCCTGATTTAGCAACTCAGATCGGCTGCTGTCGTCCTTCACTAGCAGGTTTAGTGGTGTGATGAAAATTACGTGAACAGTTAATCTGTGTGTGTGTGCAGCAATGTACTTACACTGTCTTTAGCGACCGACGCAAACTTACTGGCTCCAACGGTGAAGCTGCTCCAGCCCTGAAACACACACGACACACAACGGTAACGATGAATGACGGACCGACCTTTGTTATATCAAACCTGCTGCTGCTGCTGTTTTACCGAGTAGATGGAAGACATGGCGTTGTTCATGAAGTCTTCATCTTTCTTGGGCGGGTTGGGAGTGTTTCCAAATCCTACATATCGATTATCCTGCGCGCCGGATGCTCCGGCACTGAAACACCACAAAATCACAATATTCACACACATGAAATAATACGATTGTACAGACGCGTGATGTGGACACTTGTTGGGGTAAGGGGCCATTCCCATCCCCATATAGAGCTTTCTGTTTATTTGACTGTCAACATGGAAGACATAAGCTTTTGAGTCATGTGACTGCAATGAAGCTGCTCGATTATCGACAAAAAAAATACAAATAATAATTATCACAACCATTTTAGTCAATATTGAGATACGTACAAGTATATACAAATTTATACAACAGTTCTTTCTGTTCCTCGAATCTGATTGGCTGATAAGAGTTTGATATTAGCGTGATAACAGAGCTCCTCCAACCGCTTCACCGTTTGTATCACTCCACTTGCCGTATTTCTCACAGCGAGTGTCATGGCGGATGCCCAAATCCACTATAATTTAAGAATAATACTGTTTTTGTGTCACAGAATGTAGTTTTAAGAGATTTTAAGGCAAGAATGTACTTGTTTGGACTTCAAATATGTGGTTTGTTATTGTTAATAAAGATAACCAGGGCTTGACATTAACTTTTTTGTTCACCGGCCACTGTGGCTAGTGGTTTTCCAAATGTACTAACCACTCAGCATTTTCACTGGCCACAATTTTGTTATTGGGAAATTACGTTTTATATGACTTAATAAGTTATATATATATATATATATATATATATATATATATACAAATATGAAATGTTGGGGAAAAAATGCAAAGATAAGCTACTATGAGAATAAACCGCCAGTAGGTGGCAGCAAGTGACTGTCTTAATTAATGAGTCATTGAAGCATGCCTTCAAACGATTCGTTCAGACGGCCAGAACTGCCTGTCTTTATGAATGGACCACTGAATCATTGACACAAATTATTCAAAATTCAAAAAGGCGAATCAATTAATTAAGGAAACACCGCTGTGTGTTGCTCAGACATGCACGACTGTTCTGCTGTAAGCTTTGTTTATAACTATTTTGTTTGGAACTATTTTCATTAACCAAATGGAGCAAAAATGGTCAACGCTGACAATATATCAAATTAAAATATTGAACTAAAATGTAATTAACTACTTGTTTTAACTCTTTAAAATGTCAAATTTGCAATCGTGGTTTTCAGGGAAAACTTCACTCTCTTGGTCGTGTCATGTTGCTTAACTGTATGTTTTAAATATTAAAACGAAGTAAAATTTTTATGTTTCTTCTGTGTGCAGTTGTGTTCATTTGTTTTGATTTCTCCACGAGATTCTCTCACATAGACAGGCTGTGTGAGCTTCAACTGGCGCGACCTTGTTGTTACTGTTGATTATCCATTATCAATCGCCGTTTACACCGAATGTAATAAAATCAGAATCATTTTCTCCGAAATTTCGGTGCTTCCCTAATTAGATGTTTTAATCAGAAATTATCACAACCATTTTAGTCAATATTGAGATACGTACAAGTATATACAAATTTATACAACAGTTCTTTCTGTTCCTCGAATCTGATTGGCTGATAAGAGTTTGATATTAGCGTGATAACAGAGCTCCTCCAACCGCTTCACCGTTTGTATCACTCCACTTGCCGTATTTCTCACAGCGAGTGTCATGGCGGATGCCCAAATCCACTATAATTTAAGAATAATACTGTTTTTGTGTCACAGAATGTAGTTTTAAGAGATTTTAAGGCAAGAATGTACTTGTTTGGACTTCAAATATGTGGTTTGTTATTGTTAATAAAGATAACCAGGGCTTGACATTAACTTTTTTGTTCACCGGCCACTGTGGCTAGTGGTTTTCCAAATGTACTAACCACTCAGCATTTTCACTGGCCACAATTTTGTTATTGGGAAATTACGTTTTATATGACTTAATACTGCATACAAAAAAATGTAATAAAATCAGAATCATTCTCGCCGAAATTTCGGTGCTTCCCTAATTAGATGTTTTAATCAGATTAGTTGTCCGGTCGGGCAAGTAAAATTCTTTACTTTCACTTGCTCCTTCAAAAAGTCTGCTTGTACCGGACAAGCAATAATGTCGAGCTCTGTTACTGTATATAAAATTCAACCCGCCAAAGTGGCCAGCAGTAATGACCGTGTTACCCGCCACAGCTGAAATCCACCCGCATTTGGCTGGTTGGCGGGTGTTAATGTCAAGCCCTGAAGATAACGTCTATTTGAAAATTTGCTTTGATGTTTTCGGAGATGTGAGCTCCAGGACAGCGGCCGTTCAGTGCTCATAAACTCGGCCAGGTCTTCTGGAATTTACCGCTGGCTCTGATGCCTCTAAACATGACATGTAATTCGTTTTGTGTAAACCTAACGAGCAGTCTTTGGTCTCATTAATCTATTATTTGTTCCAGAGCAAATAGTTTTAAGAGGTTTGTTATTGTTAATAAAGATAACCAGGGCTTGACATTAACTTTTTTGTTCACCGGCCACTGTGGCTAGTGGTTTTCCAAATGTACTAACCACTCAGCATTTTCACTGGCCACAATTTTGTTATTGGGAAATTACGTTTTATATGACTTAATACTGCATACAAAAATGTATTTAAATTGATTTCCAGGTAATTTTTTACATATTTAAAGGGCATTTTTCCCTAACCGTAGTAAATGCATGCATCATCTTTCATATCAAATTCTTACATTTTATTAATAATTTCACTTATTATAATAAGACAATATAGGGCTGTTACCAATCATATTTTCAAAATCTCATCATGTTTATGTAACTTCAATGCTGTATATCAGAGCTTTTGTACTTTTGTACTTTTTTGTACTTTTGAATGAATTGCCTAGCAACTTTTATGATGGCTGTTGTTGTTTATTTAATATTATTATTCAATAAATAGTATTTTATATAAATAATAGTAGTATTTAGTATTGGTAAACGGTGTGTGTGTTCATGATGTTGATTTTAGTTTTATTGTTCCGCCATTAGATGGTGACAAGAGACTGTTTTACGAGTCAGCAGTAAAGACATTTAAATTTAAAAATACTAAACTGCAGTTTTGAACAAGGAAGTTATTTTTTCTTTCAAAAAGCTTGTACGCAGCCAACAAATGCGCCGAGCTGTCATCAGGAATCACCCTTAACAGATGAAAGGATAGTACGAGCCTAAAGGACATTCAAACTAATGATTTATTGTGAATTTGCGATTGATCTGAAGAAGGAATGCTGGATCTGATGCAGGTAATCACGATCGCTCAGTCAATCTCTCTCTCATAATACTCTACTATACATAATACACCGCTTTTAATACAGTAATACAATAAGCTTTTAATGAAGCAACTCAACGTTCCTTCGTTATTAGTTCTAAAGTGACGTTTTGGAATTAGTAATGGAGACTTGGGCTCAGCTGTTCAACTTTAGCTTTGAATCCGTGGCGCAAGGAAATAGTTCTGCACAAAAGAGGATTTTTAAAGACACTCCGTTGTTATTTTTTTAATGTATTTACACACTTGTGCTGTCGAACTGTTGTATAAACGCAATATCACACTCGTAGATGTGAGATATGGCTATATATCGGCAAGCTGTGATTACCTATGGCCGAATCACAGCCAAATCACACATTGGTGAAAAATCATGCATTTATTAATCTTTCAAAACAAGCTTGCAGTTTTAAGCATATTGTTTTGTTAAACCACAATTTATTTCTTGAAATTTTGTCACATTTTCTCATTTAGTGTCATGAATGTGACATGTGTTTTGGAAAGGTTCAGGGTCAAAATGATGCCCATTAGTTTCCATGCAATTCACCAAAAATCAACACTTAGGGAGGACTTTTTTTACGCTTACCTTAATTTCTCATGTTTTGTGTGTGTATTTTTTTTTAATGCAAAAAGATGAACAGGTTTGACTAATTTCCATGAGTACAAATCTTAATGTTTAAGCATATACTGATATTCTAGGGAATTGTGTGCTTCTAATTTTATAGCAACGGTTTGGACAGGACCCTTTTCTATTCTAACACGGCAATGCCTCTGTGTATAAGGCAAGGTTCAAAAAGGAATGATTGATTGAGTCAGTGTGGAAGAACCTGACTGGTCTGAACACCTCTGGTGTGACTTTAAATGCAGACCTTGAGCCAAAACCTCTTCACCAAACACTGATGACTACTGATCTCGATATTAATCGATTCTCATTTTTACGAAACGATATCACTACGTGCATGCAATGTCGTGGTCAGTTAAGTCATGAAGTTACCAAAAAGGCGATTAAAGCTGCCTTAAAACATGCATGTAATATATTTTATATGAGTCACATTTAGGAACATGTCTCTGAAATGGTTTTCAAAACTGTCTTGGAGCAGCCCAGCACTGTCTCACTCATCTAACACACCCGATTTAACTCGTCAGCTCATTAGTAGAAGCTCCAGAACCTATAGCCTACTGCGTATCATGGGAGACAATCAAAGAACAGGATGGAGAAACATTGCTACACATTTATGACCACCATATATGATGCAGAAGTGATCTGTCCTTAAATAAATGGCTTACCTTTAATCAGACCACATGACTTGAAGAAGAAAATAAGCATTGTTAATTAAGTTTATTTACAAAAATTCTGTGCATGCATGTAATATATTTTATATGAGTCACATTTAAGAACATGTCTCTGAAATGGTTTTCAAAACTGTCTTGGAGCAGCCCAGCACTGTCTCACTCATCTAACACACCCGATTTAACTCGACAGCTCGTGTTTATTTTAGCACTTCAGTCAGTGAATACGCAGACTGCAAAACACCAAAAATATCAAAGAAATAATACAGTTAAACAAGCAAGTAGCCTAAATAAGAAAGTTAAATACACCCTGTCTACAGGACGCAAGCTGAACGGAGCGGCGCGACAAAATACTATAAAACTAATTATAATCAGTGATGCTACACTGGATGCGGCACGACACGACATGATGTTGTGAGCTTGGGGTTAAAAAAAATAAATAAAATAATAATAATAATAATAATAATTATATAATAATAATAATAATAATTATATATATATATATTTTTTGATATACAAATATGAAATGTTGGAAAAAATGCAAAGATAAGCTACTATGGAAGTAAACCGCCAGTAGGTGGCATCTTAATTATCTTAATTAATGAGTCATTTTCAAAACTGTCTTGGAGCAGCCCAGCACTGTCTCACTCATCTAACACACCCGATTTAACTCGACAGCTCGTGTTTATTTTAGCACTTCAGTCAGTGAATACGCAGACTGCAAAACACCAAAAATATCAAAGAAATAATACAGTTAAACAAGCAAGTAGCCTAAATAAGAAAGTTAAATACACCCTGTCTACAGGACGCAAGCTGAACGGCGCGGCGCGACAAAATACTATATAACTAATTATAATCAGTGATGCTACACTGGATGCGGCACGACACGACATGACAAATCCCCGACAGTAAAGTGCCTCGTTCTATTAATGAGGTACTGACACAGAGTTCAAATGTCCCGTGTACACCGCCGCGTCGCAACAGATTGAGTCTGTCTAGTGTATAATATCCAAATCCACTAGCAACAATTATCCTTGTTTTCAATATTTTCGCATTTAATAAAAATCTTTTTTATGTTGTGTTTTTTTTTTTTTTTGCTAATCAATATGTCAATGATTGAAGTCGTCTCAGCGTTTAGAACGTCTCTTTGTCTCTACACTCTGCTTGGTCAGTGGAGGCCTTCTGTCTTCAAACATCTGAATGTAATGATGGATGAGTGAAACACACAAACTCACTTCTGATAGGAGTTGACATCATCAGACAGCCAGTCCTCAAACGCCTTATCAGAGGAGTGAGTCTGATTCTGTCCCGCAGCGGCACTGGACCTACAACGACAGCATCACACGTGTCAGCAACAGCATCATCATTCATCGTATGCTCTTTCAGATGCAGTGAAGGGACGGCTGGTACCGGTGGGCGGCGCTCAGGCCACTCTTGGCCTGTGGAGGAGTCCAGTTCCTGGCAGACGAGTTCTCGATCGTCCACTCCTTCCCTTCAGCCAGCGTCGCCACCTTCAACACACAGAACACCAAACTACTGCAAAATACTGTCATGTGTACAAGCAGCCAGCAATCAAACAGACCTTCAGCACACAAAATTTGTTCACAACAATCACAACTTCAGTCCAGTTAGAGGCAGATCTTATACCCTTACGATATCTGAAAGCTTAAAGTCCCCATGAAATCAAAATTAAAGTTTTTTGGGTTTTAGTATCAATATGTCAGTCTTAAGGTTATCTATAAGGCAGTGTGCTCCAAAACAGTGACAAAATTCACATTTAGAAGATATAAGCATTCAAAGCTTGCAGTTCGTCACTTCCGCCAAAACGCCTCAACGATTTTTTTGACGTCACATCGTACTTCAGCTTCTCAACAAACTTTCTGTCCAATCAAATGCTCTCTAGAATCTGAAGCGCCCGCCCCCTACACTATAAAATAGACGCCGACACCGCGGCTGAAATCGGTCACTCGTCCACAGAATTAGTATTTTCTGTACAGTGAATGGCACGTAGTGCACTATATTGCGGACAGGGAACGATTCAAACAGTGTAAATATGCTTTCCATTGAGGAAAAAAAGAAGTCTGGTTTGGCGCTGTGTCACGCTAACCACCGCACCGCACACACACTCTGCTCCGGTCCAGAGACACGATAGCACGGAGCAGATCACATGCGCGAGTCGGCGCAGACCACAAAATGTATCGGAGCTATTTGAATTCTACACAGCATGCTATATTTTATAGCAATATTGATGAGATTGTGGCTGGCATACCCTGTCAAATGCGGCTTTACAGAGCTCAACGGCTCTAGCCCAAGTTGTGATATAAACGAACGCCATTGGCTATTTTCAAAAGGGGCGGGGCTGCTTGATATGTCCCGCCCTGTCTTCCTGTTTCAGTTAAAATTACGTCAACACAGAGTAACGCTGCGTGTTTCTAAGCATTTCAGGGGACCTTTAAAACTCATCTTTTTGTTAACAAGTGTCTAAAAGGTACTACAGCATAGTCTAAAAGGTACTATAGCATAGTATGTGTTGCATGATATACCGGTACTAAAAAAAAGCAGTGCGATACCCTGCTTTTAAATACGGTACGATTCTGCATTTTACTAGTAATGGTACTTTAAGAATGTTTTTTAATAAGAGCCGTATTTCCTGGGTTGCATCGTCGTGTGACAGCAGGACAGTGTGTGTACAGAGCTCTGCTTCCACTCCCTGCAGACACACTAGCTGTACCAAACTTTATATATCTGCACAGCGCAGTCTGCTTAAACTTACTGCCAATTTAAGAGTGAATAATAAACATGCATGCATGAGAAAATACAGCATGGGACGTTTTTTGTGGGCGGAGTCTGCTGGCAGTAATAGCAGTCTATGGAAGGTGGTATAAAACTTCTATGGTATAAAAGAATAAAAAAAGTAAATTTGAGTTTATATTTCAAAATTCTGACTTTGTTCTCACAATTCCGATATTATAGCTCACAATTCTGATAAGGAAAAACAGCTCGTCATTCTCTCTCTTCCCCTCGGCTCAGAATCATGAGTTTATATCCCTGACTTCTGGCTTTTTTCCTCAGAATTGACAAACTCGCTATTGCGGAGTTAAAGGGGTCATATGATGCGATTTCAAGATTTCCTTTCTCTTTGGAGTGTTACAAGCTCTTGGTGCATAAAGAAGATCTGTAAAGTTGCAAAGACTGCACAATCAGCTTGTAACACTCCAAAGAGAAAGGAAAATTTGAAATCGCATCATATGACCCCTTTAAACTGAAAGCAATCAAAAAAGTCCATGGACAGGTTTTTGCTGACATACATTCGGTAAGGGAAACACAAATTATCATGATATTATCGGTCATAAACGTTATCAACGCTGTCAAAAACAGTAGCATTTGAGTTGTATTTGTAGGGGTTATTATAGCACAATTCTTTAACACCAAAGAGGTGAGTAAGACCTCACTAATTTTCAAAGCCTGGGTATGGCCATGGTTATGTTGCCACATCGCCGGGCCTATTAATGGAATGGTCTTTCTCAGTTCTGAAACAAATTAAGAACTACATTTTTATTGACTGAACGCAAGCGCTTATTGTGTTAGAAAACACTGTAACGGTTTCCACTGATTAAGAAATATTTTTGTTTGCTTGGGTGGTAATATTAGGCCTATTATATTAATAGGGAAGGGGGCCCAAAAATTTGTTTTGCCTATGTCACGAAAAGAGGTAAATCCGGCCCTGCCAGCATATAATACCTATTTTAGCTACTTTACATTGACTTCCAATTCATTACAGGGTCGATTTTACATTACTTATCTTAGTATATAAGGTTTTACACAATTTGGCACCCTCTTATTTAACTGATCGTTTACATGTACACAAACCCCAAAGGAATCTAAAGTCATCTAACCAGATTAAAATTGAGTGGTGACCAGGCATTTTCAGTGGTGGCCCCAAAACTTTGGAATAGTTTGCCTTTATATCTTAGACTTTCACCTTCTTTGGGCTCTTTTAAAAGAAATTTGAGACTATATTTAATAGAATTAGTGTTTGGCTCAACAGATTGATCTAACAAAGTGGCTCTTGTTTTCTTCTGTGATGTTTGCTTTATTTGCTTATTATTTATTAGTCTTTTTCCTTTCTGAGATGTTGGGCTCATTTTTATTAGCTGTTGTTAGTTTACTTTACCCTTAGTTGATTGTACAGCACATTGGTCAACCTTGACCGTGTTGTTTTAATTGTGCTCTATAAACGAAATAAAACAAACAAACAAATACGACAAAACAAACAAGTACACAATTATTATTAATAACAAAGATAAAATAACAAAAATGACTATATCATGATATAAATTGTTATCGTGAAATAAAATTACTCACATCATGGAAATAAGATTTGGTCATATCTCCCATTGCTAGTGCATGCCCTCAAATGTAAGTCAAAAGATTTATTTTGTGACATGAACGGGGCAACTGAGGTTAATATTAACCGTCTAATTTGGCTTTATCCTTTCAGCTAACTTACCAATGTTGCAAAGATCTATATTTACCTGTAGGCTTGGTAGTTGCTCACCATAGTCCTGTTTAGTGGCACTGGCATGTG
>NW_015539818.1:57085-92755 GCF_001515605.1 Sinocyclocheilus anshuiensis | reverse complement strand
CCCCCCCCCCCCCTCACCATTTTGGAGAGTACCACGACGCATGCGTGCGCTTTCCCCAGAATATCATCAACGTAATCAGCGATGTTTACGTTCAGCATGTGCGCGATTTCTCCTGAACATAAACAACGCTGATTACGTTGATTTCGTTCTGGGGAAAGCGCATGCATGTGTCGTGGTACTCTCCAAAATGGAGGAAGACGGTAACTCGGCGGAGAAGAATTGTTGAATAAATTGTTATTTTTGTTTTCTTTGTACACAAAAAGTATACTCATAGCTTCGCAAAATTGAAGTTGAGCCACTGATGTCACAAGGACTGTTTTATCAATGTCCTTACTACGTTTCTGGACCTGGCAACATTTCAGTTGTGTTGCTGTCTATGCAGGGTCAGAGATAGGCTTGCCGCGATAGACGGTGCTGACGGTGATACCGTTGTTAAGCCGCAACACCGGTTACGTCACTTGCCCACCGTGGCACCGACCCACACCATCGTTTTGATTTTTTTTATAGTAATAAAAATCTTTTAGTTCAGTGAAAGAACAGACACTACAGTTAAAAACTGAACGCGGCTGCTACGGTGATTCCGTTGTTAAGCCGCAACACCGGTTACGTCACTTGCCCACCGTGGCACCGACCCACACCATCGTTTTGATTTTTTTTATAGTAATAAAAATCTTTTAGTTCAGTGAAAGAACAGACACTACAGTTAAAAACTGAACGCGGCTGCTCAATGCAGCGTGCCGAACGAAAGTCGCATTACAGATCGGTTTTATATATACGCTAAAGTGAGTTTGACGTTGTATTTTGTTGTTGCATTCAAGCAATTGATGCCGAATTGCCACTAATTCGAATTAAGCTATTTAAAAGCAAAGGAAAGCGAGGAAAAGAGGGAGAATTCAAACGAATTTAAAATGAACAATTGCTTTACGCCGAATTGCCGTTATTTGAAAGTGAAAGTAAAATGCGCACGCCGCTTTTGCAAGCTATTTAAAAGTGAAGGAAAGCGAGGAAAAGAGGGAATGCCCCGCCCCCACGGTGATACCGGTATTACCGGTGTTGTCACACGTCGATTAACCGGTGGGAAAATTTCCTCACCGTCACAACCCTAGTCAGAGAGCTCTCAGATTTCATCAAAAATATCTTAAGTTGTGTTCTGAAGATGAACGAAGGTCTTATGGGTTTGGAACGACATGAGGGTGAGTAATTAATGACAGAATTTTCATTTTTGGGTGAACTAAACCTTTAACATTACCATGTTTGTGTAAAAAACAGCTTCACAAACAGTCTTTTCAAATATACAGTATTATTTCTCTTACAGTCATTCATATTATCACAGAAATACTGGGATGAAAGTTTATAGTTCGATATATAAACGTTGATGTCTATGGTTGCGATCAAAATAGAGCAAATCCCCTTTTGAAAGTAACTGGCACTTCAAATAATGTTTGTGTCGATTGCATTGTTAAAAAATGTATTTGTCATTGAATCATACAAGAGAGTCGTTCAAATACGCTGATTCATCCAGTAATGAAACAAGTGAACTATTTATGCGCGAGTCATTGAACCATTCATTCAAACCACTTTTTCATAATTTTAATTTTAAAATTGGTATATTAAGTAATTTATTTTAAATACATATATATTAAAATGTTTAATAATTCATTCAAATTACTTAAAGACTTTTAAACAGACTGCAGCAATTAATATTTTGTCACACATTATTTTGCTTAAGTTCAGAATTGTGGGAGAATCATGCTCTCTATTTGAGACAAAAAAAAAAATCGTGATTCTCAATTTATCTAGAATCATGCAGCTCTACTGAAGAGGAGTGTAATAACATATAAAAATAAAATATTTTTCTAAGATGTTTCTGGTTAGACATTGAAAGGAGAAGTTTACAACCATTTCTTCTCACTACATTAACAATGCACACCATTTTGTAAATAATGGTTTCAAATAAAGAAATGTTACAATTATAATAATTGATAATTAAATGAAAAAAGATTTAAATAATTTTTGGATTAGAGTTTTTCAACTGATGAATCAATGAAACGGTCATCAGATCAATGGATGAGGAAAATAATCTGGTCCTGGTGTCGGCGTGGCTCACCTTGTCTCTGAAGAGTGCAGCGGCTTTGCTGTTGTATTTCTCCTGCAGGCTCCAGTTGAGGTCATAGTCGTCCTGCAGCTCCAGGAACATACGGAACTTCCTGTTTCCTCCCACCTTCATCTTCTCCAGCTCCAAGTCCTTCCACTTGTCCATCGAAACAGACCGTACAAAGCTATGAAGAGAAAACTCACAAATGAATGAATCACACTTGAGATTTTCAGATATACTTCAGATGCATCTAAATCAAGCACTGCAGTGAGACCAACTGAGTCTGACCTGAGGTGGACGCCGAGGCCTCTGTGTTTGCCCGAACACTCCAGACAGATCCAGATGCCATACGTCACGCTCACCCACTGTGGGTTAAAGGCGCCGCACTCGAAACACACCTGACACACAAACACGCATGCTTTAAACACACCACAGGAGAGAGAGAGGATGAGGAGCTGATGAAGACACTCACGTTGTTCTCGTCTTCAGTCCGGACCTCCTTCAGCACACGTCTGGTTCTGGGACTCGCCATCTGCCCTGAAACACACGGTGGACATCAGCACACGCTTTTATTCAATTAACAGATAACAACTGACTTATTTCTAGCATATGAAGCTAAGATTAAGATCATCATGCCTTCAACATGCATTTTTCAAATATGTTTTATGCAATGATCTTGAGACTTTTACATATTATGAAAAAGAAAATTATATAGAATTTATAAAAATCATTTTTTTACTTAGTTAAATTTAAATATTTAAGTGAAAATGTGAACTGAAAATGTGTACAATTTATTGATTTACTACTGGACCTGGAGCCATATTGAAATTCCATTATCTCTGGAACTGAACCATATAGGGCCTTAAAAATTAAGATGCCAAAAAAAGAAGTTTGTTAAGACCCAATATCTAATGGGCATTAAGATATCTTTAATACTTTTTGAGTTACAGGCCTGCAAACTTTGAAGAAAAAACTTGAAAAGTGCTCTTTCGCCATTTTTGAATGGTCACCATTGGCACATAATGCAACAAAGATTGCTAAAGTCAACAGATTTTACTAATAGACCTACCAATCTCTGTGAAAAAGTAACATTATGATGCTGCCATCCTTAAGTCATTTTTATCCTCCTGTAACTTGGCTCTGAATCTCAGGTGAAAATTGCCATTTTGACCCCCCTCTACAAAATAGTGGATTACTCAGTAAATATTCATCCACGACATTTAATATTTTGGCTTTCATCACTTTACATGGTTATCTTTCTGCAGAATAAATATTAGCAAAATCAATAATTTGAGCCGGGGACCTCTGGTTGGGTTGACACGGAATGACCCATAATGTATTGCCATCACTAATGAAACTATAGCATCTGTGAAGAGCTTGAGCAACATGATGTGTGAAGACGCAAAGAAAACTCGAATTGGACTTAATTTGTGAACAGAAAATTTTTATTATAATGCGTAAATCTCTGTCATGCTTTAAAGGGGGGTAACAATGCTGTTTCATGCATTCAGAGGTGTTTACACTGTTAAAGAGTTGGATTCTCATGCTAAGCATGGACAAAGTTTAAAAAAACAATTTGGACGTATGACAGAGTATTTCTGTGCCAAAAATCTTACTTCCGGGTTCGTACAAGTTTCGGAGAGTTTTATTTCGATCGTGGCTCTTAATGACGTAAACGAGGGAGGAACTCCTTATATGGGCATTTCTCCCGGAAGAACGTGCCCGCGCACGCATCGACCAGAGCAAGAGCGAGATCACGAGATGTGTTTGTTGACTAACGTTTTATAAACAAGGCCCAGTTCGACAGTATCGTTTGATACTGAAAGATTGAGTGGTTCCAGCTATAAAAGATCCCGGTCATGATTCAGAACTGCAGACGGTAAGTGAAACGGCGAATGTCTGTTTTGTTGGCATTCGGCGCCCAAGTGCTCGTCACTCTTTAGCTCCGCCCACGGCACGCCTCCAGGAGCTCAGCTTTTTCCGGAGAGAATCGTAAAGCTGTATCTTTCTTTTATAAATATGATAAGACTAAAGACTTTTTGGAGATATGAAGGATGCAGTACTACTCTATAGGTACTCAAGGTTAACATGAGATTTGGTGAAACTGTGTGTGTTATGCCCCCTTTAATTTTGTCAAATTATGCAAAAAAGTGTTTGTCTGTATTTAGGACAAATAAACTGCTATCTGTATAAAAAAAAAGAAAAAAAAAAGTCTGCCACTTCAAACCAAAACTTTTTTCAAATGTAATTTCCATCACAGAATGTGACTAATCAGAGCATCTGAGATGTGCTGGAAATGTTAGTGTATGTCTGTGGTTAAATATATTAGTAAGTAAATGAAATAAACACTTCTCACACTCTCACTAGCTTTTTTAACCCATTTAATCCAAGAGGGTTTTCATTTATAAAGCTCTAAAAAATGTTACTGAAAGGTGTTTTAGTGCATTTCCTGCAAATATGGAAAAAATAAGGGTCTCAATTAAATATGTGCGATGTCACACGGTTAGTGCAAATTGTCACGACCAGAGCAGTTTAACTCCTTGTTTGCACTATGAGAAGATGACGATCAAAGCTCCAAAACAAAAGGCTAGTAAAGTATGTTAAAGAGCACCTATTATGCCCCTTTTTACAAGATGTAATATTGGTCTTGGGTGTCCCCAGAATGTGTCTGTGAAGTTTCACCCCAAAATACCCAACAGATCATTTATTATAACAGCTGGAAAATGTAATTTTTGGGGTGTGTCTAAAAAAGAGCTGTTTTGGAGTGTATCGCTTTAAATGTAAATGAGCTGCATATTCCCGCCCTGTCTCCAAAAGAGGGCGTCGCGTAGTAAATGAAATAAACACTTCTCACACTCTCACTAGCTTTTTTAACCCATTTAATCCAAGAGGGTTTTCATTTATAAAGCTCTAAAAAATGTTACTGAAAGGTGTTTTAGTGCATTTCCTGCAAATATGGAAAAAATAAGGGTCTCAATTAAATATGTGCGATGTCACACGGTTAGTGCAAATTGTCACGACCAGAGCAGTTTAACTCCTTGTTTGCACTATGAGAAGATGACGATCAAAGCTCCAAAACAAAAGGCTAGTAAAGTATGTTAAAGAGCACCTATTATGCCCCTTTTTACAAGATGTAATATTGGTCTTGGGTGTCCCCAGAATGTGTCTGTGAAGTTTCACCCCAAAATACCCAACAGATCATTTATTATAACAGCTGGAAAATGTAATTTTTGGGGTGTGTCTAAAAAAGAGCTGTTTTGGAGTGTATCGCTTTAAATGTAAATGAGCTGCATATTCCGAGAAGGGTATAACTGCAGCCTGGAGATCTCCAAATGGGGGAGGGAACTCCAAAATGGGGTGGGAGCTCCAAAATAGGGCGTGGCTTCCTCCCATTGACAGACAGGCACATGACACGCATGCGCAATTTTTTCTCCCAATCCAGTTCAGTGGAAACTCCGCCCCACAGCTGATTCTAAAGATTTTATTGGTTGTTTATTGGTATTGGTTCACAGTGTTGATTTCCTACACTATGCTACAACAAATGCTAACCCCTAAACCTACCCCACAACTGACCCTAACCTTAACCAGTGAAATTGACTGTACGGCGGGACTGGCGCTGAATAGCGTGGTAAAGAAAGTTGTGTTTCAGAAGATAAGCAGTTAATAAGATTATGCGATATGAGATCGCCGAGCCGGGCCGTTCCGTAACTCCCCAACTGGACCTCACCGGACAATGGCACCTTTTAAGTTACACCCAGCGTCACTACCCCCTCCTATAGCAATAAACAGCCGGTAGAAGCAACATAACTGAGAGCGAGAGAGCCGGTGTTCAGCATCTTGGACGCTGTGGGCATCGAGGAGAGTTGAAGTCAGGTCAACTTTATGGTAATGAGCTATGACGCGGTTGGGCGGCAACCAATCGGAATGTAGAAGTCCTCTGCTTGAGAGGATTCCAGAGAACGCAGTCCTGTAAACTTTGGTTCCGACCACATTAGTTCCCAAGCATTTCACGCTAGAACGCTTGTTTTTCAGCACAAATGCAATTCATTTGATTAAAACAACACCGATTTGACCAATTGCATTTAGGCTACACTACAACCAGGACAGTTTGTAATGTAGGCTGCGCACAAATTAATGTTAATTTTAATTAAAGACCAAGGCTAGTAAACGTCTCCTATAAACTGCATGTTGAAATTATACTAAGTTAGCACTTAAACATGAACACAAAAATACAACACACAAATGGCTTTTATTGATTAATTTTGTTAGCAAACATGTAACTATAATTGTTAAGTTGTTTGCATCGATCAATTTCTTACATTTAAAATATTTCATGAGGTTAACTTATAGGTTACTTGTGGTCAGTCTGCACAAGATCAACATGCTTGTTTCCTTTGCGGCTCCTTTAAATACAAGACCAAGCGTTCGATCGTCAGAGCGTCCACAAATCTTTCTACACCGTTGTTGGCAGGGCGGCCAGAGCGAATTTTGACACTCTTGCCGGCGGCGGTGTGAACGCACAGTATGTTCAGTCTTACATCCAAACACAGAGCATCAGGATTGCTTGCGAGACATTGTTGACGTTACAGCTAGGGATGTTCATTTCGGTAATTTTTCCTAACCGACAACCGACGCTCGTTAACCGTTAACTGACAAGATTATTTAAAATTAGAATTGAATTAAATTAGAAAGGATAAGTGTCTGTGACCCATTAAAAATACTAACATTGGTTTCCCGGGGATTAATTTTACATGCGCAAAAAGCAGAAAACAACAGAACATGAGGATTCACATGGTCTTCATATCACGCACCTGCAGCGCTTCTGTGAGCGGAGAAAAACATCATAAAGCTAGGCTATATATATAACGAATAAATAGGTCTATACGAGAAACATATTTTTACTTAAATTATAAATTAAGAAAATGAAAGAAAAACAAGTAGCCTAGTATGCAGAGTTTCGGTTCCTTTTTGTGCTACGCGAAAGGAAACAGACGGCAGAAAGCAGCATCCTATTTTTCTTTAGGCTTATTTTACGAAAGCACAAAGATTAGTTTTTATTGCAGTTAAGCATTGCTACCTTGACAATGCAGCCTATTCATTATCATAATAAAATAGAGTCAACCAAACATATGGAAAAAAAACTATGTAGTAAAAAAAATATGTAGTAAAATCTGTTAAGCCGTTAAGGTTAAGTGTTATCACTGTACCGCCGTGATGTTATGCAAAACATTTTGTTTTACGTGGATATTGGAACGTGAGTGAAGTACATAATAAATAATAATTTGCCATTGAAATACATCGCGAATACGGACACATTTGATTTTGTGTGGAATGAGAGACCCAACGTTGGTTTCAGTTTCGTTTTAACCTAAATGAATTCGTTTTGGCTTGTCATTTATATTACTATAGCTTCTTATATTTTTAATTCTTGTTCTTTTCTAAATACTGTTAATTGAAAGGATTTGTTGTGGAGTGAGGGGAACTAAAATAGCCTAGCTATGTTTACAGCGTTTATTATAATGTTTGTAAATATTTCTGAATGAAATAATAAAATGCGACTTGTTTTTTTTTCCCTAAAAAACACATTTTTTATACGAGTAGCGTATTTTAACCATGCAGCAAACTGTTTTATATATTTTGATAAATTACTGAAAAAATAAATAATTAAATGACTTTTTAAACCGTTTAACTGATTGTATTAATCGGTCAAAATTCTTACCGTTGGTTAACCGGTTAAAATGAACATCCCTAGTAACAGCTGCTCGAACGCGGAGAAAATGGAGGACAGCATACAATCGCTGAGGGTGGAAACTATAGCCGTGTCTCATTTAGAAGGGTGCGCCCTCTGGAGGTCGCATTCGAAGGCTGCATACGTCATCGAGGCAGTCTCATTTCAGAAAAGCAAGTAGGACACTCCGAATGCGACCTTATTCGGAGGATGCATGAGTGTTATCCTTCGCTGCTGCAGATAACCCACAATTCTTTGCGTCGCCGTACACAACCGTCGTTAATTTGACAAATGCCGGCACCTGCAGATGTACACACAAGTGCAGATGTGGTGTTTACAACTTACCTTAAAACGCCTCGGGTAAAAACGGATAAACTTTGTTCTTAATATCCTCCTACTTTTTTTCTCTAACAGATGTCTGCTGTACGTACGCTGCAGCTCCTCAAACATTGAACAAAATAAAACAAGTAAAAGCATTTTTTTTTTCAAATTACTTTCCAAATTTAGAAAAAATGTTCCTTCATTTAAGTAGTGTGAGAGCGCAACGATGCTCTAAATGTGTTGGCATAGCAACGTGATACTTCCCGTTTCCTTTTCCGCCCGTCCTACTAAGGCTGTCTCGTTTAGGTTCTAGGTTGAGGACACTTCGTATACGCAATGCGACCTCCAGAGGATTAGACCTCCGGAGGGCGCAGCCTTCTAAATGAGACACAGCTTATAGCAATGCAGAGCTGTCAATCAACCCCCGTGGCCCCGCCCTATGCAGTGTGACATCACACTGCATGAGAATCAAAACAGCAGGCCTAGTGAGACTGACTTGATTTAAAGGGAATTTAAAAAATGAGCAGTGGGTGGATTTTTATCATTGTAGGGTGGTTGTGTTCACACACTGCCAACACACATTTATGTCCAAACACCATGTAAAAGTGGATTTTGCATAATAGGTGCCCTTTAATATAAAGATATGACATAGATGTATCAGGATCGATACGCCCATCCCTAAACAGAAGATCACGAGAGATCATACAGCACATCCCACACGTAAAAACAAACATAAAATGTTTATATATATATTTTAAAAAAAAAATCACAATTATTATTATATGTATTTTGTTTTCCCTTCGCCTTACTTAGAGCTATAACAGGCAAGAAAATAATGACAATCTTTAATGTAATAACCAGCAGGGGTCAGGGATGTGCTGGTGTGGGTCATCTGGCCCTAGGCCTGATCTCTACACACACTTTCGATCCACTTCATTGCATAAAAACTCTGAAGTCATTGGTGATGAGGAATAATTGAATTGATTTACATTTATTAATTTAGCAGATGCTTTAATCTACAGCATACAACAGGAATACAACAAAGCGATTCACCCTAAATACAGTGTACAGTGCTAGGGAAGAAACATTAACATACAAATTCACAATTATTCAGTTTTGTTGAGTATGGTCACAGAATGAGTAAACATGTTGATGGCAACAATAGTGACCGGTGGGATAATACAGTGCATGTAGGTATACATATAAATACAATTACAGCTACTAGCGAAGGCTACACTCAAATGTTGCACTGGCAAAGTTACAGTGAATACTGCACTAAATTCAAAGTTCAAATGTTACAAATTAAGTAACTGGTAGCACTAATATAACAAATGTATGATGTTACAAAGTAACAATTTTGAAATACGTTGATGGTTGTATTATTTTTTCCCCCCCTTGTCTTTTATCTCAGTATTCCTATCGGTGTTGTACAAGGGTTTTTTATGCATAATAGTAACCCTAGGATGTGATCAAATAGAGTTTAAAACAGCTGGGCCTCATGAGATATATAACTATTTTGATGACTGCAGAAATATGTTAATTCAGTACACATTATCCCACCGGTCACAATTGTGGCTGACCATAAAACACATTTTTTCACACTCTTTTCCAACAAAAATAAATCAAAAAGTAATAATATTGCAAAGAGCTACCAATGACACATCATTTGGATATTTTCATGTCTGGGGAAAATTTGGGATTAAACGGGTTAATGCCCTTATAGCAGAAGAGAAACATAAACCCACCTTTCTACAGAGATGACTCCTCAATCACACTGTGATGGCACTGAGATACTGCATGAGCACCACAGACTGTATAATATCTACATGTTACTCTATGGAACTTCAATGAATTACAGAAGCCCAGGATCACAGAGCTGTATAGCTAGTGTGCTGAGGTCAGAGATCAGAGAAGTGGCGTTAATGGAGAAATCACACACCGCCTGCTCTCAACTGACAGCCACTGATATGTCAATAACATGATCAGATTAATGATCGATCACCGAGCGCGAGGATCTGACGCGTCTGTCTTACCTGCTGGGTTTGTCTTCGGCTCGAAGGAGGAGGAGGAGGATGATGATGGTCTCTCTTTACGCAGTTCTCTTTTACTCATAAAACGTCACGTCAAGCGATTTCCATCCGAGACGAAGCGTTTCGATCCTCGGTTGATCTCCAACGTTTAACGCGTTAAATCACCGGTTGATCCGACTCGCCTGACCATTGATCACTGCTGCGCTGGCAGACAGCGGCATTCTGGGACATCCGCGCTGCGTCACGCCTGCGTCATCGGCGTACGTCATGCGTCGTGACGCCAGCGTCTGTGAGGAAGAGAAGCGGAGTAGCAAAAAAAATAAAAAATAAAATAAAATAAAAGAGAGCGAGAGAAGCGGAGCAGCGAATCAGAATCGCTGGTAAAAACAAACATAACATGTTTATTTAAAAAAAAAAAATCACAATTATTATATGTATTGTGTTTTCCCTTCGCCTTACTTAGAGCTATAACAGGCAAGAAAATAATGACAATCTTTAATGTAATAACCAGCAGGGGTCAGGGATGTGCTGGTGTGGGTCATCTGGCCCTAGGCCTGATCTCTACACACACTTTCGATCCACTTCATTGCATAAAAACTCTGAAGTCATTGGTGATGAGGAATAATTGAATTGATTTACATTTATTAATTTAGCAGATGCTTTAATCTACAGCATACAACAGGAATACAACAAAGCGATTCACCCTAAATACAGTGTACAGTGCTAGGGAAGAAACATGACATCATTAAATGATCTCGTGTCTTTGCAAATCATATATTGTGTTTGTTAATGCATATTTTAATGTTTCATCAAAGAATTGTTTAAAACAAGACATGGTTTGTCTTATTATCTGATTAAACGTTGCAGCATGGTTACAGAAAGACTCCTGCAATTTAAAAGTTAATGAAATATTAGGTGAATGCTTTCCGAACCATCATGCACAATGTATTTAAAAAAAAAAAAAGTTAACTCATTCCCAGAATGATCCCATTAAAAAATTAAAATCATTCAAACATTAAATTATACAAGAAGATTATACATAAGATAAATCACATTTTACAACATAAATACAATAAATAGTACCGCAGTGGTTCATATTAAATAATATACCACATGTCAACAAACATTAATCAATTCAGAAATGCTTATCACCCAATCTGTAGTTATACAGTTGAACCCAACGCAGAGATTCACACTCTCCATCTGGCCACACCTGAATGTAACGTCATTACGTCAACTGCTTCCAAACACTATTAAATCAACATTAGGCATTTTCCACTGCAGAAACTTTTCCAGGTTCCTTGAAGTATGCTTCACGAAGCTTTACCAGCACATGAACTATAGCCTGGACCTGTTTTTAAATGACCGGTCAGTAGGCTTAGTGAAAACCTGCTGAGCTGCTGCTTTCAGTTTGAGTAGCTGAAATGGATAGTTGAATATGTTGATAGTATGATAGTTGAACCATCTGCCTAATATTGTGTAGATCCCCCTTGTGCTGCCAAAACAGCTCTGCTGTGTCAAGGCATGGACCCCCCAAGACCTCTGTGGTATCTGACTGGAACCAAGACAAAGTAACATATCAAAATGACATCCACATGAATGCCAGGTCCCAAGGTTTCCCCGCAGAACACTGCCTCTGCCAGCCTGCCTTCCTCCCATAGTTCATCCTGCTGCCATCTCTTCCCCAGGCAAAGGACACACACTGATCTAAAAGAAAACATGATTCATTAAGACCAACCTTCTTCCACTGCTCCATGGTCCAGCTGTGAACTTTCTATCACGGCCAGCATAAAGCTTTCAAAAATTTGAACTACAGTAGTTCTTCTGTGTGATCAAGTGAGATTTGGGCGCCCATGACCCTGATGCCAATTTACTGGTTGTCCTTCCTTGCACCACTTTTGGTAGGTACAAACACGATTGCATACCGGGAACGCCCCACAAGAATTGCTGTTTCGGAGATTGTCTAGCCATCACTATTTAGCTCTTATCAAAGTCACTCAGATTTTTTCTCTGGCTCATATTTCCTGCTTCCAACACAGTGATGCAATGCAAAGTCACCTGACCTGCCAATGAAAATGGAGTGATTCCACGTTTCCGACTCTAGCATGCATGCTATCCCCATAGCATCAGCTCTTGACGCATACAGCGCTGAAGTTCCCTTGAAGGGGAGCTCAAGAACTTCATACTGAAAAATAACAAGAGCTTGCAAATAGGGCAACATTCGGATACAATTATAAGGATATGAACTGATAATGTATTAACTGCCCAAGCAACATCACTTGGCAACACTGCTCAAAAAAGTCATGTATCATCGGTATAGGTATATCATATAGGTTCCTATAGGTTGCTTCTATGCATACATTGAGTGTGTGTTACGGTGGAGTTTATGGCAGGGGCGTAGCCAGGGCTGGATTTACACATAGGCATTCTAGGCACGTGCCTATGTTCGCTTGTCCAGGGGGGGTCCAAACACAATGAAGAGATATATAATATTTTTGTTATACTATGGGATATCTGCAACAGTAAAAGAACCAAAATCCCAGAAGACATTGAGCAAATAAATATAACAAACAATAGGGTAAAAATGACTAACTATTTCCATGTCTTCAACCTTTTTTATGTACAGAAAACACGCTTTCCTTCTCCCGTTCTCTCCCACAGATGCACACACAGTAGTTACTCGCACACACACGTGGAGACGTGGACAGAAACTTCTTGTCAGAGCTGCTGCTGCCCCCCGAATTTATCAATAAAATAGTTTCGCAGCTGAAAAGCAACATGACATTTCTCAGTAGCAAGGTTCTTGAAGCAGTTAAACTTAAAGATTCGCTATTAATACGAATAGCGAATTCATCTGCTGCTGAATAGATGCACAGATGCAAGTATTCACACGCACTTAATCTCTCTCCCTCTCTAATAACTGCGTTAGACTGCATTAATAACTGCATTAGCCTGCATATCAATGGTTCAAGCCTCTGTTATTAGCTCTAAAATGACTTTTGGAGTTTGCAACGGAAGGTTTGGGATGAGGTGCGTAAAAAATTTGCTAGTTCAACACCCACGAGATTTCAGGATGGAAACATATCAAATGTCTTGAAACAAATCATCTGAACAATTGATGTGTGATTGTGACTCCAGGCCGTTAAAATTATTAGAGAAATAATGCACTCCCGAAGTGGTTATTATGTGGCCACGTCTCCGCGCCTATTAATGGAATGGTCTTTCTCAGTTCTCAAACAAATTAAGAGCTACATTCGATTTTTATTGACTGAACGCAAGCGCTTATTGCGATAGAAAACACTGTAATGGTTTCCACTGATTAAGAAATATTTTTGTTTGCTTGGGTGGTAATATTAGGCCTATTATATTAATAGGGAAGGGGGCCCAAAAATTTGTTTTGCCTATGTCACGAAAAGAGGTAAATCCGGCCCTACTCATAACATAATACAAGAAGTCATCAATCATATTAATAATAATCAGTATATCATTATGCCCCTGCCAAGGGCCCCTATTACTCAGTTCTGGAAAGATACTGAAACTAGTCAGGGAAACTGTGAAGCTTTTACCCTGGTCTCGCCTGCCTCATTTGGCTGAAGAGTGAGACTTTCCACACTTTGAGAGTGGGCAGAGTTCTGTAATCAAAAATGGCTTGATTCTACTCTGTATTTACATTCATAAAAATGATATGTAGTGAAAGTTTAATAATATTACAGTCTCTGTAATTTAGAAAACATCCTGAGACATAATGCAGCCCTAAAGGGGAGACTGAGCGCCCTCTTGAGGAAGAGACCATATAGCACGACATCATCATCTAGCCTCAAAGGCATGTATGGGACAGACTGGCTTGCTCGTAGTTATGAATCAAGGCTGTGGCATAAGAGTCCCAAAAGTATCCATACATACAACAGTGCAGACATTTAAGGAACCTTGATTTTCTGCATGCAACAGTTACATGCATGGATGGACCCAGGGGCGACGCTATGGTTTCTGGGCCCCCTCAGTAAAAATCACATTCCATGGGGAAGCTGCATCGGACCCCTTCTCTGATCAGGACCCTTTCAATGGAAGGATAGAAACTTATCAGGTTTCATTAAAAAAATGTTTTCATTGGTTTCCAAAATTAACTAATGTCGTGTGGTTTTGGAATGACAGGAGGGTGGGTAAATGATGACAGAAGAATATCAGAGAATACAGTATAAACAAGAAGAGACAGAACTTCATAGAAAGGCTGTGACATGACTACAAAAGGACTTAGCGTCAATACAAAAATATTCCTTATTCTATATAAAAAAAAAAAAAACATATTGCAACATAAAATAACATTTAAAAAAAATGTAGACCTTTAGGAACAGCCAAGAACAACATACATAATGGCTTTCATGCAATAGACTAATTACAGTGACTTAACAATGATGGGTTTTCTGCTGGGACTGTCGCCAGTACTGTTAAAGACATTATTAGAGCAGTAAAGGGTCTGTCTGTTTGCCATCAGAAGCATCACGGCACTAGTAACGGCAATGTCATGGGTTTGATTCTCAGGGAATGCAAGACTTATGAGATGCAATCAAGTGGCTTTGGATGAAAGCATCTACCAAATGCAGAAATGTAAATGTAAACACAGGACAGGAGAGCAGGCAGCTCACATTAATCATCAATATGATACAGGTCTGTTAAGACACACAGAGACTGACAGCAATATAAGACATGACATGACAGAAACATGACGTCACTTACATAACCTACCCACAAACAAACACGCCACATTACAACCTATTTCATTCAATTCAGCAGCTTTATTTCATCACCATATCTCATGTAACAGTTAGATGTTATTTCATGTATGATTAAACAAAAAAATTAAAATCCACACATATATATATATACAAAAGCATTTTATTTCAGTTGAATGGGAAAAGTCGTGAACGGCTTCTCCGACTCTAATGGCAGTTTTGTTTTGTGTCAGTCTTAGCAGACTTTACGCAGTGAGGACATGATCCTAATCACTAAGTTCTAGGGGCCGTTTATCTGGTTTATATTTTGTCTGGTGGAAACATACAGAGCGGCAGTGAAATCAGCACACTGATGCTGGACACAGGATAACACACACACACACACACACACACACACACACACACAGAGAGTGTTCTCCCACCAGAAATGAAATGCAGCGTCATAGCACCTGCAAATGATAATGTTCCATTGACCCACAATACACTGTAAAGGCAGAGAAATATGACACTTAAAAGTTCAAGTCTATCATCACGCCTGCTCATCCTGTACAACACTGAAAACACTCACAGACGCACACATTTAAACACACAGACAGGTATGGTTGAATGTTAAAGTCCTTAAGTATGTGGTGGGAAAACGCTCTTCATGGTCCAGGCTGCATTTGTGACCTCAAGCTGCAGTGAATAATGGGAATAAAGCGCTCATTCGGTAAAGAATGGATGTTCCAAAGCATTCAACGCAGAGATTCGTTTCAACGGGTCGAACGTCAGCATTTCCTGTTCAGACAGAGGAAGATGAGAGTCAACAAAAGGGTGTTCATTTAGTTAGTTTATTCGTTTAGTTATTGTGGGTTGAAAGAAACCAGTCAAAACAAACATTTAAATTAGTGTTATTTATTTAGTATCACTATATACTACTCAGAGGTCGCGTTAACCGCAAATTTTCCGTCATTCATGTAATTTTTTTTAGCAGTGACAGAAAAATCTGACTTCGACAGATTACACTGAGGGTGATCTATTGTAATTTATAACTGTAATTCCCACACCTGTCCAGTTGGTGGCAAGTGCGCTGCAGTGTGGCAGAAGAGCACGGGATCATCAGATACAGAACAAAAATAAAGCTGTCACCAGTCTTTTGCTATGCCTTTGATTATGCACAGGCGAGTACCCACTAGTAAAGCGAAAGAGATGATCAGTTCACTGCGCTGCAGCTTCGCTTGATCTGAGGTGTCTAAAGCGGTCTATCTTGCCACATTAAAGAGCGCCAAAACGGTATTTATTGCTTGTATTTCCTAATAAAATGGACAGAATTTGAAATCTGAGACTTTGTTTCATATCAAAAGTAACAACGTACAAAGCTTAGCCTATTGAGATTTATTGGATGGGAGGCGCACTATATTTACGGTTCATTCATTAACAGAAAACAGAATCGACTGGGATTTAAGAATCGATATTGGTACATAAAAGTGAGAATCTATTAAAATCGAGAAATCAATTTTTTTTTTACCCAGCTCTAGCATGTTTAGTTGTTTTTAGTGGCCTCCGCTGTCACTGCGGTGTGTGTTGAACATGAAAAGTGACGCACCGTCTCTGTTAATCTGTTCTCTTCATAAATAAATGCATAAGCGTATATGCTCGTCCTGTAGCTTCATTATTAAAAATTAAAATGTGAATAACATTTTTTTAAAAGCATAAAAAGCAATTAAACGTGTTATTATAATAAAAAAATTAAAATTAAAATGACGGGCAATACCGTATTGGCCCGAATATAAGACGACCCTGATTATAAGCCGACCCCCCTTTTTCCAGATGTTCCTTTTGGAAAAAGGCTTTTTAAAAACCAAATCTTGTTTTTTCTCAGTAAAACACATTTTGTCTTCAATTATTTTCATATTGCATATTTTTCCTATTTTAATTTTTGTTTAAGATGACCGCGTTTTTTCAGATGTATTTCCAAGAAAAAAACATCGTCTTATATTCGGGTCAATACGGTAATAGATTATGATGGAATTTTTACGACCCTGTCCGTCAAAATGATGGTCAATGTTAAAGTCTAACGCAACCTCTGATACTACTATAGTTTTTTACTATTATATTTTCATCTTAATTTTAATGTTATAGTAATTTTGTTTTTATTATTTGTATTCCGTTAAAGTGGTTTTAGTATTTCAAATCAAATTTGCAACTAGACTTGTGCCGGTATTCGGTAATGTGATATATCATAAGATGCGCGTTAAATATCGCATGCGATTAATCGTGCAGCCCTAATATACATGTAAATACACATACATATTTTCAAAATATATACTGTATGTATGTGTATTTGTACATACATAATAAATATACAAAGTACACACATATATATTATGTAAACAAAAACTTTTATTTTGGATGCGATTAATCATTTGACAGGACTAGTAAAATCTATATATTGAATGTTCTAAATAAATAAGATTCTAAATAAGAAATAAAATTCCTGTGAATTTGGTTCATTAATCAAGCTAATTCTTATGAAAAGGTTCATCATTTACTGGACGCCGGTAAAGCAGCATCTTTGAGGGCTTTTTTTTTTAAAAAAGCATCATTTTGATGTGCACTAATAGGACACTCAATAATTGCACATGAGCATTTACAGCCACCTGGAAGATGCTTTCAGCCTGATTAACTATTAAACTGCACACACTGCCCTTTATGAGCATCACTGTCAGACTCACTTGCGTCTGAACATCTCAGCGAAGATGCAGCCGGTGCTCCAGATGTCCACCGGCGTGGCGTAAGTGGTCTGGAGCAGCACCTCAGGACAGCGATACCACAGCGTCACCACCTGAGTGGCAAGAGAAGACAGCATCAGATGTGTTTGCACTGCAGTGCGATCGGCGCTCAGGACGCGAGAGCAAGCATTTCCGTCTCACCACCGGTGTGAGCGCCATGTGGCAGCTGTAGATCCGCGCCAGACCGAAGTCAGCCAGCTTCACCTGCCCTCTGCTGGTCACCAGGATGTTCTCTGGCTTCAGGTCCCGATGCAGAACTCGATTAGAGTGCAAGAACGCCAGACCACACAGCAACTGCTGCATCAAATCCTGCATCACACACAAACACAATGCATCTGGGTTACGTTTTATTTTTTATGTGTTCTTGTTACAGTGTAATTAGTGAGTACTGAGTAATATTAATAACTGCATGTATGTACTAGAAGGTTAGGGTTTGGTTGAAATGTTAGTTGCTTGTAAAAACTTGCGTGTACTTACAGTGTACTGGGTAACGCATTGGGTTAAGGTTAGGTTTAGGGGTAAGTTCAGGGTAGGTATTTAGTTATTACCCAGTTATTGTAATTACTATAACATGTGAAACAGGACTGTAAAATAAAGTGCTGCTGTTATGCACATGTTACATGTGTAACAAGAACACTGAAATGAAATGTGTTACCTACATCTGTCTTGGGTGATTGGAACATGGGTGGCTCATTTCATTTCAAAGCATTTCAAACCTTTCTGTTGACATGTTTTAGGTGAGCTTTCGCCGCTGCCCATCAGGACATGTAAGCGTTTGCATTACATATGTAATGATGTGTTTCTAAACATTGTCCAAAAATACAACAAAAACAGTAATATTGTGAAATATTTTTGCCATTTACAATAACACTTTTCTGTGTGAAATATCTTTCAAATGTAGTTTATTCCAGTGATGCAAAGCTGATTATTATGCTGATTCACTGCTCAAGAAACATTACTTAATATCAATGTTAAAACTGTGATAAATTTTTTTTCTCAGGATTCTTTGGTGAATAGAAAATTCAAATGATCAGCATTTATTTGAAACAGAAATCTTTCGTAACATTATAAATGTCTTTACCGTGACTTTTGATTAATTGAATGTGTCCATGCCGAATCAAAGTATTTATCTCTTTATTTTTTCTTAACGACCCTACAGTCTAGTGCAGTGCAATGCTGAATTCAATAATGTTTTTTAAAACGCAGTAAAAACACGTCTTTCTGGAGTCATTTTCCCAAAAGCAACCATGGTTGCGAAGTCTGTCGTTACCAACAGAGTTCAAGGACAATTGAGACCATAGTTAGTTAACAATGCTTTTGGGAAACGCACCCCTGAACAGTTAGAACACTACATAATTTCAAGGGAAACATCCAGTAAATATTTTACACCACAAGGCTGTAAAGAAGAGGTTCGGAGCGTCTGAACTAGTGGACGGAAGTCTTGTCTCAGTCTGAAAACTCTTTTGAAAGCATTCAGTTTGAGCCTGAACTTCCTTCACTGTATATTTAACTAATTAAATCACTGAACCGCAAACAAACATTTGGACTTGATCTATATTTATGCCAGTGTGTTTCTACATGAAGCTTCAGATGAAGTCTGACGCAATAAACATCTGGATCAGCATGGAATTCCTTTTTCCTCCTCATAGTTGCTCAGTCAAATGACACAAATCCACTCCACAGGAATGAACCTACAGAGCTGGATATGCAAGTCCTGTACGGGCTTCTGCAGCGTGTGAGCGAGTGAACATGTTGGTGATCTTACTCTGATCCGGTCGATGGACAGTCCGGGTGCCGGCACTTTCTCCAGATACGTCCTGAGGTCCTGATCCACGTGTTCAAACACTAGAGTTACTTTAGTTTCCTGGTCTGTTCTCAGTGTGGCGCACACGTCCATCAGCCTGAACACACACGTCACACAAATCAAATGTGCCTGTTTGTATGCAGATAATAACAGATGCAGATAATAAGAATTTATTTTATTTTTAAAGTATATTTTCCTTTTTTTCCCCAAAAAAATTTATATTAGATATCAGTATTTAACATTTTGCATCAAACATCAAAACATGATTTATGCATTTATAACTGTAGGTTAACGGCATTCACATCCTGCATTAAACAGCCTGTGTAAATGCATCTAAATGCCACTTCAGATGCAGCTTCTGTGCCACCTGTGCATTGCAACGAAAGATTTTGTTGATACTGATTTCATTTGATTGGTAACAGCCCTATAGTGTCTTACTATTTGAATTGAATTTATTGATTAAATGTAAGAATTCGACAAAAAAGATGATGCATACATTTAATTAGGTTAGAGAAAATTGGTCTTATAAAGGTAAAAATACACATAAATTATAAAAATCTATTTAAACGTATTGGAAAAGCTCATTTCTGTTACTTTTGCAAACTAACCACCTCATGTTATGAAGAATATCAAAAGCTTTAGGAGTCGTCTGTCCATGGCAGTCCTAAACCTGCCAAAATACCAGCACAATAACTCGCTCAGCAAAATATTGTCTAATTATCGGTATCGACAAAATATAAAGAGATATAATTTTTTGTCACTATCACACACCCCTATTTTAGACACAATATTGTTGTTTTTGCTCATTTTGCAAACAAAAATATTACCTATAAAGCTACAGCAGAACTGTTGTGTTTCTCCGATCAACACACAGCAGTAGCCTAATTTGTTTCTAAGGGTGTATTCACACCAGGAAAGTCCGCTAGTTCACTTGCTTTGGTCCGGACCAAATACAATGTTGATTTTTTTTTGTTTGGTGCGGTTCGCTTTCACACTTCTCTTTTTTGCAAGTGAACCAGAAATTGTAAACAAAACCACACGTGTGCTAAGGTCATCCATTCATTGGACAGAAATTCTCAAGCAGGGAAAACAGGAAGTGCAAAACAGGCTAATCATGGAGATCTTTCGTAGTGCAATTTTTATTCTTTTACTGATTTGGTGTTATCAGATACTAACGCAATATAAGGAAACTTATGAGCATCATATGAGACAATGTCATACGATGTTGTAAGTACACCTTGCCAAAAATATCTATAGATAAAATACTTAAAGCATATCACAATGTTAGTTTAAACATTTAACCTAGATAAATGTGCACTATTAGGTGCATATCCAATCGTTTGTGCGGAGAGTGGAAGCTGAAGCGCGCTTCAGGACATCAGTGGAAACAAATTAAATACGCCGTCATTTTTGCTCATAAAGGTAAGAACAATACATCGTTCAGAACTGTAAAGGGTCTACTTTTATTTGTGTGCACTCACAATATCAACAAAACATTGTGCTTTTGTAAAATAAAGAAAACAAATAGGATGCGCTTGCCGTCTCTGTGTTGAACAGGAGCGCTTCACAAAAATGATGAATATATCTATAGAAAGCTTTAAATGACCACAAAACGAAATAATTCAAATCCAAAAAAAAAAAAAAAAACCTCTTTCATTATGTAAAGATGCATTTCTTTTCGCGTCCATGATGAGATGGCGAGGCAGGATCATCAATTTCATCTTTGCGACACTGACTCAGAAAACACTAGTTAATTAATAAATAATTCAAAAATCTCCTTACTAGTTTCCCCCGATATAGTCATGGTAATTTTTGCGGCAAGATTTAGCCTATTTAGCGCGCTCACGTCACGTTGCTGTGCGCCATGGTCACAAAAACTCATCATTTGCATGCATTTTTAAGCATTGTGGTTTAAAAACAAGTGATTTAAGCCATTGAAACGCAAACAACAACACTTGTGCAAGCTGTATGTTTCTGAGCGGGATTTCTGCAATTGGGTCGGATCGCGGTCGGGTCATATTCACACCTTAAACGAACCGTACCAGAGTTAGTTTTGAAGCGGACAAAGACCACCTCTTCAGCTGGGTCTCGGTACGGTTGTTTGGTCCGCACCCGAGTGCGATTGCTGTATTCACACCTGCCCAAAAGGTCTGCACCAAGAGGGGAAACGAACCTGAGTTCGATTCAATCGAACCTAACAAGACAGGTGTGAATACACCCTAAATGAATGATTCAAAGGCCCATTCATAAAGAAATTAATTTACTTAATTCCTGAAGAAGGAATCAGCCATGTGAACAAATCAAATGAATGGATCAAAGAATCAATTACTTACTTATTAAGACATTTACCACCACCTCCTGGCAGTCTTTGATTATTAATTATAGTATAATTTTATTGAAAAAGAATTTCATATTTCCATATTAATAAAAATCCTATTAAAGGGATAGTTTGCCCAAAAGTGAAAAATTTGTCATTTATGACCTGTATGACAATTTTTTGTCTTTAAATAAAACTAAACTGTCTTGGTTACCACTGACCTCCATTGTATGGAGAAGTGAAAAAAAACGTTTATTTTTCTGCTTTTCTCATTTATCACAATATTGGCTTTAAATGATCTTTTGGGGTAATTTCTCAGCCAAATCTGATTTGCGTTAGTTAGATTAATTAATCACCACACCATGTAATTAATTTGATACAAAATTTTTATCACTTGACAGATCTATTTTATACTGAAATTTTGAACAAGACTAGTACTAGTACAGACAGTGTTTAATTATGTACACTGTTAAAAATGTTTGTAATTTTTACAGAAAAATACTGGAATGAATACTACAGTATAAACCTGTTAACTGTAAGCTACAGTGAAAAAAAAAACTGTACATGCTTTAACATCACATTATGTGATTTTATTGTAAAATACTGTCAGTTTTATAGCTATTGCAAGTAAAAATTGTCAATTTTAATATACAGTGAAAACCAGTAATTGCAGCACCTGTATTATCAGTGGTTATCAACGCATTTAAAGGTAAAAAGCAGATATTGGTAGTTCAAGTAATTTGATAAATTAACATATCACTTACTATACGCTTATAAGCTGTAAAATATACCGGTACCAATATGCCATCCTGATACACTTGAAACATTGTCACTGTACTTTTCACAGTTAATTATTTTGGCAACAATAGCCGATTTTAAGCATAAATTTAACAGGATATTTTCAACAGTGTAAGAGACCCTCTAAAAACATGAATCTAGTACAGTGGTTCTCAACCCGTGGCCCGCCACGAATTCAAATGCAGCCCACCATGCTGAACACAATTTAAAAAATAACTTTCAGTTTTACAATTCATTTTAGTTTTTTACATTAATTAAAAAATTGTTTAAAACCGTTTATGTCTACAATTTTAGAAAAAGTTATGTCTGCTCAATTGTGTTCCTTCCTGGAAAAAAATTATCTCTATGAATAATTTCAGTCAGGTTTCAGGCCCCACTATAGCACAGAAACTGCACTTGTTAAAATAACAAATGACTTGCTTCTTGCGACCAAAAATGTAAAAGATTGGATGACCAATAATTTTCTCCTATTAAATTTGGATAAGACAGAGTAGATATTACTTATTGGACCAAAAAACTGTACATAGAATCTCTTGGATTACAATTTGCAACTAGGTATTATTCTTTATCTTGGGTTAAACAAATCAATTTTGCTTGGTTGGACCAGCAGCTATGCTAATTATGTCTCTATTTGTTTCTCTGTTTGTAACTAGGAATTACACACACTTCAGTCTGGATCCAGAACACCTGAGAAGAGATGATGCCAACCCCTCAGAGGACCTCAGATGATGCCAACCCTGAAACAACATACAGAACTACCACATTTTGCTATAAGTTTGATTGCATCATATAATAATTGCTGTTAATAGTGTTCATCGTCTGTTTGATTACGTCTTTAATTGATTTTTCCGTACATTTCTGACATAAGTACATTAACTGACAGTCACCACTGATAAGCTACTTCTAAATATATTGTAGAAACTTCATTTTCTGTAAAGTTGCTTTGCAGCGATTTGTATTGTGAAAAGTGCTATACAAATAAACTTGAAAAATGTACTAAACAAATATAAGCTATAATGTTTTTGTTAAGTAAAATAATTTTGTTTTTCATATATTATTTTCAGACATGAGCAGACCTGTACTCACGTAATTAACGTTATGCATTTAACGAACACTTACAAGCGCGCACTTTGGCAGAATTCAATTCAAATAGTCATCAGCAGTCATTAGTTTGGTCAAATTGAGCATCAGAATTGACAAATTTGTTATTAAGGGAGAAAAACTAAATGTGGAAAATGCTGGTGAAGGAATACATACAAACAAGAATAGTCGCAGTATCAGAAGTGAAGGTAGGAGAGTGCTGGACTTTCGGTTTGCCCCGCCACTCACTTGAAGATGTTCAGGCAAAAGGAAACACCCATACTACGCAGCAATCATCCTTAATTGCAGAAATGTGGCAAAACATCTCTGGAGAGAACCTCAGATTATTACATTCGAAAGGTCTTTCCATATTTGGATCAACACAGGCTACATTTGTGAACGCACATTTTCTGCAATGTCGTGTGTCTTACAGACCGCAAACTTACAATCGCAACTTCATTGTGCTGTTACTCTATTCGAGCCGAATTTCACAAAATTGGTCAGCTCCCGACAGCATCAGGTGTTTTATTAATGGCAAGTAGAATTATTTATTTATCTCAATGAATCTAATCGAGTACATATCATAATATTTAGGCTATAATAGGGCTGGGTAAAAAATATTGATATCTCGATATTAATCGATTCTCATTTTTATGGAACGATATCGATTCTTAAATCCCAAGAATCGATTAGTGTAGCCTGTTTTCAGTTAATGGACGGAACATTGAAGGGATCCAATATATCGCAATAAGCATTGTGCGTTGGTACTTTTAATATGAAACAAAGTCTCAGATTTCAAATTCTGACCATTGTATTGCAGTATTCAAACAATAAATGCCGTTTTGGCGCTGTTTAATGTGGAGTGACAGATCGCTGTAGCGATTCAGTTCAACAGACGCAGCAGCGCAATGCGCACGTGAACTGATCATCTCCTCCACATTAATACCAGTTTCAGCACAAAATAAACATGACTAAACATCTGAAGGAAAGTTAAAAGAAAGAGTACAACTTCACAATTCGTATCCTGCCTTAAATAATCGCTCAATCAGTGTTTCAGCCGCGCAAACACGTCAATATAACGGCTTGTAAACATTGTCACGTAACGTCACATTTACCTCAGAAAAAACATATTCGGTGACCATAAACTCATTCATCAGGTAGAAAAATAAACTGTAGAGAGGGGCATTTTGCTAAATATATGCACCATATAACATATTCATTACACAGTTTACTGTTCTTCAATGTTTAATTTGTTTGAATAAATCCATCAAGTTTCATTATGTTTATATTAAAAAAAACTAATTGAAGTAGAAATATTATGTAATTGTAACTTTATTATTTTAAAAACTTCATTAAGTGTAATTTTAACAAATCAGTCAATTTTAACCTTCAATATTATAGTAATGTAGTACCAACTGACTTTCATGTAAATTTTACAGCATTAGTTTTTTTCCTTGAGAAAATTTGGTATATGCACTGTACCTGATATATATCCAAAATAATCGATATTGAATCGAATCGCAAGCTTGTGAATGAGAATCGAATCGAATCGTGAAATTTGTGTCAAAACCCAGCCCTAGGCTATATTATAAATCTGGTTGGTTTGTATTGGTGACGTAATATGTAAATGATATGCATACAGCCCGTGAGACTCGCACTTGGACCATAGTGCGGCCCAGTGGAAAAAAAGGTTAAGAACCACTGATCTAGTATTTGAATAGCTGAATCTGATGATAAAGATGGGGTGGGGGGGGATAAGGACATGATTTAACCTTCCGCTTCATATTTGATTTTGCAATTATCATCCTTACATGATCCATAAAGACCTTTTCATTCTTTTCTCTCTCTGATACATTGTAATGTGCTACTTTCCATACAAAGTAAATATGTAACATAATTAGTTGATTTATCAGTAACAGCTGGCAAATCTCAGCTGTGAGAATGAGTAAACAGAAGACCCGTTTCTCCAGACTGTCTCAGTGTTTTTAATCTTTGTTAATGTGCAGGTCATTGCAGAGCAGAACACAGACCACCACTGGAAACAGTCATACAAGAAGGAATAATGTACCATTCAGTACTCGTCAGAGGCAGAGGCAAGACCTGATGTGAAATAAAATGTCATCTGCTCTGGATTTATTGTTGTAAAAAATTAAAATGACGGTAATTTGACTGAAGCCATAGTAAAATGTAATGCGAAACCTGAATGTGTAAAAAAATGTTTGAATGAGGTTCCTGTTGAAGTTGGTGCACAGAACATGCGTGAGCGTGTGTGTTTCGGTACCTGACGATGTTGGGATGGTCGAACTGCTCGAGTCGTTTGAGCAGCGCCACCTCTCGCACCGTGGACAGAGGAAGGCCGTCTTGATTGGTCTGCACTCTCACACTCTTCAGAGCCACAAACTGCCCGCTGTCTCTATCTCGAGCCTTGTAGACGGTCCCGTAAGCGCCGCCGCCGATCTCTGCCACCGGCTCGTACTGCACTGTGCTCTCCTGCGCCATGACCTGCAGCAAACAGCTGGACCAGCCCATGACACCTCATGACATGCTTCTCAACTGCTGTATGACACCAAACTCTGCCATTTAGGGGTTTAGGGGAACCCCAACAAAGTTGATCAAATAACAATAAATTAAATTTGACATTATTAGTGTTTCATTATGCTTTCTAAACACTGTTTTGAAAATGTCTGTAATTCTATAGAGAGAAAACGAACAAAAACAATTTTTTTTGGTAACTCTTTGTTTTTAGGTGTCCTTATTACACACGTTACATGCACTTACTATTATAATAACAATAAATGATGCATAATTGCATGCATGTAACCCTAAGCCAAACCCTAACCATATAGGAAGTACCTTTAGTTAATATTACTCGGTACTAAATGTATAATTACACTGCAACAAGGACACCTTAAAATAAAGTGCAACCAAAGTTTTAACTTAATATAAAAAGTTGAAACATTTTACAGTATAAATTTAGAGAGTATAGAATGGGAATATAGAGCTGGCATTGTATTTGAGGAAGGGGATAGTTGGCTTTAAAAAGTTTGGGAACACATTGTAGAACTGACCATTGTCCCAGACAGCTGGTTGGATACTTGTTGGACTGTCCAAAAAAAGCATGCATTTATCGTGGTGTTTTATATTAGTGAATCTTTCAAGAAAAAAGGCATACTGTTAGTATTGCTGTCTGAAGTACTGTGTAAAGTTCAGTTGATATTTGGGCTTGGCCTGTAACAGTCCCACACTCGCAGGATGAGAGTGATGAGCAGATCAGTCAGTCTCATCAGTTACAATATGACTTTCACTAAACTTGCAGTCATCAAATCCCATCCGCCGAACTCATGCGTCAACACTTCTGAACACGACATCAAAAGAAACGCTATCGCGTGTAATATAACGCGCACGCACACGAACACTCAATGAGAGACACTCACCACGTTTCTCCTCGCGTGTAGAGCTAGTTAAACTAGTTTAGAAGAGTAAAGCGTCCTTCTCATCTCTTCCGAGCAGTTTCTTCCGTCTGCCGCGCTTCAGAGGTGCTGTGCTGTGTTCTGTAGTGTGTGTTGGTGAGTGGCGTGCTCAGCTGATATTTCATGAGTTTATTTCTTGAAAGAGTGTGTGTGTGAAACTCTGGCCTGCTCTCAGTCTGTGTCTCCATTCACTTCCTGTCTGATCTCAGGGCGGAGCGACACGATCAGACCCCTCACACAACCAATCACCTCACCTCAATAACACTCTCTAAGCATTAAACTTACCTCAATAACACACTTTAACTATTAAACTTACCTCAATAACACACTTTAACCATTTAACTTAACTCACACGTTAACTATTAGAAATAACTCCCTTTATCATTAAAAGTGCACAATCATAACAGACTTTATTATTAAACAGTTTACTCACCTTTTAAACGTAAAAATCCTTGGTAATAAGCACATGCAGTTTCTCTACCCTGCTGCCCCTGCATATGTAATATTTTTGTACTTTATCTTGGCTTGGCATTAAAATACATTATTCTTTACATTAAAATTAGTCATAAAATTAGTGAAACTTTTGTCATTTTAAGTGTAAGGAGTTTAAGAAATAAATCTACTAACAGGGATAGTCCACCCGACACAAAAAATTGTCATGTCATTACAAATCTAGAAGATTTTTGTTCTTCTTGTAAACACAAATGAAGATATTTTTAATGAAACCTGTCCCTCCGTTGAAAGTCCTTGTAACCAAAACTTTGACATGTCAGAAAGTTCATAAAGACATAGGAGCTAAACGTAATTCATACGAATCAAACGTTTAATCCAAGAATTAATGTAGGTTTTTATTCACATATAAACACGGATCAATGCACATACATACAACTCATTAAATATGGTCAACAAAATCTCAAAGAAGTCAGGAGACTTGGATTAAACTGCTTGATCCATATGTCTTTATTACTGGATCACAAATAAAAAATCAATCAAATCCACCATTCCTCTTTTAAAAAGGGACCAACCCATGGTCTGATGAGCCTCAGCATCACGTTCGGACAAACCTGGCACCTGCACAATATCCCAACAGTAAAGCAAGGACTGGACTTGAACCCAAACAGACATTTCTGGAGAAACCTGAAAACGGCTGTCCACCGATGGTCCCCATTCAAATTGACAGAGCGAGAGAGGATCTGCAAAAAAAAAAACAAAAAAAGACAGAAAATCCCCAAATCCAGACGAGCAAATCTTATCACATCATACCCAAAAAGACTTGAGCTGTAATCGCTGTGAAAGGTGCTTCAACATGATGCTGAGTTAAAAACCTGAAAACGGCTGTCCACCGATGGTCCCCATTCAAATTGACAGAGCGAGAGAGGATCTGCAAAAAAAAAACAAAAAAAAGACAGAAAATCCCCAAATCCAGGCGAGCAAATCTTATCACATCATACCCAAAAAGACTTGAGCTGTAATCGCTGTCAAAGGTGCTTCAACATGATGCTGAGTTAAGAGTCTGGATACATATGCAATGTCGTATTTTATTTATTTATTTATTGCAAAGACAAATCTGGTTTCTGCTTTCGCATTATGTGATCATGTGGTCACATTATGAAGTTAGGTTAGAAAACAAATTCATGTGTGTACAATTACACATCACGAAACAGAAACACGTCCTAACAGAAACAGAATCAATGCCAATGTAGCCCATGAAAAAGCAAATTCTTTTAGGACTGTGTTTACACCAGTGCAAAATAAAGATTTAAAACTCCTGTGATGAAGCTCCTGAATGAAACACCGCTCAAATCTCTAGAGATCATAGAGCACATATCACAGGAAATGAAAACAGTGTGATGATTTTAGATCTTGTTGAATTGAAAGAGCGTACCAGGAACTACTGGTGGGGTTTCAGTTTTGACAGGCCAAAAAGGTTATGATTGCGAAGCTAAAACTGGACTTCCCCAGAGTGAAATCCACCCATTGGCTCAGAGCTGGAATCAGCTGATTCTGAACAGCGGTGTGTGACTGCAGTCCTTCTGAAGAACTCAAAATGGACTGAACAATCACTTACCATGACAAGCAGCAAAAAGATCTAGACATTCAAATTCTGAAAACAGGCTAGGTCTTCACATTACATGGACTTGGAGTTGTCACAGCTGGCTTGTAAGCAACAACTATAAGGCAGGATTTAGTATAGACTGTTAGATTAAGGTTAGGGTTACTAGAATAAGTTGACGTAGTTACAAAGTTACTTCAAAGTATACTATCAAAATAGCATGTTACCAAAAATAGATACATAAATTAAAACAAATCTCAAAGTAACACCAATCTAGATTGTGGAGAAGGGGAGCAAAGGAACGGTCACTATCCTCTCAATCCAGGCAGGATTAATGAGCCAAGAACAATACCTAGAGAACCACCAGCCCACAAAATAAGGTGGTTTTGGTGCAGTAAAAACAGTGAAAATGTTTCCCTGTGCTAACTAAACCTTTCAAAAGCAAGACTGAAGATGTATCTTGTACATTTAGCAGGGAACATCACACAGCTCCAGTGATCTGAAGTTTTCTTAGTCTTCTGCTTTCTGAAGACCTGGTTCACATCCTCTACACAGACCTTAAGCACAGGTTGAATGGTGGGGGAGGGAGGGAGGGGGGTTGCAGGGGTGGTAGGTGAATGTGTGAAGTGCAGATCAGAGCGGATGGGGGCCGGTAGACGATCCTTTTCAAATCTGCAGTAAAACACATTCAGATCGTCAGCCAGTTGTTGATTGATGTATACCTCATTTACGCATGTTTTCGGTTTGATTTAGCCTGAAGGATGTTGTACTGGAACTGCCTGCATCTCTCAAATTGTTTTAGGACTTCAATAACTGGAAATGAATGATCCTTAATCTTTCAACATGGTGATTTAATTTACTTAATATGACTATATAATATATGTACCTATATAATATTTGGCATATGTTAATTTATTGTAATGTGTGTTTACATGCAAGTCTTACATTACAAGTCTTGATTAGGCTAATGCAGTACATGTAGCAAGGTTATTTTGTATATAATAAATAGAAAGAAAACAAGTAAATAGAGAATACTAGTGTTAGAGGGTCAATTTATTTTATTTTACAATAAAAAGAAAACAAGTAGTTAGACTAGAAATAGAATAGAGAGTGCAAGAGGGTCAAGTGTAGATGGATAAGATGTCTTGAATGACTTGGATTAAGCTGGGCAGCTCATTCCACCAGGAGGGAACATTTACGGTAAAAGTCTGTGAAAGTGATTCTGTGCAGCTTCGGGATGGCACTTTAATGCAGCTTTCACTTGCAGAACGTGCGCTTCTAGAGGACACATAAGTAGTGAATTTAGGTAAAGGGGTACAGAGCAAATTGGTGAACAGAGGTGTGAAATGTATTATTTTCAGCTCGTTAAAGACTAATCTTGCAGCTGCATTCTGGATTAATTGTAGAGGTTTGATAGAACTGGTTGGAAGACCTGCCAAGAGAGCATTGCAATAGTTCAGCCTGGACAGAACAAGAGCTTGAACAAGAAGTTGTGTAGCATGTTCTGAAAGAAAGGGCCTGACCATCCTAATGTTGTATAAAGCAAATCTGCAGGACCGGGCAGTTTTAGCAATGTGGTCTGAGAAATTCAGTTGATCATAAAACATTACTCCAAGGTTTCTAGCTGTTTTTGAAGGATTTATGGTTGATGTGCCTAACTGGATGGTGAAATTGTGATGAAGTGATGGGTTTGTTAAAACCACAAGCACTTCTGTCTTGGCAAGGTTGAGTTGAAGGTGATGGTCCTTCATCCAGCAAGAAATGTCTGTTAGACAAGCTGAGATGCGAGCAGTTATCGTCTGATCATCAGGATGGAATGAGAGGTAGAGTTGAGTGTCATCAGCATAGCAGTGATATGAAAACCCTTGCTTCTGAATGAAAGAACCTAGTGATGCCATGTAGACAGAGAAGAGAAGTGGTCCAAGAACTGAGCCCTGAGGCACCGCAGTAGCTAGATGTTATGACTTGGACACCCTAGCCCTCCAAGTTACCTTGAAGGAACTTTGCCAGTAGATACAACATACAACATAGGATGCATGCTGTGCTTCACAAAGTAATTATTAGTGGCCAAGCAACAATATTCTGTAAGAAACTGAAAATACTCCATCTATATATTTTGTCCAATACTATCCACCACAAACTGTTCCGGTGATTTTCAGAACAAGTTGCACTGAAATGACCGAATGCACTGAAACATTTTTTAATAGTGTTGAAAATCTGTCTGGTTAACATAGCAAGCTGACAAACATTTCACCTGATTGGTGTAGCGTTTGATAATCAAGAGATTGTGTCTGAATCTTTCCTGGGATTAAATTATTCCTCTGTTCTTGACTCCATTATAATGAGTGCATGCTGAGCTAAACACACAATTGTCTTCTCAATTTTTACATATATCTGACTGAAACGGCTTCTTAAACAAGAAACAAATGTAGGATGGGACTTGATTGTGTCGTTTGGAATTTGACTGGATCACTGTGGTTGGCTAATTGCGATTGTAATCTCATACACATCTGGGCTATTTTCCAGGTTTTCATAAATGTCCATGACAAATAAAACCAATATAGACTGTGAAAAGCTGCATCTTTCTTCTATCTAGACTCATAATGAGCAAAATTATTCTTTTTTATGTTGTTCCTGGCCTTCAGTCACTCACTGTGTCCTGCACTGTGTTTTTTTGTTAGTGCAATTTACTCACCAGTATTGTGTTGACGTTTATTTAAGTTCACTTGATTACATGCATTTGTTAAGTAACATGGACAATAGAGGATTCAGTGAAACAGTGAAAGCTGATTTTCTCTGTAAAGTCAAGAGTCACTGAGTCACTTCACTAGGAGGAAGCATGTTTTATTGGCCTATCTTTGCTCAGTAGGAGAAATAAATGCAGAAGAATTCAATCTAAATGTGGGACAGATGTAAGTTGAGAGTGAATGTGCTGACATGTGTCATAAGACATGAGGAGCGGAAGTTCTGTAAGCACCGCCTTCTCTACAGAATGGGTGTCAATGTTGATTTGGCGTCGCCTTGATCTCTGAAGACCTCAGCGTTCACTGTTTCACTGAGGATCATATCATCTGGAAAGGGATCATGGCCTACCAGTTCAAACTGGCTGAAAAACTGGTCATACTCAATGACCGGGGTCAAGGAGTGCTGATCAGGATGAACCACATTAAAAAGGTGAGAGGAAAATTAATTCTTGTAATATTCACAAACCCCTGAAAAAGACCAATATAGGCAGAACTGATTTTTTTGTTTGTTTGAACTCGCAGTGAATATGTGACTGATTGACAAAAGACTGAACTGAATTAACTGCTATGTTTGTTGAATTGTTTGTAGAACTAAACAATGCTCAAATATCCCGCTGCTTTATTAATCACTAAGTGTTTTTACAGTATGTGTTTTTATAATCTAGATTGGTTTTGAACGTACATTATAACAATTTTATTCAGAGGGCTTTTAAAAGTGTAATTTATGCACTGTATTTTGTCATGTTTTCCAAAGAAAGTATGTTCTGTGTCAGTATTGTAGAGAAAGAGGAAGTGCACACAGGAAATGAACAGGACCTATCAGGCCCCTCTGTAAACCACATCTCCCTCACATACACTCAAACAGGCTGCACTTCCTGTCTGTCTCAGAACCAGTGTTACACATATTCACGGCAGAGCTTCTAAAGGACTAATCCACTGTCAAGACTAATGCAAACATTACAGTGCAATAAATCAATATATAGATTCTCTGACCAACCCAAACGGCATAAGTGTTGGACATTCTACCTATTTTTCTTCAGTGTCTTTGCACTGCCTCTACAGTGGCTTGTGCTGTAAAAGCTAAATGTTATGCAGGCCTCTACACAAGGTTAAAAATCATATTTATCTATGCTTGATATCCACAGTAAAATTGGGCACTTCAGAATGTCTCATGTTGAGTCGAATGCACCCTATGCTGTATCATTCTGAAACTCTGTATGTGCCTTGTGCTAATAGCATTTGATTAATTTGGCCTATTGTCTTGATAGATTCCCTGAGACATGCAGAGAACAATGATACCAGTTATGGTTAAACTTGCAGTCTGACATTTGAAATTGTTTTTTTAACTCATAATTGAGTATTGGTCTGATTTTCACTGAATTTTCTTCAGATCATCTTCAGAGCATGCCATACGTGTGTGGTAAAAAATTAAATCACATTACAAGTGATTGTATTATTATAAATATTTTCAATGTTTTTTTTTTCCCCACAAAGGTGACACATTAATTTGTTTTCAGTCCTTGTGTATTGCGTATACAAACCTGTATTTTTGAAAGTATGAGGAGGATGGCTTCCACAGAGTCTAGTTTCTTCCTCATCTATCTGAAGCAGCTTTCTTTTGGCTCACTGAGGATTTTAAAGGTGTACTTACTGTCATTCTGCTTTAGAATTATTTGTATTTTTAAAAGTATTATAGAAATAAAATAAAATTGAATAGTGAGGCCAGAAAATCTGTTAAATATCTTGGACAGGTTACATGATCATATCCTGATCAAGGCATTCTTCATCATTCAACATTGAGGGGCACAAATGTTTTTGGGTGGTTTGGCATTCTGGGTTTTTATGTTATTTTTTCATGTAATTTTTATTTCAGGTATGCACAGACCCAAAGCGAAGACCATCATACTTTACTGACAAAAGCATGGAATCTGCCATAAAATACATCAACAGAAAATTTCCCAACTTTGACATCAGGGGTGGCAGTGTGAGTATTCACAAATAAAAAGGGATTAATTGTTGTCTTTGTATTTGGCTCAAATCTTGAATATTTTATTTCCTTTTTTTTCCAATATGTTTCTGCAGCAACATCTGAGCAACATACAGAAGCAGAAGTCAGCCGTATTGGAGGGCCTGCACAGTTATTACGAGTCCTTCATAGATGTCATGGAGTTCAGGGTAAGCATGTCAACAGATTAAACTCAAGTTCATTTGGTGGCCATCTTAGTAATATTGTCAGGCAGCAGTTTCTAGTCATGCAAGTACAGCTTAATCTACTTAAACTGAGAAAGACTCATTTTCAAAGACTCACAGAAGGATATAAGACTACAATTTTACAGCTCTTTGCAAAAAAACGAACAAAAAAACAATAACATCATGTCAAATGAGCAACCCTAGTGAAAAATAAATATACTTAATTGTATTTAAAATATATTTATTTTATGATAAGTATACTAAAAATAGATTGACATGTCTATACTAACTGAAAATGCACTCTAAATTGTAGTTATTTCATGCTTTCATCTAGCACAAACTTTGTAAAATACTATACTTTATACTAATACATTTGGGGAAGGATGAAATATATATATATTCATCCTTAAGTCAAGTCAAGTCAAGTCAAGTCTGCTTTATTGTCAATTTCTCATCTCTGTTGCTAATGAGACCCACTACAGTCGTGTCATCCGCAAACTTGATGAAGAGGTTGGAGTTGTGTGACGGTGTGCAGTCGTGGGTCAGCAGAGTGAAGAGGAGGGGAAAGTACACTGGCCAGGTTCTTCGTTCTTCATTCCATCTACAACATGTTTTAAAAAGTGATTTTCATAATGGTGCTTTCTGGGAACAAAAAAAAAAAAAACTTTAAATATGACCTAAACACACACCCACATAAACCAACTGGATGACAACTTTGAAAGAGGATGCTCACTTCATAACCCCAATGACATGTCCATGCTCAACCCGACAATTAGTCTTGGTAAAAGATGAATGAGGCAACTCATCTTATGATCCTGTAGATGTATGAAGGCCATTTTAATGTATGTCTGTGGGGATTGTTTGTACTGTATGTTGTTGTCATATCATTAAGGCTGCTGTATGAGTTCTCACCTAAGACTATGGCATAAAAGACAATATCACATTCTGTGTATCGATATTTGTTTGTTCCTTTGCCCGTTTTTGTGTCTTAATAAGTATTGTAATAATGTGATTTTAAGATCGGCCTAAATATATGCTACAGTATGTTCAGTGAAGGGGGCTTGATAAGTCAGTCTCTCCTCACCTAACTTTCACAAGCTGTGAAATTCACCAACAAGTTCTTCCACACCGACTGAATCAATCTTTTTTTTTTTTTAACCTTGCCTTATACACAGAGGCATTGCTGTGTTAGAATAGAAAAGGGTCCTGTCCAAACTACTGGTATAAAATTAGAAGCACACAATTCCATAGAATATCATTATATGCTTAAACATTAAGATTTGTACTCATGGAAATTACTAGAATAGTCAAACCTGTTCATTAGAAGGGGTGTCCCAATACTTTTGGCAATATAGTGTGTAAGCCAGCCTAGCTATTCAAAATCTTTGTCTGCAATTTAATAATATTGACCTATTACTTTTGCTATTGCTTTTGACCATTAGGTATCAGTAACATAATTCACTCAGAACCTTTTCTATGGACATAGACTTTCTGTACCACACTATTCTGCTGATATGGAATGAGTTTGACTACTTAATC